>NC_091399.1:13570088-13937588 GCF_032191515.1 Phaenicophaeus curvirostris | reverse complement strand
CTGCAAATCTTACCATCATACATACATGAACACACATCCACTACATAGGACACAATTTACTAAATGCTCTTTCAAAATATAATGACAAAAAAAAAAAAAAAGACCACCCCTGTCTTGGAAAAGACAAGAACAGAGATAAAATAGCTTGCTTATGAGGATCTAACAGGTCAGTAACAGAAGTAGGACTATAAAATGCACCATCAGTTAAGTGAATCATATGCTACTCTTAAAAACTATCATATTGCTTCTCTTAAATCTCACTTGAAAGAAAAACATTGGCTTAAAGCTCATGCTGTTCTGTTTTGTCTCCAAACACATACTTCAAAGAAAAGTTGCAAATATTTATTCCAAGGGTGTTAGTGGGCAATCTTTTAGAAGCAGAATAACTACTAACAATACGTCATGTGACATAAGTGTTGAAGTTACTTAGTGGCAGAGCAGTGGGCATTTCTATGGGAAAAATAGCCTTTCTAATTTTTGAAATAGACTGAGAATGAGGGAGGAAAAGGAACTCTGAGCTGTCAGCTCAACACACTTGCAGATAACTGATTGATTCAAAGTCACTGAGAAATCTTGAACAACCCTTAAAGCAAAATATAATAGCTGAAAGAGTAAAGAAATCATGAGTGGGTGAAGGGGACTTATGACTTACAGTCATAAATGGTTTTAAATGTCATTTTTGCAGAAGTTTCACTGGGTATTATATCTTGGCGAATAGCTTGGTAATAAATTATGAAGCTAGATTCTGTTTCAAAAATCAAAGACCCACTAATTTTCTTTCATATTTTGTGATTTCCTTTGAAAAACTTGAAGGCCATCCTGTAAAATTTGATTACGTACTTGCAATTTATTGTTTCCCTACTGTTAATTCCATCTTTTCTGTGAAAATGCTGAGCTTTTGTGAAAGCTGTTAAAAGAGTGCAGCTAATCAGTCCTTTTCTGGATGGACTTTCTCAGCTAGAAATGAGGTATAAGATCTGTGGCTTTCAGATCCTACTCTCTAAATTGATCTTCCGCAACAGCTGGAGAAAATGCTTTCAAGAGTTTTATGCTTCTTCCTGTGTGGTGATGCAGCTTTCCTCTAACGACTATTTCCCATCAATACCCACAGACACCTACCTTCTTAACCACTGGTTTAACGGTTTCTTACCACTTCCACCTTTCCGAAAAAAAAAAAAAAAAGAAAAAAAGACGTGTTTGGGAGAAGGTTTACAAGTATCTGCACACCAGGCTGTTGAAGGAGATAACATCTCTAAGAACTTAAAATTAGGTGTACAATTCTTGTCTAAACAAAATAAACCAAAATAGTTCTGAATGGGTGCAGGCAGTGCATGCGGCCAAAACTATCAGTGTATACACTCTTTCCCATGCTAAGACTGCAACGGTCTTTACTGAGAATTCACAGCAAGAAAAAATAAGTGACCCTTTTCCATGCAATATAACCGTTATAAGCTTAATAGTTAATATAGCAAAGTCCACTGTTCTGAATTATGCAATATTCTTTGGAATTACAAGAAACTTTAAAAAGTAAATCTTAACAGCTTTGTTCTATCCAAGAGCTGTTATCTACTGACCAATGTATGTTGACTGCTCCGGGAAATGTAGTGTTTGCTTCATTTTCCAGAGGACTCTGGAGATCCACCTAATCGACTTCTTAACATCATGCAGCATTAAGAAAAGTGTATTTTAGCTTTATTCGGGTAAAAGTTTCACCTATAAATATATACAAAATGGAACTGAAATATTTAACTGGCGTTTCCTTAGTAACTGAGAGTATCATATCAACTCAGTAAATCAGTGTGTTTTAACATTGACATACATTCAAAAGTATTACAAATATTGTATCCTCTCTATCATGCTTATTGCTATACAGCAAAGAACAAGGGCAGCTGCAGCAGAAGAGTCTGTACATGACACAGTCTGGTAACTGTTGATATAGACCACTGTTTCATGTAGCCTGCCTAAACTTCATTTAGGGTAAAAGATTATTGCAATTCAAAAATTATAAACTATTACCTGGTTTTAGACCTGACTATCAAACCAGTTTCTATACAGAATGCTAAAGATGCCTATGCACCCCCTCCCAAAAAATACAGAAGTGCTTTTCTTTAAATCAAAACATGTAGACTCAGCGTGATGACAAAATGTAAGAGATATGCCTTTATAAAATCAGTCAATCAATAGGTAATGCCAAAAAGGAATATAATATAAAGTCATTGCTGATATCCTCTGATCTCATAAAACACAGACTGTTGACATTTCTAAGAAAGTTAAACAGATCATCTGTAAGGACTACAGTTGAAAAGTGTTGCAGAAGTATTTACTGAGTAGTAGAGATAACGTCTGCCATGAAAGAGGGGGAAAAAACCCATTAAAATATCTATTCTAAAACATTTTTTTTCAGTTGAAAATAGCTTATTCACAACCACAGAATTCCACAAATTAACCATACAGAGGAGTGAGTTAAACTTAGATTAAAAAGAAATTCTTATTACAAGAAAGAAAAGTTCTGAGCTATTCATTAACAAGGCAGCAAAATGATCACGGTTTATAGGGAAACATCTGATCCATGAACCTATTGGCCTCCCAATAGCCCAGTGCTCCGGCACTAAAAAACCTACCCAGTGCAGAACCTCAGCTACAATTTTTGTGGCAGCTGGGAGCGCTGCCAAGAGTGGTCTCTGTGGCTCTTGCAGACTCGAAGGGGAAAAAGAGCTCTGATCAATTCATGTTTATCAGTATCACTTGATTATGGACAGTTTGTGCTATTGCTTAACCACAACAGTCAGTATCTCCTCTCTCTCCAACAGAAAACATTACAAATGAATTCATAAGAAGAATAATACCACTGTTTTATCACTAATATTATTAAATGTGTTAATTTGCAGGTTTTTTAATATAAAATGCAGCAAATCTTTTAAAATACTCTATCTTAACATCAGAATGAGATGCTGCAAATTCAGTTTTTCTGCTTAGAGCATGGATTCCAATTTATTAGTTCCATGCTTCTGAGAGGTTCAGTGTAACAGGAATGCCGGAAAAATAAAGAATGGAGCTCATGAAGAAAGAGGACAACATTGAAAGTTAGATGAACAGTTCAAACAAACACTTAGTTTAATTCTTAGAAAGCTTCTTATGGTTAAGACTGAGAATTGTTTGGACTTGCTTGGATACTACAGCAATATAGGAAGGTGTGCACTGGATACTGATTTGGGAGGGTTAGTAGGAGAGAAAGGACTAAAGATCTTACTGTAGGAGGGAAAAAAAAAGCAGTACCCAGAATCTCTCACAAAATAGATGCAACAAAAGACAGCGACGTAAGTAGGTGACTGATGGTTTTTATTTCCTCGGTTATTTAGGATGATATTTCAAAGAAAAATTCTGATATTGCAGGTTTGTATTTTCCACTAGAATTTTTATAATGCAAAAAACTGAAGATGCTTCTCAGAGATGTTTTTATAACATTTAGTGAAAATAGCTTTATTCTAATACATAATTATAAGTTTTTAGCAGGACATCATGATTTTTCAGCTCCCATAATGATTATGTTAAAACATCAGAAAAGTTCATCCCATGGCTTATTTCCCTGTTACTTTTCTAGTTCAAAAAACATCTCATTTCTTGTTTTTATGCAAGAAATTAAAATGAGATGTTTAATAGAAGTGATACAGAATTTTTCTACTGCAAAAATCTATCTGATTTTTTGCATTTACTACTCTCAAAAAAACTACTTATTTAATATTTGTCAGTTTAGTACATTTGCGTTAACTATTCTATATATATGACCTAAATTCAATTTAAAGTTGTAATTTAGACACTAAGAACGTACTTACACGTATCATTTTCAGAAATTTTATTTTATAATCTTTTTCAGTTAATGAGAACCTTCATCAGTTTTAAGAGTATGGACTTTGGTCCATAATGACTATTTTCCTTGCAAAAATCTTAAAATTACCACATATTAATTAAACAGTGCACGTAACTAGTCTTGTAAAGAAGCAGCCATTTTATACATTTTTGTTTTGTTTTTAAAACAATGAACCTGTAAACCACTAAAATTGGAAATAGCTCATCATTTCATTGTAGAAACCCTACAGTTGTAGTAAAACGAGACTCAGACTTCAACACACACGTTCAACACTATAAGTAAATATGTGCTGTTATCAGTCTGTAAGTATTTGATTGTTTATTTTTATACATCACTAAGACCTTGTTTGGAAATTTCTCATACATAGTTATGCATATATTTGTCAATACAAACACTAAACACCAGCTTGTTAGCTATCACACTTTCCTTCTCTCCCTCCACAAGAAAATGTGCACAGAAACAAATGTGCCCTTTCCCCTCTCCAGCTCACCAGTGATATGCCAGAGAGCACTTTGTCAGAGCAGAGAGTCTAGCTTTCAGTCTGCATTTCTAGACTTTGTGAAAACTCATTTTGCAATATTAAAATACAGTTTAGATTTTGTAATCAATAGTCACACAAAAACAGTAAGATTATAAGAATATAAATCAACCTTTTCTCATTCCTGTGCCAGCAACTGCCATAGGATGAGGAGCTTTCACTGACGCTCCTTTCAGCCCTCATTCACTGCTCCTGTGCACTGTTATTCACAATTTATCCCTGCTTTCATGGCTAACAATAGCATCAGCTGATAATATGCCAAACCAATAGAGTCTTGTTTCATTCACTTAGGGGTAGCTTAAAGTCTTAACTGATGGGTTTTTTTTTGGTTTTAGACTAAGAAACTGGGGTGCAGGGAAGGCTGGATTTTTCTATTCACATGCTTTCTTTTGTATACATGATGGAGTATTAGCAGAGGCTGATGTATGCATTTTTTGAAAGTAAAAAATATCAACATACATAAGCCAAGGAAACAACACAGCAATGTGAATAGGGGCCATTCACACAGAATATTGAGTAAAAATAATCTGCCTGTACTGTAGATATTTTTATAGGTGGCTGATACACCAGCTATTGTTGTACTTCTTCAAAATCTCATGGCAGAAGGAAAATGTTACTGTTTGTCTCACCAAAGCAGCCTACAGAGAACTCCATACCTTCAACACCACTAGAAGATGCCTAATGATATCACTGCAGTTTTAAGGTGATTTGTCCAAACCATACCAGAAAGAACATCCATAAATAAGGTGAGCAGCTCCCCAAGACACAGGCGTTAATACGCCTCATAAGCCTAGTCTTCATTAGGATATAAAGGTTACAAAATAACTTGCCACTAAGCATTTTTTGAGTGCATAATTTACAGCTGAAGAATTCCACCTTTGGTCGTTCACACTAGCAGCTGCTGTTTTCAGCCCTCACTGTATGAATCAAGTCTGGACTGAAATGTCTCACATTACTGCCTGCCACCACTCAAATCCAGGGGCATGAAATTCCTAGTAAGGAGGGTCACAAGAGTTTCTGCTGTTCTACTGTATATTTTACATTTGTTTTATTTTTTTAAATAGTCTACCTCACTTAATTCATTCAGTTTTGTTGAGACAAGATGTCACTGGTAACATTTCACTAATTTTCACTGCTCACCAGGTTGGCACAAACAGCTGACAAAATATATCCTTGCTTTTCACCCTTCCTTTTTTTTGCTTTCCTTTCCCCTCTTTTAAACATAAACCAAAAATATTACCTTTGCATTATACAAGCAATCCCTTTCCTGTACAGTCAAGAAGTATAGGCCTCGATCAGTCTTTTTCACCACACTTTTAAAGCCTCTTTAACATTAAGGAGCTCCATAACTGCATGGCAACTGGCTGTCTGCCAACCACTGCAAAGCGAACGCATCAGGTATTGACATTAGACGCTCCTTGATCATATTCAATAAAGGGCCTTTGATGTTAGCACTGTTAGGTAATATCATATTACAGGGTCTTGAGGTACAGCTTATCAAGCCTGTAACGTAAATCATATAGACAGAAAGGACCCTCTAGTGTTAGAATAAAATAAAGGTTGTGTCTTGTGAAGTAAGAATAGTATTTATAGGTGAGAAAATGTTAAAATACACATATCACCTATGATTCACCATTTTTTGCATAACATTTGCTGGACCGCAGATCCCACCTTGTCTAATAAATACCAAGTAGTTTTCTCTTGTTATCCAGCCCTAACAGAGAAGTCTCCAGGGGACACTAAACGACCAGCCATGCTTGAGTGCCTTTCTGCCACTCCATACCTGCCTGACTGTCACCCTGTATCCTCCTAAACTGTCTTTGCCATAGCCAGCTAGCTGGCCCTTTTTCCCCCTTTCTAGCATTCTCTCAGAGCAGTCTGTCACACAATGTGGGACTTCAGCACTTGGCAAGCACAAAGCAAAACTTCTAGTGCTCTGGCACTGTGGGCTGTCTGGTTTAGCAACACCTCATTAAGTACACGAAATTGTGAAAGTAGAGAGACTAATAGGCCTCCCAAAGTTTTCCAAAACAAAAGGGACACTGGCCCAAGGAAAAAAAAGATGCAACACACAATGTCTTGTTTCGGCATCCTCAGTGTTGGGGAGTGACCTCTGAGAGGGTAGAAACCTTTCAACATCCTATACTTCAGCAGAAATCATCTCCATTGGCAACTCAGTGGAGTCACCATGTTTTTCTCACATCTTCAATTTTCCGTTCTGCTGTGGGAAATCCCCCAAGGGTGTAGGTGTCTTGTCCTCTTTTTCAGCTATTGCAAAATTTCACCTTTGCCAGCCCCCTAGAAGTAGAACAACTTCTTGCCGAATATGACCTGGAAGATACCTTCCAGCACTAAGCTGGAGAAAACAACTTCTCGAAAATACTAGTAATCTCGTTTTCATCTGGGCCAGGTCTGTTCATAAGCAGGTAAAATGACCCTGCTGGAGGAAGCCAAAGTACTGTTATAGCAGACTTGCCTCAGACTTGCCTTGCTGGCTATCAAAAGATGCTAGTGAAGTGTATAAATACCAGGCAGTCATATAGTGATAGTTTTTCTATTATACTCTTCCAGCTTACAATAACTAGAGGTTTACTAGCTCAAAGATCTCTGAAAATTTCTTTTCCTTCTTTTTTAATAACAGAGAAAGAAGACAGAAAAAAGCTATCACAGATAGCTTACAAGAGAAAATAAGACATTCTATTTAATTTTTGTGAAACCACACAGACATAGATGGAGATCATCATCTACTAAATGCTGGATTATGCTCTCATATTGGTCTGACTTAGTCAGAACAGCACAGCCATTCTATGTCATTATACCTAGCCCCATATGAAATAGTTCACATTATTCTACTCTTTGGGACATGTCTTTCTCATCCTCTGCCTCCCCAGTTCAACAACAGTTGCCTTTTCACACCCACCACCCATCCACATTCAGTGATATTTTCACCTTAGGCTCAGCACCTCATACACACACAGGTCAGCCATACCTCACACTCAAGGAGCACTGATAGCACAACGCTCTCCACTTCTGAACACCAGTGAGAAAATATCTCACACCTGCAAGCTCTGAAATATGACTATCCTATGTAACAGTCCAAGACACTAGAAATGGCCTTTAAATCACAAAAAATATTTCCTTATGAATCTGAACACTGGGAGGAACAACTACGTATTTATTTTCCAGCTTGCTGCAGGAGCCATAGAATCCTAGAATCATTAAGTTTGGAAAAGATCTCTTAAGATTATCAAGTCCAACCATCAGCTCAACCCCACTGTGCCTACTAAACCATGTCCCAGAATTGCATGTCTACAGATTTTTTAAAAACCTCCAGGGATGGAGACTCCACCATCTCCCTGGGCAGCCTATTCCAGTACTTCACCACTCTTTCAGTAAAGAAATTTGTCCTAATATCCAATTTAAACCTCCCCTGGTACAGCTTGAGGCCATTTCCTCTCATCCCGTCACTTGTTACTTGGAAGAAGAGACCAACACCCACCTCACTTTAACTTCTTTTCAGGTAGTTGTAGATCTCCTGGCTAACCTGCACTTGCCTTGTGAGCGCACTCAAGATGAACCACTCTACGACCTTCCCTGATGCTGAAGTTAGGCTGACAGGTCATTTAGCCTAACTGATTTGATGCCATATGAAAAGATATTGTAAACTAAATAACAGATGTATGCACTTCCTTCAGACGTGAACTATTCAGGTTACCACATTACATACATAATATCCAAACACTGTCTCATGAAATAATCTTAGCAGTGAGGAATTTCCCAGTGCCACAGTCTCCAAAAGAAGAAAGATCTCTCATTTGTCCATTTTTGTATCATTCTCCTTCACAAGCTCCATTCTTCAGGTGAACATGGTCTTGTGAGTTGTTTTACATTCACTTCAGTAAGGTTTCCTTAAAATGTCATATTTTCTTTGAAATACAAAACAGCAGAATAAAATAATCAGAATAAACTATGACCATACTACAATTAAAATATTTTTAAGAGAAAAAAATATCTCATAAATCAGTAATATTTCTAATTTGGTAAAGAACTGAACTCAACTCCACAAAGAAAGTAGAAATGTAAGATTGCCCAAATGTTTTATACTACGACTCAGTTGCTTTTTAACTATGTGCATTAATTAAATCATTAAAAGCTGACAGTTCTTATTAAAATTAATTTTATATTCCTTTTTAAATAAAATATTGCCTGAGATTGAAAAATACATTTCTTTAGAAGAAGAAAGAAGATGTTAAGAGTGGCCAGCAAATTATATAGTTCTGATGAAACACAAATAGTACATCCAAGAGTGTTAACTTAATAAATTAATTTTAACTACTCTTTCCAGATATTCACTTTAGATGTGGCGACTCATAGGAATGAATGCAGTTAAATTTTCTCAATAAATCAATACTTATATGTTGTTTTTTAAAAAAAATTAATCTTCCTAGACTGCATCTCTGTCCCTTTCTCAGTCAGTTCCATGGAAGAGCCTACAACCCTTATAAGTACAAATAGTTATGGAAGGCAAGTTTAAAGGCACGTGTGTAAACATTCAAGAAAGTATTCATGTTCAGGCAAAAATATTTGCAAAATTGGTACCTGTCCATTTGAAAAACAGAAGCAAGCATTATCACACAGAATAGCTGATCGTCCTGATTTCAATGGCACACACCAATTGCTTGCACAGAACAGCTGATGGTTAATTTTGACAGACAAGTTATAGCTCCCAAAAAGTGCTAATGCTCCCCAAATAGTCCATACACTTTGTTAAACAATTTTCTGAGCACTGGAAAATGCTTTTAGTAGTACCCTTAGAAGAAGGGAGATAGGGTTATAGTTGAGTTGTAGTGGAAAAAAAGGAATAAAGAACATGAATCCTTGCAAATGTCACTTTCACTATATTTAAGAAGGGGTACAAAGGCAAAAGAAGGGGCACACAGTGTCAAATTGCCAGACCTGCAATTATCACTAATGGTTTCAACTGTAAAAAAAAAAATCGCATTTACAAAATAATTATGTCTGTCATAGTTGGTCCCCTTTCTAAAGGAAATCCAGGGTAAATAAGTTGTATATCTTAAAGAACTACTCCTAATTCTGAAAGCTCATGAGATCTCCAAATGAAAAGCTAAAATGTCCAAAGAATCTAAAGTTACTTGCAAAGACAGCTGGTTTCCAGGTGAGTCAGTGTGAGAGGAAAGTTAGAAAGGGTTGAAGTTGTGATACTTCTAAATAAATTAATAGATTTGAGTTGAGCCAAAATAGAGCAACTGGTGCGCTTTAAAAACTAAACAAACAAAATTAGATCTTTTAAAAATGCTTTAAATGTTTCCTGCATTTTCTTCATTTCTAAATCTGATTTCTAGTACATACTGAATTAATATTTTATTAATTCTGGCCTTACTGATCTGACTTCCACTTCTGCTAAGACAGAAGGAAAACAAAAGTATCCCCCTTCATGTTTGCAAGGGTTCAGGTAAAGGATTAGGAGCAGAATTTTTTTTAAACAGTTATTAAAACAAGATAACTGCCTCAGAAAGTC
The DNA here is from genome assembly GCF_032191515.1 of Phaenicophaeus curvirostris. Taxonomy (NCBI): domain Eukaryota; kingdom Metazoa; phylum Chordata; class Aves; order Cuculiformes; family Cuculidae; genus Phaenicophaeus; species Phaenicophaeus curvirostris. The sequence goes on along the minus strand of NC_091399.1, from coordinate 13,927,643 downwards.
AGAGGTATTTCTAGCTTATGAGAAACTTGTCTTTAAAGGGCCACTCTTGTTTTTGCACATTTCTTATGTTTGATAAACATTAATACATGAAAAATAAATGGTATTTATTTAAAAACTAGATGTATAGGAGAAATTTTTGACAACTAGAATGATTTTCAGCTTTGAACCAATGAAGTTCCTTTTTATTGTGACAAGTTAATGTGACAGTCATATGTATGTTTACAAACTTCACTTAATATTAAATACTAAAGAATATTAAGAGTGGAATTTTAAAAGGTAGCACACGTGTTCATTAATATAGCTGGAGCAGAGGTGGAGATTTTTGTTTCTTCAGTGCAAGACAACTTTTAGTTCGCATCATAAAATAACTGAAACCAAACAATCTGGGTTTTCTTTTCAAACCTACCATATGTTTTTCTAAAATAACAAATTTAACCTTCAAAGATATGTATGGCATAAAAGAGGCAGTCAACTGGTAGTTTACTTTGCTTTTTATAGCCACATTACTCTCTATTTTCTCTGAACAAGGCCACACATGCTATTTTGAAGTCTGATGACTCTGGTCTTTTTAGTGTAAACCCTCAGCCCCTCCCTGCCTTCTCCACAAATCCTCAGACTGTCTGGTGACTTGAACAAAGTATTGCTTTTTCTGCACAAGCATCTCTCTCCTAAGTCAACAACTATATACCGATCCGAACACCGCAGCCCCGCCTATACCCTAGTGAAGGTAGCTTCTCATTTCCTGTCACAGGATACCTTCTAAATTACCCTTTTCTTTTTAGGAGTTCAGCAAATCATGTTTCAAGAAATGACCATTTGTATTTCCTTTTTTATTTAACATGTTAAAAATAAGCACCAGTTTTCCTTCATGGTAAATCCAGAGCCAGATGAAGGTATTACAGATCAAAAATAAACATAAAATTATTTCTTCTCCCAGCTATAAAAACTTACATTTGAAGTTACAAAATAAAGCAATTTTTAGGTTCAATATTTTTAAACATATACAGAATAGTAGAAAAGGGATTTGAGGAAATTACAGCTTTTTATTTTTTTAAGATTTTATGTTGGAGTACGCAATCTTGATAGATAAAAAACAAATGTCTATAAGAATGCTTATTATACCTCAGATTTAAATTTTAGTAATCCAAAAGGTGTTGAAAGTAAAAACAGCTAGTTACAGGCTTCCACACCAAGAAGTTTTCTTTGAAGTTTACAAGATTTTAGAGTCGGATAAGAAATTGCCACACATGCTGTACGGTTTTCACAATTTTAATCTCAGAGGAACTGTTACAGCCTCAAATTCCATGCAATGAAATTGATAATGGATTCTATGAAAAATGTGTGTCTCAACTGAGTGGCCAAATCAAAACTTTTCTAGGTTTAGGCGTTATGGACAATTTAAAACTATAAATGTTTTTAAGCCAAAAGTAAAATATTTACTTTTCCAAGAAGTCATTGTTTTCTTACAATGAATCAGCTATTCGTTCACATTTTCCTTGACAATGAAGTCAGGATATCTCTTGATCTGTCATCTTACCAATTCACAGGTCACTAATAATGCCAGCTTGCTGGAAGACAGCTAGGTAGGGTGTTACCTGGCTGCACAGACTCAACTGCAGTGGAGTGAGCTGAACTTGCCAGGATAGGGGCTGGGCCATGCCAGAGGAGTCAGAATACAAAGTGATTTAGGACACACTCACCCAGAAAAGACATTTTATACAATCCTAAAGACCTTGCCATAGGAAACTGAGGACTATGTTTTAACTTCCCTGTCTCTACAACTGGTCATGTGAATACTCCAACAGGTTTAGCCTCTTCTATGCGAGCAATTTATTTCTAAATTTAAGCACATGCAGATTCTGTTTCACTAGTTTCCAAATACAGTGAACTTCATGTCTGTCAAGATAATTTTAGAAATATTTAAAGTTTAGATCTAAGAAAACAATTAGTCACCATTCATCAAAAAAATGCGGCTTTAAAATATTTATGTTCTGAGGAGAAAATGAAAACACAATGAAGTTCTCCCATTTCTTACCTCTAACCAATGCTGCAAAACCAGTAATATTCAAAGGCTTTTTTTGTCTACTGCCATCCCTAATCTCTGAACATTTTTTTTACGTCTGTTATATATTGCCCTTTTACTACACTTGAGACTCAAAAGTGGTGGTGGGACCTAACAAATCATCATTGTTCCTTCTCTAAATCATAAGGCAAAGTGCTGACTCTGCGTATCTTCTTCTCTACTCTTTATTCCCATTTTGGTGGAAAAGGGGGCAATACAAGTTTAAAATCCCTCTACAATCTACTTCAGCATAACAGCATTAACCTGAAAAGTAAAATGTCTCATGCCAATACAAACATATGGATATGTTTCAGAACAGGGATGTTCTACACAGTACCATACCACATTAGTTCATTTAACTTTTACTGCTAACCTGGCTTTAAAGTTTTGGTCAGTTTCTGAGGTCTCTAATAAGGTCTCTGCTCTAAAGTATGGACTTTTTTTTTTATAAATTTGTTGAAGGTTATTGAACATTAGTTTCAGTGTGGAAAACTGGATGTTTTAGAGAAGCACACAGACAAATTTCCAAAAGTAAGAAATAGCATGGCTTTGCCACATGTTGATTAAGGTTAAGGAAAGCTATGAATGTCCTAAAATGTGACCATGACTACATTTGTGCTTTCCACCTTTACTGGATTTGTCCAGATCTCTCACATGACATCTCTTCCTCACAGGTACCTGTCCTTCACTAGTTAATGAACACTCCAGTTTATTCAATTTGTGAGTATGAGAATCTCATGAAATTTCAGAGACTGCTTTTCTTCTCTGGTGTAACCAAAGTCATTATTAGCACATTCAGGAGAGTAGTGCAGTGCCCTGTGTACTTAATGCCTTTGCTTATCAAAATAGAATCATAGAACCATAGAACCATAAAATAGTTTAGGTGTCCCTCACAGTGAGTAGGGACATCTTCAACTTGATCAGGGTGCTCAGAGCCCTGTCCAACTTGAATGTTTCCAGGGATGGGACATCTAACATGTGCCTGGGCAAATTATTCCATTGTTTCACCACCCTCATTGTAGAAAATGTTTTCCTTACATTGAGTCTACATCTACATTCTTAGTTTGAAACCTTTACCCCCTGTCCTATCACAGCAGTCCCTGCTAAAAAGTTTGTCCTCATCATTCTTATAAGCCTCTTTTATGTACTGAAAGGCCACAATTAAGTCTCCCCAAAGCCCTCTCTTCTCCAGGCTGTACAGCCCCCAGCTCTCTCAGCAGTTCTTCATAGGGGAGGTGCTCTGAAAATTATCTCTGATAATTTTTGTGGTCCTCCTCTGGACCTGTTCCATCAGGTTCATGTTTTTCCTGTGATGAGGCCTTCAGAGCTGAATGCAAAACTCTAGAAGGGGTCTCACCAGAGCAGAAGGGCAGAATCCCCTCCCTCAATCTGCTAACTATACTTTTTCTGATGCAGCCCAAGGTATGGTTTGCCTTCTGGGCTGGATCACACATTATTGGTTCATGTCCATCTTCTCTCAAGCTGCTCTCGATCCCTTCATCCCCCAGTCTGTATTGATACCAGGGCTTGCCCCAACTGAGCTGCAGGACCTAGCACTTGGTCTTGTTGAACCTCACAATATTCACACAGGCCCACATCTCAAGCTTGTTCCTTTGGATGGCATCCTGTCCCCCAGGTGCAACCACACCACTTAGCGTGGTGTCATCATCAAGTGATGACAGTGCACTTGAACATGCTGTCTATGTCATTGCTGAAGATGTTAAACAATACTAGTCCTAATAGAGAATCATAGAATCACCAGGTTGTAAGAGACCTACCAGATCATCGAGTCCAACCATTGCTATCAAACACTATACCATAGCCCTCAGTGCCTTGTCCCCCCGTGCCTTAAACACCTCCAGGGAAGGTGACTCAACCACCTCCCTGGGCAGCCTGTTCCAGTCCCCAGTGACCATTTCCGTGAAAATTTTTTTCCTAATGTTCAGCCTAAACTTCCCCTGGTGGAGCTTGAGGCTTGGATACTTGGGAGACAACACTTGTCACCAGGCTCCAGTGGGACACTGAGGCACTAACCGCTACCCTCTGGATGCAACTGTCCAACCAATTCCTCACCTGCAAACAGTCCACCCATCAAATCCATCTCTCTCCAGTTTAGAGAGGAAGCTGTAGGGATTGTGTTAAAGGCCTTACAGAAGTCCAGATGAATGACATGAGTAGCTCTTCCCTTGTCCGCTGATGTAGTCACTTCATCATGGAAGACCTCTATGCAGATCAGGCAGGAGTTGCCCTTGGTGAAGCCAAATAGTATTGAGACATCAGTAAAAGAACTACTGCTACAACAGTAAACCCAGTTAGCGTAGGAAAATGTGATTATTGATATTTCTCTTTATTACGAAGTGAAAGAAAAGCTTTAGGGTAAAATAAAGCTTTTCCATTAAGCTCTTTTTCCAACTATACAAAAATGATGCTATAAAAACTACAGTGGTTTTTGCTAATACAGTGACTGTTAATTTACAATCAGATCAAAAGTAAGATTAGGTGTTTGAACTTTTTCTTTCCCCACTGCTGTATTTTAACTAATTCCATCAAACCAAATATCAGCCTTACTTTATTTAAACAAAGCTCATAATTGCTTAAATAGAAGTTGAGTAGTTTTATATTTGGACCCAAAGTACAATCAGGTTAGTAACAATGCTCTCATTAAGTTTAAAAGGGCTCTAGCTCAGGCATTTGCATGGTAATAACTGGACAACCAAGAAGATGGATGTCTGTTATAAAGCTAGGAGCATTTTACATCAGCTTTGCCATTTATCGTGTTAACATAAGGATACCAATGACTTGGAATACAAACAAGAGACTACAGTATTTCACTGAAGGGACTAATAGCTATTGAAGTTCTTAAGTGATTTGATGAGGGGTCTATTTTTTAAACTCAGGAAACCTAAACAGATGAAAATCCTGTTGTTATATATGGAAGAATATGGACTTAAACTCAGAATAATTGCAAACAGAGACGCCTCTTATTTCACTTTTAACTGCACAAACTCCAAATGTTCAACTGGTTATTTCTGTCCTTTCCTGTCCCTCTTCCATGTTCTCAGCTTTTCTTCTACACGCGCAGTCAAGCCTTAATTCCAATATTCCTTTGACTTTAATGAAGATGATTACTGTGTTATAGATCCTAGACTGTTTGTCACAAATTTTCATCCTAGTACTCCATGTCAACAGTAAGCCACTTACCCATGTTGGCATGTCAGGTTACCGTTGGTTGTTTTTCTTTGCTCATGCATGCAAGTGCATAATTCGTATTTTAAAATCAGCACAATCTTTAGTCGTAAACATGTCACATTTACCACTTATTTTAAAGCCAAAGAAGCTGTCAATGCAATGTTAATGAATGACTTCTAGTGTGGTTAACATAATTTATGAAATTATGGAATGTTCATTAATGGGTTACACTGTGAATGGCATAAGATGGCTACGGAAGCCAGCTTGAGTGAGCACAGGCCTGACTACAACAACTAGCCACATTTGCCATAGACTAATTCATCTGCTGCTAGCCACATTACAATGAAAACCAGTAACATGGTAGCTAGATTTTCAGATCCATAGTCCTTCCGTGTAATCCCCTCTTTCACTGCCAGCAGTGTGCATAATAAATTAGTAAATAGCTTACCACGCTTAATGCTAGTCAGACAAAAAAGAGTGTAAAGGAGTGGAAGAGCAGAATCAAAAAGCTTTAGACATCAGGCACTTACCTACAATTTGCAAAGTGAACATTTTAGTTCGATTGTGTTTTAAAATTTCTGCTAAGAAGAAAATTGAAGCTGTAAGTGTGCTCCTCTTTGAAGAGGTCCCAGGAAGCACATAAACACTTGCTCAAAAACCTTTACTCACTGTTGTCCAGATTTCCCTTTCCTGTAACATTCATTTTGTACCTCTCCTCCATTTTTCAGGCCTCCCAAGTTTCCTCTTTTATTGCTGTAAACTTTCAATATCCTGACATTTTCTTCCTACTCATTACCATTTTCTACCGAGAGGTTTCTCATTGCCTCTAAGGCTCGCTCTTTGCACAGATAAATTTTGCGCCATCCCCCCCAGTTTCCAGTCAACTGTGCTAAATCCAGACATTCCAGATGCCACAGATACTTGTCCATTACATTATCTTCCTTCAGCCCATCTGCTAAAATCAAATTTGCTGGATCGAGGACTAAACAAATGCTTCCCCTTCCCTGGCCTCTGGCAGCACTAAGCCAGCTTAGGGTCAGTAATAACAACAGAACTTTGAACTTGGGACTTTTGGTTTTGCTAGAAGATGACCAACTCAACATAATTAAAACTAAATGAACAATTCAGTTCTCATGTTAAATACTGTTAGATTGTTGGAAAATATATTCAAAATCTCGTTTTTGCACTATTTTAGGACCTAAAAGGCCTAATGTTTGAGCCCTAGAATGGAATCGGAACTTGCTAACAAAGAAATAGTAGCGGTAAGTATTTATCAATGCAGTCATCTTTGTAGTCCTCAATAACCACACTGCTATTTTGTATACACATGCACTGCATACCATCTGCTGATGTTTACTTTAATTCACCAGGAAAGGCCTGTGTTTAAGCTGGAATTTAAGTGACAGAATCAGAACAAAAGGAAAAGGGCAGCAGAATAAACTGAATAAATTCCAAATATGACTTGTAAAGGCAGACAATATAAAAGCTATAATCTTAGTTTAATCCCTACATTTTTAAACATAGTAATTACTAGACATCTGCTGGTAACACTGCCTTGCTATTGGATAGCCTTAATTACCCTGTAATATTTCCTTACACTCCCCAAAATATGCCCTATGGATAATAATTCATTCACGGTTCAGCCCCATTATCAGCTACTAATTCAAACAATCAAGACAAAGACAACGAACAGATGACCTTGAACAATTACCCACTCACTGAAGAGAATTTATTTCATGCTTTTCAAAGACTTTACTGCTTTCCTGGTTTCATGAGAAGCACTCAAAAATTAACAAAATGCAAGCAATAAGGGAGCTGCAGAATAAAAGAAGATTTGCTGGTGTACCCCAGCTCCATTGAACATAATTAGCCTACATTAACAACTTAATGGCTACTGCAATATATTTACTTTTCTAAGATTAAATAGGACCTAGGCAGACTAGGTGCAAATCTCAATACTAATGTTTTATTAGACTGGATTTGTAAGATCTTTAATTATCTGCAGGAAAAGTATTGGGAGAGATGGAATAAAAAAAAAAAAGAACTAAATTCACACAGGTCAAATGAATAGAACTCATGCAACTGTTGCAGAAGCAGATACAATATCATTGGCTCCAGTGCTGAAGCAGAGGGCTACAGAAGTCTGAGGCTTCTCTGTGGGCTGCCCAGGAAATATTTCAGGCCACAGATCATACTTTGTCCTCAATTTGAGCTTCCATGACCTGATGACCTCCTTTCTGACTTTATAGGTAAAACCAAAGCAAAAGATGGACCAGCATTGCTCGATAGACCTAATTTGTACTAATTTGGATGTTACTTGTCTAGTTTATTTTGAGAAATTATTGTTGTAATAAATATGAAGGGGGACATGGCTTTTTAAATTATTATTATTACAGTAGTCCATTTTTGGATATTCTGTCTTCACATTAGGATGAGAAGAAGTTACACTGGAGAGTGTATAAAGTTGTCCTTTCCTCTGTACTTCAGTTAATTCTCTCTTGCAACCTACCTGAAAGTCAAAACATTTGGGTTTAGCTGAAATAGGAATGGAAATACTGAACTGGGAGGAAAATAAGGTTGAAGTAAAATATAGGTAAAAAAGAAAAAGTAAATGACAAGTCAAACTCAAAATGAAAGAATTATTTTTCAAGGTGGGTCTGAGAATGACAATGTCATTGTTGAAATGTAGTTGAATTTCTTAAACATGGGTTGAAGCCTATGGCAAGAAGAAGATATAAATAAAATAAAAGCATAGAAAGACAGATACTACAAAATTTCCCCATGTAAAATCAGAACTATGATAAAAAATGGCTTTGAAGACCTATTTTTTTATTTTTATGCGCTAATCACAATGACTTTAAAGATATTTTTTACGTTGTGAAGTTTAGGGTGGGATAGTTAGTCCTAGTTCTAGCCAAACAATAAGAAATTTGTAGATAAAAGGAGAACTACAGTTCTCTTTGATTTGAAAGGCATGCATTCTGCAAATATAAAGCATTCCAGGAAAGGTGAAGTAGAAAAGGATTTTGTTTTCCAATGTAAAATGTGAGACTATAATATCTTCAAAGAAAAATACTTATATCTATATGGCTTTATAGACTATTTGAGGCTTCTTGTTGAAGCTTTTTCCTTTAGCACACTTTTCTTATCTACATTACCTAATAAAATTTCTGAGATTTAAAGGTCCACCTCCCAGAGATGGGATATATGTGACAAGTTTCTCTTCTAGTTCCAAGCAGGTTTGTTTGGGTTTTTTTTTCATGTTTCCATTACCCATCTGAATGTCTACTTCAATGATGGCATTGAAGTGTAGTAACTCTAAGAGTGACTTCTTCATGAAATCCTGACATCAAGATCAGAAATCTTCCTAAAAGACAGTTCTGGAAGCATTTTCAGTAGCGATATACTGGATTAAATTTGGTATAGTCCTTTTGGGATCAAAATTAATTAATTACATCAACATTCCTCTTTAACTTCTTTTCTTTTGGTCATATTTTCCTGTGTACAAGCCAACAAAATAATCTGTTGGCCATGGGTCAGGAATGGCCTTTTCTAATACATAAATATTCATAGTATTATTTTTGATGGGAAATCTTGAAGTACACTTGTGATTAATTTCTATACAGACCAAATTAATGGAATTTGCCTGAAGCTCATGTCCTTGTTCATTCAGGAACTGAAATGCCATGCACAGAAAGATAGTTTTACTTCTAATTAATGTGGTCATGAAACAAATGAAACACAATATGCAAATAAGAGTTGTGATGATTAGATAAAATGCTGTCCCTCCAGGAATAAAATGCTCAAAATAAACTATTTTCATACAGTTGAATTTGAAAGGCCCATCTGTTAAAGCTGAAAGTATTTTGCTTAAATTACACCTGGTTACTAATAGGTACTGTATTTCAGTTATTCAGGGACGCTTAAAATACAAAAGTTTTTGCTAATTTTCAGGTCCAGGATGAACTACATTACTGTGTTCTCACATGTTTAGCCTGAGATGTTGGGCCAAGCTCAAAATTAAAGTAACAGTTCTGTTCGCATCTGAAAAGCCTCCTATGAAGTTATATACCAATCTAGATTTCCCTTTTGTGAATGTTATAAGCCAAAAGACATACTAAAGTATATAGAATCTAATTTTTAACCTCTTAGTCTTATGTTTGCTACTGAATGCCGTAAATTCAATGCAAAACAACCAAAACTATGTAAAGAGTGAAGAGTCCTTAGAAAAATATGATTCTAAGAAAAATTAATGTCTTGCACCAGTAGTTCCATCATCATTTAGCACGTTTGACCTATTCTTCTGGAGCACTCAATAGTGAGGGTCTTGCATGATTATTTAGTAAATAAATTTTTTAAATTAATTCAGAAATAGGGCAGAAAAGTGGCCAGATTCATTAACAAGAATTCTAATTCAAGCATTTCTCTAGACAACTAGTTCAACAGGGGATGGTGTCCCCTTTCAGACTGGAGAGTGTCAAGCTGGTAACTAACACCTTCATAGTAGAAATTAGACATTCCTCCTTTTTATCTAATGGAAATTTTACAATGGTCCTACCAAGAGTTTCACATACTGGACCCTTATGGGGTGAAACACCATATCCTAGAGTCAATAATTTCCTGTTCCTCATTAAAGCTTCGCAGAAAATGGGTTTTTCATTCTGTGACCCTGGAAGCTTTTATGTTTTCAAAAATATTCCATTCCAATGATCCCTTTCATTCCAATGATCCCTTTCAAGGTGGAAAAAAATACAATGGAGAAGATGACCATTTCCTCCAGAAAATCCAGTAAGCCAGTGGATTTGCCTGACATGTAGGAGCCCAGCATTTCCTGGAATGAATCAGGTACAGCAAGACTTGGTGTGCAACTTTCTCCATCATAAGCAATTAATCTGACCACCAAATTGTATTTTTAATTAGTTTTGTCCATCTAGATAGAAAGATTTTTTCCAATGGAATCCCATCAAAACTGTTATACTCCTGTTAGAATTTTTAAATTCAAGATATCGGTATTTTTCAGTAACGAGTATTTCTGCTGAATTTAATTTTTCAAGTAAGAAGTTTAAAGCCCCTTGGAAAGTTATAGAAAGCAGTGTTACTGAAGTATCATCTGAATACGTAAAGATGATATTTTGACAGAGTAGAGTTTTTATACGCAAGAGAGTCGTCCAGACCCGTAAAGGACCGAGCAGAATTTTATTTCTTCTCAGCTGCACTGTTAAGCAATAAGGCTTCGGACCTACTAAAGCCTAATTCACAAAACTCGGTGGAAAAGCTGAACTTCAGTTGCTGCCACCTGTTTTTATTTCTTTGGATTTTTTCCCCTTTTTTCTTTCTTAGACCAAGTGCTTTTTCCTATTTATGTTTTCTCTCTCCTTCCTGGAGTCATGACTGGCTGCTTTTATCTTCAACATAGTTAATTCCTAGTCTATACCTAAGACTTTGTCTATGAAGTATTTTTTCCAATAGATATAAAAAAGCCTGATTGCTTTTCTACTTCTCCGTGCTTCTGATACCTCCTTTACACAGCCCAATTCCTTTTACCTCTTTTCTTAGTTGTATATATACTTTTATATCCTACAAAAATGATTTGCTTTATTCCTTACTATCTCTCCCTACCTTTATTTTCATATGCTCTCTTCAATGCCCAAATTTGGTTTATACTGCAAAGCTTAAAGGATTTTTTCCCCCCAAATAACACTTTCATCTCTTAATATTTTAATGAAGCAAAATACGTTTTGTCGTTTGAAATTAGGAAAGATCATCCCACTTTCTGACTGGTGCAAACCAACTTGAATCACACAGCCTTTTCTTTGTGAACCCTAGTGCTGGATTCCTGAAGCACATTTAGAAATTGCATCTGTAGTTTTGCCACAGATGTATTACATCAATCTGTTTGCTAGTTTCCTATTTGATGTGAATTGTTCTGTATACAGAACTATCATTTTAGTCCATTGCAATCTGACTTAAAATGTTTCTTCTTGATGATTTTTACATCTGTTCAATGCAATGTAACCTGTACCATTGCAAGGTAGACAAGTCATCATTGTAATTAGTTTATTTCATACATTTTCTCTGTGAAGTAGAAATTTAACCATGTGTTAAAAGCCATTGTTGGTATAAGGAGGCAGCTTTAGCAAAACCAGTGGTTTTTCCATTGCTATGCTGCCCACTGAAACTCAAACATTGTCTGGCAACTATCCTCAAGGGCAGTTGTCTGGCCAACTTAGCAGTGGGCCCCCTGCCATCCTAACAGATGGGCACCAAGTGTAAGTAGCCATAAGACCATATAAGTGCATTTAGTGTGAAACTTGGGGCATAATTCCCAGCCTTGATCACCATATGGCTTTTCCATACTCAGTTTGTGATAAATGGGATGTGCAGTACTAACCTAACATTGAACATGAACATCATTAAGGAAAATAATAAGAATAGTTCCCACCATGTAAGAAGCAGGGGCTAAGGTTGGAATTAGCAGGATCAGTAGAAGAGTAGAATTATTATAGACCAGTATCTTACCCACAATTTTATTTCTGTTAATCCACTAAGCTGTCCATGACAAAGTCAGCTTTTAAAAAACAAGGAGAATGAGAAAGAGAATGCAAAATTTACAAAATTTACAGGGAAAGAGAATGCAAAATTATGAAAGCCTTCAAGAAAAAACCTTGAATTGATTCACTTAGGCCTTTAATTGAACTTAATCCACATTTCACCATAACTTCAATATTGAATTTTGTAGGACAATTTTACAAGAGAGGCTCAGGATTTCATAGACTTATTTACTGTTGATGTATTAATGCTTTGACTCCATATTAGTACTGGATATAGAAAGCATTTCACATCCCCTCAACACAGGTTATTTCAGACAAGTGCCATATCTGATCTAATGCTCAAGGAAAAAGGAACCATCTTTATTCAAAGTAATTCCAAGTAGTACATGCCTCAGTGCCTATGGATTTTAGTTATTGCAGCAAGCGTTTTTAACAGAAAGGATCGAAAGCGAACAATAAATACTGAAATAGGGATTTAGTTCCAGGAACATGAATCTTTTAAAAATTCATACATTGACTTTGAGTATTTTTATAGAGTGCTTCTGAGTTTTAGTTATTGTCAACAAAAGATGTTCTTTGTGACCTTTGAAGAGTGAAATTAATCTACTTTCATCAAGTCTTGAGAGAAGTATGAGAACTCTGATGAAGCATTCATCTAGATTTAAGAGTTTAAGTCATAGGAAAATGTATAACATATGTACTTGCCTTTTCTCTCTATCATACTTTAGGATGGAGTTCATGGTTTATACACACCAATCTAAAACCAAGCTAGTAAAAGGAGAAGTCCCACCTCTCCTATCCTCAGGTACATACTTCTACTGGAAATAGCAGCTCTGCCTTTTACTGAGGTATGTTTTAAGTAGTTTAAGGTGTTTACAGAACCATTATCCTAGACAAAAAAAAAGAGAGAGACTTAATCCAGAGAGAGACTTAATTTTGCTGGAAACAGTTATAGCTGTTCAGCTGAAGGTCTAACACAATATATGTCTCTATGTTCAGTTCCTACATCTGAAAAAGCAACACCTCTTATGAATACTTATTTGATTTTACTTGCTTTCAAATAGTAGTCAAATAATCAACACTGCTGGCATGAACACTTGCAGAAAGCAAATGAAAAAGTTGCTTATGTGAGCTTTTCTGGAAGTACAATTTAAATCTGGCCCTCCAAGAATTTCAGTTGAAATGTTTATCTAATTAGGAAGAGAGATAACTGACAGGTAGTATTTCATCAGAATCCTGAAGCAACCATAATAGAGAATCAAACACAGTCACGGGTTTTATTGATGTATATGAACTTGTTCTGAATTAACTTCTTACTACCTGAAAAAAGAAGAGTTAAATTAATGTCTGTGTGTGTGTCGGCTACTTTAGCTACAAATAGCTGTTTTCCTATATGACAATATATAACCAGAGCCCATTATGTTTACTTCCTCTTGAGACTGGAACTTTTAATTTTCTTTTTAACAATTAACATATAAAGTCTGAAGCTGAATTGGTCTGTTTCAAATATGAGGGAATTACCTAGGCAACAATAAATAGTATATTTTTGCAGACTTATGCATTGACAGGAGGCTTCAAATATTTATTCAACAGTTGAAAAGGTGAGAGATAGACTATCCAAACATATCAATAGAACATGTCCTAGTCAGCACTGGAGTAAAATTAATAATGTAAAATTCCCATGGATATACGGAATCTACTACAAGAACTTGGAGGTATGTTTCACAGCAGAGAGAATGTCTTTGTGCTTCAGTTGTGGCTCTGTTGAGAAATCAGTCTTGAAGTTGCACAACTTCCTGTTCACTATCTTTTGGAAACTTCCAGGTCCAATTTACTCAGTTATCTCAAAAAAAAACCCTGCAAGGCTGACCTTAAATATGAGAGTCAATGCATGGGCTCCTTCTGATGAATGAAACTAAGAATGCAGCACTGAAAATTGCAGTTAGAATCACCATTACTCCCTTTTCATGACATAAATTACTTCATAACCTGTCCATTGTGAAGACTTAAATATGCCAAATTCATAACTCAGAAAGAACAAAAGAAAAAGGACTCGAGTAAGACAAAACTAGGTATGAATGAAGTAAAAATAATAGCAAGAGATGCTCTACTAGGCATTTATGATCCTATAAAACAGAAATGTTGTACTTCCAATAAAACTGAAGTTACAAAAGTTAAACCTTTTGCTCATAAAGAGAGAGAGATACATTTTTACAACATAACTAACCTGCAGAACCCACTACCTACAATTGCTTAGACAAACCAAGAGTTTAATTTATTTAATGGCTTAGATATTTGCCTGGATAGTGAAATTAAAGAGGTTCTTTACAAGAGAAAAGTGCTCATCAACCCACCGCTTCATGCCATAAATCACAAGCTTGGGTGAGGCCAAGACTGTGCATAAATTTTCCTGCTGGACAGCTGACCTGCAGAAGTTTCTGATGTTCGCAACTATAAAAGCACTGAAAGCTGCATGCTTCTTGGCCATATTGACAGAGTTTCAGTTTCTTCACATTCTCCACATAGCTGACATGTGCAGCTTCACTGCCAGCACAGGTTGTGATAAAGAGCAACCCAGAAAGGACACAGCCCTCCATCTGCACCTTCTTGGTCATCTACAAACCAGTGCACAGGCAGGTCTCCAACACCCATGTGACCTCAGGGATCCAAATCAGAATAGAAGTTATAAATCTAATACAGAGGCAAATTATAAAACATTGGGTGCATCTTGAAAGGAAATAAATTCTGTTTTGCAGCACGTGTATTCAAAATATTAGGCACATTTTCAGAATAAAGAATCAACCAACTATTTTAGAGAAAGCATAACGTCTCTGATTGAAATGGCATTGCGTTCAAAACTGGCAGAAGCATATTTATAAAGTTGTGGTCATTGTAAAAGGCTGAAAAATGCTTTATTTCTCTTTGGTTTTGCTGGTGTGGTTTTGATTCTTCTTTGCCAAAATAGAAATTAATTGTGATTTAACCTTTCAACTGCTGGGATCCAGTCAATGGCCCAGATAACATTAACTGTGGTGCCCGTGTTTGTTCTTATTTGTGTAACAGCTGTATTGAGGGGTTCCTGAGCTACACCCATTTGCCACCCAACACAGTGGGAGCTGCAGAGCAGCAGGGCCTGTGGAGGCTGTGTGTGCCTGGCCAACAGTTGTACTGGGTGCAGGGCTCCCCCTCCTGTTGCTGCCCCTCTCCCAGCACCACCAGTTCACAGCAGCACAGCATCCCCAAGGCACGCCAACATACAAAACGCTGTGAGTTACTGCTACTGCAGATTCTGGGGTTTGATTTTTTGCTTGTTTTACAGTACTCAGTTCATGGTTTTATGACAATTCTGAGCAACTTGGTGTCCACAGTCATTTAAAACTGGAATTAAACTTTCTAAAGCCGCTTTTGAAAATTAATTTAAGAAAAAATATTTCCTTATTGGCTACCTTGTAATAAATTAGCAATATTTTATAATGTGTTCAGAATTTTCTCTGATAACTTTTGCTGTAAATTGTTTAAATCAAAGACACTAAATTCAGAAATGAATGCAATAACAAAGTTTGTATTTTAAAAAAAATGTCTCTATGTCAGTTTTTCTTCCCAAAATATTTTATTTTCTAAGGTATTGATAATTTGTTCAAAATTGCAAACTGGACAGTGTAATGCCCTTTTCAGATTCCACTTTTGTAATCCACAGAATCTTTGTGTTTAATCCTTTGTTAGACCCTAAAGTTCTTTGATGCATGCACATTGTTTTCTAGTGATTGCCACCACATGAAAAGGGTGTTAATCCTCTGCTAATTAACAACTTGTTGAGGTCAACAGGGGTCAGCACTTTACATTTTTGGATTTACTGAATTTTTGCTTCATTGGAACTTGTTCTCTTCAGTTCAGCTATTCCATCTTTTTTTTCCTTGTTTTATTTTGTTCCATGTCAGTGATAACATCATCTTGTGCTCCTGGTCCTCTAAGAACTTACTAAAAGCTTTTGGTTTGACATGGAATTCAGTTTGCTTGTATTTTTTGAGTAGCCACACTACCTACTGTACAGCTACCCAATTACAAAGCCTATCGCTTCATGCATACTGGGTGTTTTATCTAGTCAGGAAATAGTTTCCACTGCCTACGGTAGTCTTACTGCATACATCATTCCTCAATAAAAATGTAGCTCAATACTTCCACAAAATCATCAACAGATTATAAAGGATATTAAAAAAATTCCCATTGACCAAAATAAAATAATTGAAGAAAGTCTTGCTGCTTGCATTCATTCAGTAAGTAATATTTATATATAAAAATATTTCTTTATTACCTTATTAAACTGAAAACCAGCTTAATTTATTCCAGACAATTTGAATTTCTTTCATCATTACATTCAGAGTGAAATGGTTTACATAGCTGAAATTCCATTAATCAGATTTCAGGAAAAGATTAGTTTCTTTTTTCACCTGATATAAAAAAATTGTAAAAAGTTAACTTTCTTTAGGAAAATGACACATGCCAAAAATTTTCTTATTAAGTAACAGCAACAAGATCCACGTTTTTTTTCACTGTGTGTCTGTGAACTATGCTTATTTTCTAAAGTACCATGTAAAAAACCTTTCAGGGTACTGGAGAAATAGAACTACAATGTTTTTTCTGTGTATTTCCTTAAAATGTTTCTACAATTTGAAGAAGAGTAGATAGCAAGACAGTAGATATCTTGTTTTGCATTCAGTTCCCACAGACTGGAAAAAGCACATGAGCAAAAGCATCCTTGAAACAGTTCAGTAAAACTCGATGGGATTGGGATAAAATATGAATAAATAAAAAAATGGAAAAGCATCAGAACAGTCCATATCAATGTAGTAATTAAGAAAGAGTTCTAGACTTGGTAATTTTTTAGTGAGTTCCACATTTTTATCTTTTGTTCTTTCCTAACATGAGAATTTGACTTTTCTGTTTTCAGATCAGGTTGAAGACCTCTCTCATCCCTTGTAAGAGAGATGAGAAACATGAGCATTCCAAATCTTTCTCCTCTACAAGCTTCAGTACTTTGCATTGTTTTTTCCTCATGACCCATTCTAATTCTTTCGTTTTCTTAAATAATTAATCCTAGACTTTGCAGTTTCCTTCTCCCAAACCCTCTGCATTTACTTGATTGGTTTTATCACTAATTGAAAACCCATATTTCTAAAATATCCTAACAAGGATGAGAAAATTCTATCAGGAAACACTGTGTATTAATCTAGCTTAAAATTAAAAGAAACTGCCTAGAAAGAAAAACAAAACAAAAAAACCCCAACAACATACCCAGCACAGCCCTGTGGTTGTCACTCATAATTATTTCTTCAAAAATTCTTAAAAAAACTAACAAAACCATCTAAACCTGACATGTAGGCTTAGTACACACCTGTGACTAATAACATGTTTTGTAAATTGTGTCTCACAGACAGCACTGTATAGGTGATAGACCATTAAGACAATTTACAAAGGGAGCTTAATCTTTTGAATGTCGATTAAAGGGGGGGGGGAGTGTGTAAATTGCTTGATTTAAAATAATTTTGTTTTCTGAAGCTCAGTAAAATCTTAGCGCAACCGTGGTGATTCAAGATCCAGGATATCTTTATATTTCTGACAAACGAAATACCTCCAGGGTGCTGAAGTTCTGTGGCTCTTACTGAGCCATTTGAATGATGGGAGAATGATGATCTCCCTGAGGTGCCCTTACATTGCTACTGGATGCAAACCTTCTGCTCCCGTTACAACAAGGCACAATCTCCAGAATTATTTTTGGTTGTTTTTTCTGTTGAGAAGGAGAAACTTCTGAGATTCCATTCATACAGGTATATGTTAAAATGAAAGCAGCTGAAGAAAGAACACTTGTCTGTCTTTTCCCTATTTTCTTTCCAGAGCTTTATTAAAGAATTTTCCCGTTTTATTTAATTATCACTTTTTATTCATTCTGCTATTCATTTGTAGTAATACAGATTTCCATGCAGATAAACTAGTAATTCAGTTGAAAGTCATTTCCTTATCCTATTAACCAAGTAAGGAATTTTAGTGTAAATATTGACATTAAAACAGTGCTATAATTTTGGCATGTGAAGAAGTTTCATTACTTGAGTTATTGAAGTATTTAGATAGTTAAATTAGGCCACGAGAAAATATATTTTTTAAAAAAGACGATGACCTAAATGGTGAATTGTGACAGCAGCCAAGTAAATAACTTAACAAGAAAAAGCTTTGCAGAATATTGATTTAATGCATCACTTAAGCAACAGAATATCTCAAACCCGCATTATCCATGCTCTATTTCCCTGTACCTTGGACAGTTTATCTATTCACCTCTCTCAAAGGAACAAGCACATATTTCTACATGAATTGTTTGTCTATGTTGTACAGTTTTTAACTATATGATAAAACCAAACTTTAGTGTAATTCTACTTTTGTGGAAGATACTGCTTTATAGAGATTTTGACTTAATGGATTTAAAAAGCTACACAAATTTGATCAAGGAATTTTATACATTAATTATCATTTTAACTGTGAAAATGCATCCCTGCAAAATAAGGATCTTCACTGTTTCAAAGGATTGTAAACTGCATTTCAACTTCATTGCACAGTTTCACAAAAAGCATTAGAAGAATGCCAGAAATGTGATACAAAATTATGTTGATTTTAAATTATGGCTCGAAAAGTTACATTCAGGACAAAGACTGTAAAGGTGATGCTGCCTCACAGAAAGAGGGACAAAAAGCTGGAAAAAGTACCTGGTTTCATTTTTGGATTTATTTTTTAGGAAAAGAGTGAAAGAATTTTTTTTTTTTTAATAACAGTACGGCTTATTATCCAAATGAAAATTTGGTGCTATAATGATGATTTCAGCCAAAATTAGCCTTTATCACTCTTACGCCATTTAAAATGCATGAATGACAGCTTGATGGCTAGAGAGGCAACCGGTCTGAATTCTCGGATTTCCTCTATGTGACTACAGAGCTAGAGCTACTGCTGCCTGACTCCATGTCACCCAGCTGCCACATCAGGTTCTGCACGTAGACAGGAGTGTTTTCACAGCAAATGCTTAAACAGTTCTACCAAAGTCTTACATGAATTACAAACATTATGAATGAGACCCTTTCCTACATGCTTGTCCTGAGGAAGCATTTAAACCATCTTTTGTCCAATGGTTTTGGTTTTCCCTGATTAAGCACTCAGTTTTATGGAAAATGAGCTAAGAAGATAGAGTTCCTGAGAAGGTAGTACAGGAATGGCACAAGGTAACAGAGGCCCAAAGGAAACTATGATTTTCATGCCATTTTGCAAAGACATGAACAGTCACAACATTGTTCTCAGAACAGGATTTAATCGCTATTCATAATATCTTCAGTTATTTCCATCAGTGTCACCTGTTTTCAACGATATCTCACCAGAGATCAGCAAAGACCATGGAGGTAAATTCAGTACTCGTGACACCAACCACAGCTAAACTCTGATTTTACCAGTAGAAAAACTGTTTTAAATTTTCAGGTCTCCTCTCAGTCTCAGAGGAGGTGGCCACAAGGTTTTTCTGATTTCCCTCCCTCCTTCCACGCTGTAGTAAAAAGTTCCCAAGATATTTGTAGTCTACTCTTTGCAATATCTGCAAAGCAGATTTAAGGAATTACAGAAGTTGCCTCCTGGCCAGCTGTATTTATCTTTTACAGCTAAAGGATGCTCCAAGAGCATCACTGGAACCTTTTTGACCACCCTTAGTGATCTCTCCAGCTGAGCAAGGCAAGGAATAAGACTCATCTGTTCACCTCATGTTGATTCGTCATTTGACATCTGTGTCAGAGCAAAACCCTCTAAGAGCAGACACTTTGATTCCACTGCATCTTTATCTCTGTCAGAACTCTATCTGGGTGGATTATTTACTGTGAATAATTTATTCAGCACATTTCACCCTTTCTTCAGTTTAAGAGTTCTCTATACATGTCCTAATTAGAAGACATAATTGGCTTAATACTCAAGCACTTCATTCTTAGTTGTTCCCTTTGTCCAGACGTGTCCCGAATAAAGGCAGGGGTGAAATCCCTGTGCCACTTAAGACACTGAAACCCATTCTCCTCCTTGATTTCACTAAGGTCAGGACCACAGTCAAGGTCCCTCAAGAAATCTCCAGTATAGATTGCGATAGCCACAAATGAGGTCCATATTTAAACAGTGGGAAGGAACAAAAGAAATAGAATGAGGAACACAGTCACGGGATATTTAGATACCATAATTATGGCTATATAAAAAAAAACAACTACACCACAACAGAGATTACTTGAAGTAGGAGAAGATTTAGGAGGGCTCAGGGTAGGTTTTTATTCTCTTACAAGGATCAGTCAAAAGGGTGAACGTACTTTGGTGACTGCAGTTATTTGAACAAGTGCAGTTTGCATTGGCTTCCACTCTCTGCCCTTCTGCTTTCCTCCTCTCTGCCTAAAAACCTCTCAGTAAAGGAATTCTTTGGTCTGTAGTGCATAAGAAATTCATTAATCAATGTAGAATATATAATACAATATATAATTAAAGATAAAATGTCATTACTAAAGTAGCAGTTCTATTCAACTATATAATAATCTGTTTCTGAAAGCATCTCTACCCTGCATGCACCTAGCAAGCATCAGTGCCTGAAGGCAGCATTGAACTATATTCTCACAAATGTCTAGTGTTTTGCTAGCAATTGCAAACTCCTCTGTTCTTCAACATTCAGTCACTAAACTATGCTGCTTAAATTATTAAATCCTTTTAATTTAAATTTTCATAAGCTACTAGAGGAAAAATGCACATCCTTAAAGTAACAGGTCTGGCTTCTTGCAAGGAAAGTATGGCACTGGTATAGCTTTTATGCAGTCTTAGCTTCCCTTAAGAAAATAATGGAATAAATTATTTAATTAAGGAGTAAAATGTGGAAGGCAGATGGTTTAAATACTTTTGAAACTCTCCTGGTTTAGGACCACCCAAAATTAAAACAGAAATGGGGCAAACTGTACTACCTACTATACTAATCCCTAAAAGACTGAGATATCAGACAGGAATAATGAATTGAAATTAGGAGATCTCTTTAGACCAAAATTATTGAAAAAGAAGAAAAATTATCTCCAAATTTTATTATATTGGTCCTCAAACAATACATTACTTTGAAAAAAGTTGTAGTATCTTTTAACTTTAATAAATTTTTGCTGAAAAAGAAATGCAACTGTTAATGAATTGTTTCTTTGTGATGTTTTAACCTCATCAATAATATCACACTTATAAGGAAATTGCATTTTGATAGATAATTTATTATGTATATGTTTATATATTATTCTGGGTTAAGTGGGGGTGAAAGAATTTACCTGAAACCAGAAAAAGTTACATAACCTTGTAAGAGCAGTTTGAGGGAAGAAAACCTGTTAAAGCCACCAAATCAGACTGCCCCTATGAATTCCTTCTATTTTTTTGATGAAAACTTGGCCAGAAGAGTTTCATATCTGTGTATTTTAGGGCAAATAATTTGTATCATTCAATTTCATCTGAAAAATACTGCATTTGCCAACCCACTATTTACATAACATTCTGTTTTACTTGAAAACAGAATTTTCTCCTACAAACACGGTTGCTAACAGATTATTTTAATTGTCACTTGACTAAACCTTGCAGAAATTTTAGAATGTTATTAGTTCATCTGAATGACATGTTGGTGAGATCTGAATTCTTCACCAACAGTCCTGTAACCAGAATCAGTTTTATAAAAATGAAACAAATAATAGATCAAAGTATGCATGAATTTTATTGCATAAAGATCAAGAACCTAGTGAATCTGAGATGTTTTTTGCAGCCACATCATCTAAGATATCCACCAGAACTTGATTCTAAACAGAAAGAAGGCCTGCAGGGAAAAGAGGCATAAGTCCTATCTCTGATTTTCACTAGTAACAGGATAACAGCTTCCTCTCTGCTGGTTGGAAATCTTCATATGGTTTTGTTGACTTTATCTACATAATAACTAGATGAGACAGAGGAACAGAAAAGACTACTTTGAAAACAAAACAAACAAAAAAAAACACGAGCAAAATGAAACATAAAACCAAACAAGCCCAACAAAATCAGTTGTTATATTAACACCTTTACTGGTAATTTTTGCTTTATGTAAATAATAATAACACTGCAACCTGGCCAGCTGGTTCATGTACAGCACAAATGACTTGCTCAGACAGCAATTCAGCAAGTTTCACCCCTCCTGGTGTAGGAGATGAGAAAAAAACCTTCCTTCACAGCCCTCCTATACCAGATGCATTTGAAAAACTCATGTTAACTCAGGGCTATTCTTAACTAGAGTATAAAACCATTCCCAGAATATATGCACACATTGCAAGCGATGTGTGTGTTTCCAGACTCTGATAATTCCTCTCTGTGAAATGGCTTTTGAGTGCCCTTTGTCCACTTGACTGCCCTCAAAGATTTTCAATGATTTTCCGTCTTGTCTGCCTTTTTCCAGCTCCTTCAGTATCTCTTGTTTTTTTGACTAAATTATTCTTTACTTAGGCATTATCAACATTGAGGAATTTTACTAGCAGTGACTAATATAAGGTTTAAACTTTAGCAGATACCACCTACTGCTGAATTATAAAAAGCAAAGGTGTACAAAACAGCAAGAATTTTCTGGCAAAGTTGCAAGCAAATACACAATCTGTATAGTAAAGTTTAATTGTTTTCCACAGAAAGAAAAATGCAAAGGCTTAAAAGTGCTGAGCAGCATGGAATCTACGTCATACACTCAAAAGAATTGTATTTGTTTTTCCAAAGAAATAGTTAAAACGTATTCAGAAGTATCCATTTATATAGTACAACACATCAACACGTGAACTGCATATGTGCCTTTATTCTAAATGTTTCTGGAAGGAATTTATCTGATTTTTTTATTTTTTATTTTTGCCTTTCTAAATGTAGAATGCATTGCTAAAAGGAAGCCAAGGGGCAAATCTCTGTCTCCCACCAAGTAGTCATTGACAAGAAAAAAATATCACTGTTTTGTATATTTGTTTGGGAATGCATCCCATACAAGAGGATCGAGGTGTTTTCCCCCACCCCTCCCCCCGCTATATGATCTCTAATAATTCCAAAGAGCTATTTTAGTGACTGCCATTTCTAATTTGCTTCAGTCATCTCTTCTATTTCATAGAGTTCCTGGCAAGGGGACAGTGAAAATTCTTAGGAACAGGACCTTTCCTAGGCAAGAGTTAGGTGTCTTTACCAGTCAGTGCTAGATCAGGGAAAAAGCCCAGACCCCCAAAAGCCCTAACCCCAGACCAGAAACAGAAGTCCATTCCGTCAATGGATGGAGTCGTAGAGGACCACATAGCAGTAACAGTACAGTCTCCAGACTCCAGCAGCCCTGATCATACACCAACATCTTGTCTCACATCTTAAGCATCACCACAATGACAGAATTTGCAAAGCAGTCCTATTTTCCACACTGTGGTAATTTTATGATGTTCTCATTCTTTGTCTCTTACAGTGATGAATTCTTCTCTTGTAACCAATAACAGAGAAAGAAACTCTTTATTATTCAAGGAGAATGAACATGATGCAGTCTAGGTCTTACACATGTAAAGATGCACTTCTCTCTCTGCAGACAACAGTGATGCTAAACTTTAATTTTGTCTCTGAAATACTGAGAGTCACAAAAATGTCTACTTGTATCACTTAAGCCTTTGATTC
The DNA here is from genome assembly GCF_032191515.1 of Phaenicophaeus curvirostris. Lineage (NCBI taxonomy): Eukaryota > Metazoa > Chordata > Aves > Cuculiformes > Cuculidae > Phaenicophaeus > Phaenicophaeus curvirostris. The sequence continues at coordinate 13,904,129 of NC_091399.1, read as the reverse complement.
ATGGGTCAAGAAGCACAGATAAATAACCGTTGCTCCAGATTCTCTAAATTTCCCTGAAATTCACTCATGAGTTGTTTGGGGAAAGAGCTAAACAATATAAATGAATTCAGATGTTTATTCCATCTCTTTAAATAGCCTTTCAGTATTTTAAAATCAGAAACTGACATTCATGAAAAAGATATATTTAAGACAAGACCATGTAGTGGTCTTAAAACCAGAGAGTTTACTGCTCTCTCGAGTAAGATTTCATTTACTAGTATTGCTTCCCACTTAAATTGAATTAAACAACAACAAAAAAAGTAACCAAAATTATGAAGACCACCAGCACTGAGAAAAAAAGAAAATGTCTCCCAGGGTTTTCAGTTCTCTCCCCTCAGTGTTCTGGAGTCCAGATGTGGAAAGCACAGCAAAGCTGAGAACATTTTTGAAGGGAGAAGAGAAAGTTTTGATGCTACTGCTGTGGCTTTATTTTATCCAGACCAGACAGTTACCTTTCTTCATGAAGATTAAAATTCCAAATAGCAAGACAATCAAACACCACCTTTTTTATATTAATACTAAACATTATTTTTAAGTGAGCCTGATGAAGATAAATAAATGCTCTGCATCATCTTAGAACTTAAAGCAAAGAAATCCTTACAAGGCCTTCTTGATTCAGAATAAAGCCTATAAAGTATTCAACATCTTTGAAATCCTGTTTGTCAGGTGCGTAAGTACATTTTTAAAATATATTTTTTTTCTGCTCACATACCAAGCAGACATGTGTTGATATACTGCAGCGATACCAGAACTCAGGCTATAGCAGAACATTACCATGCCTTGTGCAGCTACACCTGGAATATGGTGTTCAGCTTGGCGATGACAAGGGTGGTCAGTGAGGTGATGATAAAAGTCTATAAATAGCTTAAGAGGGTGAATTTCAAAGAGGAAGAAGCATTGTTTTAAGGTGGACTAGTAGAAACAAAAAGAGGTCCTGACACCCAGAGCCAGGCATAAACTGCTCAACAGGAGCCTGCATGTAGTATAAATGCCAGCAGTACAGCCTGCCGGTGCTTGGCCTTGCAGATGCCACAGGCATATAATGAATTTACTATTCCAGAATAGTTATTCTGGTAAATATCCAAGTATAGTTAAACCCTTCAAATGCTAAATTAGGCCCTAAGTTCAACAGTCCACCAACACAAGCCACATGTTCACAGTAGTTAGAGCTACACCAAACAATGCTCTGGAGACACAAAAGAGGAAATAAACCTGCCAGAGACGAGGATGGACACTAACCTTCACAAATCTTTCATACCTCTACTTTCTGTGGTTCTAGGAAACATGTATATGGGATTTGGGAAAGGTCTTTTTAATAAGGGTTAATTGGAGAAGTATGTCACACATGACTGAGTACCATTTCAAATTAATCCTCATGCTGGCATAACTAAATTAGGCAAATGACAGAACATGAAAATAGGGAAAAAGGAATCATCTTCCCTCCTCTTTAATCTTTATAGTTTCATGATTCTCAAAATGACCAAATATGAACAATTATACGTTTTATGGAATTTGTTGTTTCTCTGAAATATTATTATGACTACATCATAATATTCCCCAGAGATACAACAGTTCTGCAAAATATATTTGCTGTTGTCACTTGAACTATTAGGCTACGCTTTGGAACTGCTGAATTCATTTGTCTGGCTTATGTGATGCAAAAGTTCAAGTTAAATGATGCTGATACAGCCCTTTCTGGGCTATAAAAAATGTATAGAAAAGAGAAAATAACTACACATTTGCAATTCAGAATAGAGTTGTTCCAGTAAAATTATACTGTAAAAATCATTGTATGGTCTGCATTACTCTGAAAGTCAAGTCCCTGAACCTGAAGAAAGTCATTTCAGTTTCTCCGTGCTGCCCAAGTTAACTGCAAGCATTTCCTGACACACAGAGCGCAGGCAGAAAAAGGAAAAGCGTCGACTCGAGAAAAGCACAGCTTCCAATCCCCACCCACCAGCTTCAGTCAAAGGGATGACTTCAGTCCCTTTCTTAACTAATCCTACCACTGTAAAATCCTACAGTCATTCTTCCACACATAAAGAGAAAACGGACTCACTAGGAGGACCGAGACTATTTCAGCTTGAACTGTTAACCAATGGTGGAAATGCAAGAATGCTGAAGTTGTGCCTTCGGAGCCAATAGAGTGGATTTGTGTGTCCCACATGACTGTGTTTCCCCAGTCTTTCACATGGGCAGTATTTAGTTCAATTCAGAACTGCAGATAGTATAGCATGCAGAGCAGCAATGGGATGTCTGAGCACAAGTGGCTGACTTCCAGGCGCCTCCAGGAAGCACATTTGTACATTTCTTCTGAATTAAACTGGGATTCTGCACCCTTGACATCCTCATACCCTCCTTGTCTCTGCAGGAGGAGACAGCGACCTGCACAGCACAACAAAACTGTGAGTACAGTTTTTTTTAAATTTTATTTTCACCTAGAAAAGCAAATACGTTAAAATTGTCAAAATGGTATGTGCATTAAGTTGATTATTACTTTTTCTGATGATACGAGCAAGTATCTGAAGTGCTATTCAAATTCAGGAATATTTCTTCCATGCTTCAATTAAAATAAAAAAAAAAAGGCGGGGGAGCTGGGGAGGGGGGGGATGTAGAATAGAAAGAGAGTTATCTTCCAGGGCAGTGCCTGCATGCACACTGCATGCCATACTGCTTCCTGACATGCCGCTTTGTTCATAAAAAAAAACAAAGACAAAAAGCCCTACACATGTATGTTGTTCACTTTTATTTGTACTCTGTGTCTAATCAGGCCTGATCTGTCCCTAAGGGGAAAAAATAAAGGCAAAGTTTAACTCCGCCAGCAAGGGCAGCCCAGACTTTCCAGACATCTGACAGTTATTATAATTAGCTATGAAAGACAGCAAAGACACTTTGGGGCAAATAGCTCTTAGATTTGGAACAATGAAGTCGAGCAAGGTTCCCATCCCACCCCTTCCACGGGGGGAGGGGGAGAGGAGGGCCAACGGGGGGAGCGTAGAAAAGGCTTATGGCTGGACTGAAAAACACAACTCGTATAATATCTGGGCTTGCTCAGCACGAGGAGCAGCTTTTTCATAAGCAACTTTAACTACCTCTAGATTGCAGCTTGCATTCATTCCGATTCCTGGTCGGGTGGGAAGGGTGTGGGGCTCTTAGTAGCATAACGTCAGAAGGTCGGGGTGGAAGGGGCAGCGGGGATGAAGGGGGCAGAAAGAAGAGAATATCCATAGCAAGAGACATTGTGATTGCTTCCCAGAGCTTTGATGGCCAGATCTCCTTCAGCCCAAGTTGCTTTCTGGGAGAGATTTATGAGAGTTCTCAAACAGAAGCAACAGACAAAGCAGAGCTGTTTTGTTTTTTTTTCTTCTTCTTCTTTTTCTTCTCTGGAAAAGAAATTGAAACCAAATGGATAACTGTGTAAGAAGCACTGATTTGTATTTTTGTTCTTTTTTCTTCCCCCCCCACGTGTTCATAAGACCTTTAACAAGATCTTGCCTGCACACTTCTTGCTACCCGCCCCCGCCCCTACCAAAAGTTAGATTCCGAAAACTACCATTGGAAGAGAAAAAGCAAAGACAATAGAAATCTGACTCGGTCCTGGCTGGGCTGAATGTCTAATAAAGCATGAAGTGAAAACAGTTTCTAAGTGAAAGACGAGCAGTGTTCTTTAAAAAAAAAATAAGTGCAATAAGGCGAAATTGTTGAAAGACTCCAGACGCTACTAATTATGGCTTAAATAAATCTTCCTGGACAGATGTTTGCTAGCTCCCACCGTGGGGAAAAGGACGTTAAAAGAAGCATTTTTTAAAAAAGGATTTGTCATGAATTTTTTGCATATGAATTTTTTTTTTAAATACACCATTTTATTCTTTGTCTGCCCTCCTGTTATCTCCCCCTCCCCCAGCCGCCGCCCACTGTGAGCTGAGACACCTGAAGGCTAGACATAATGATCAACAGAGCGCTGCGCTCGCCTGTCTGGATTCCAGCCAGATTTTTTTTTCCTTTCCACAATCAAGGAGCCTGCACGCAATGCACGGCAAGCCCCATGCTCTGCTATGTGCAGATCAGACAGAAGTCTGAACCGTGCTGCAGAAAGATTAAAGACAAACACAAGCCTTTCCTCCTTATGTCGACCAGGCTCAGTTTCAACTTCATTGTGATTCGCCAAAAATATGACATAAGAAACTTTGTTAATATATAAGCGCATTAATATACAAAACACGCACATATGTGTACAGGCTTTCCAACACAGTGTAACTGGGGTCATCTACTATTTCCTATTTTAGGGTGATTTCTACTCTAGCTTTATGGTAAATACAGTGCTTTATGTTATATTCATGCATCACTTGTGTAATTGCTGTATTTACAAATACTAAGTAAAGATTTTCTATATGTATGCAATACTACATAAAGGCAAATAGTTAGTGTGCAGACACCTATATCCGAAAGGTAGTCAAACTGATATGCTCAGACATATTTAGGTTTAGAGCGATTAGTCGGTTCTCCTAGGCAGTTTTGTGGCATTTTGAAACAAGGCAGTAGCGAAATGCTTTGCGAGTAGGTTGTCTTCAAACCAAAGAAGGGGAGCATGGCAGGGCACTGTTTTATTTAGCTGGCCCTGCAACCCTTGGCCTCCCCGTTGCCACAGCCCAGAGGAACTGGCCCAGTGTCATCGTGCCAGAAAGTTGGTCTTGGGAATGCAGTGCTCCCCAAAATAGTTGCGCTCCATTTGGTGTGGCTATGGGTGGGGTTAGCAGACACATCCAGCAAAAAGGGAGATTCAAAGCATTTAGTCTATTTAATTTTTAAATGTATGCTGTGCGGACCCGTTTTCTACAAGTTCTTTGGAATTGCATCATCTTGTGATACAACTTATGGTATGATATAAATAGTGATTAATTTTTACTTTTTAAGATGGGCTTTGTGTGAAAAAGACTGACAAGAAAATATGTTTTCATGCACACATGCACATACACACATGTACGCCTCTTTTAATTTAGTCTTTGAAAAGGCTTAAACTATATATTAGTCACACTAACAGATATCTTTAATAGAAAGGATTTGCTTTACCTTTTTTTTTTTAATATTGCTAAAAAACACTGTTAGGAAAGGAACGCAGCTTAGGTAAACTTAGTCTTAAAAAAACTTCCTTTCCAAATAGTAGCAGAGGCATACAAAGAAAAGGTTGCATGTAGTGGTAACCATATCTACAGGCAAGATAAAGATTCTAGAAAGGAGATTTCAGAGAAAGGAAGAGAATTAATTGAGACCTGCAATCAGATTTGTATCCCTGCATTTAAAAAAAAAAAATCCCCAAGAGATTTAACACTTTTCTGGAGGAATATTTTATACGCTTTAAATGAAATATACAAGCTAACTCGACACGATGGTCATGCAGAGAAGTATATACTTATAAATTACACATCTATGTATATATACAAGTTCACTAGTATTAAGTGCTAATTTCCTTTCTACTTTTCCTGGCATATTATTCTTGAAAAATAAAATTTCTCAGTAACCTTTCACAAGGATGTTTCACAAAGATATTTCACAAATATATTTCAAAATACTGCCTGCAGCTACGTTTTGAAGTGCTGACTTTTGTTTTCTTACAGTAATGACAATATACAACACGATTTTATCCATTTCCTAAAGATTGAAATCCTACGCAAATCAATTCCTGTAAAGTTCAGAACCTATTTACGTGCTACGTAGCATTAGAAGGGATATTTCAGCTGGCAATATATATATGGTTTATCAATGCAAAAGTAATGACTAATCATATAAGAGTTAAGCCTTAAAGTTGAGCATATGAATACAGGGCCCTTGCCTACATGTTTAGTTCAACACTCTCCTCCCTGTAAGTCTTTTGGTGTTCAGCAGCTCTGACTGAAGTAGGTAGGAGATGCAAATACTCAGTATTTTTGCAAATATGGCATTATCCTCCAGCTGTTGTTGTCCAGGGCTCTAAGATTCAGAGCTATGTGCTTTATATTTTTACACAAAGATTTTATTTATCTTAATGTGAAAAATTCTGACATGTGGGGTTTTGCTGACTTCTTTAAACTTTTAAATAGTTGATGTTGAAACAAAGCAATCATGGCAGATCGTGCACATTTATGACTCCATTTCATAAAAATTTGATGTCTGTTATAGCTCATCTCTTAACCTATGGCCTCCAATGGGTTGAGCAAATTCCGTGGTTTCACTTACACAAACTTCAAGTTCTAATTTCTCTTTTTAAACACTTCTCTCCCCTCTTTCTATCGTGCTTCCTCTGTTGAATCTGTTTGCTTGAGCCTTTCCTAGTTCAAGCAGAAGTACAATTTTCAGTCGTAAGCACAAAGTGCTCAGGAGAACTTCCAAAATTTTTAAAGATTGGCTGTTTCACTTATACCTTTACACAGCAGAAGTAACATGAGAGCCTACCAGAATGGGTTCAAATGGGCTTATGCATTACAGATAGGAAGAGAACTGTGCATTGCATTTTTATAGATAAAAAGCAGTGTGTTTTAATGTAAACAGATTTCTGTTTGATATTTTGGCACACTGTTGCAAAGACCAAACTACGGCTGAGCCAAAATGACTTTCGGCATGGTACAGTTAGACCAGATGGCCACGTGTTCTTTTCTTATTTAGATGAGACTTTTCCTTTCAATAACATCTTTCTTCCTGACCTGCTTAAAAATTCCAGTGAATGAAATCAGCACAGGATTTTCAATTCTAATTGACCATGTGCAGAGGAAGGGCCAGTAGAGAAATCAGTAGGGCCATTGTAAGGCACACTGAATCAATCTCCCCTTTGTCCTGAATCTTATCTAGCATGAGCAAAAATAATTAAGAATGTTTAATTTATAGTATTTGTAAAGCAGCAAATGTTGTTGCATTCAGGCAAAAATCATCGCAAGATCCTCTTTTACAAATGTGCGCAACAAGGAATGAATGTCTATCACACACTAGACAGAGGTAGTCAGCATCATCTCATTGCCAAATATTTAAGAAAAAGAAACAAAAATCCTCAAGCAAAGAGTGAACAAAAAAATTAAAGGTGTGGGTGAATTAAAGCATAAGCTGCCTTGCCTTTTCTAATTAAGTCAGAAAAAGTGAAAGATACAGTACTTCTCAAATTAAAAAAAAATTTTAAAAAGTCAGAAAAATATAGTTTTCCACTGTCCAAAATGCTCACCCTTAAAACATCTGTAATTTTCAATTGTTATTAATTTGCTTACATAGGTTTTACACACACGTAACCCACCCACACTCCATAAGTTGGTGATCATGGTCTCTCACTTGTGTCTGTGTGATCTACATACAAAGTACAGATTGTAAATACCATGTGTGTCACACACAAACATTACCTATGGACATAAATAAACAGATAATATAATTACAGTCTTACCTACTCTTTTATTTGGATTTAGTGAGCTAACTATGGAGTAATATAACAATATATTTGTTGAGATTTAGCAAGTAGAGTATGCAAAAGATGCACGAAATCCTACTCATATATCTACATAGCCTGTGGATAAGGTAAGTGGGTAAAAATGAATTTCTCAGAAGAAAATGTGGGGAGAAAAGACCAGTTGAAAGGAATACACAGCTGGTGTAGTTGGGTTTTTTTTTTTTGGAGTAGGTTTTTGGTTTAGTTTTTTTTGAGGGGGTTGCTTTGTTTTGTTTGCTTTAAACACAAAGAAAACAATTGGCAACAGATTTATTATTCCTATACTATTTTGTAAAAATTTCCTTTATTATTCATAGTTTGGTTTAACATTCCACTTGAGTGGTTCATGATTTCAAATTATCACTATAAGCCTGAATCAAGAAACAATCAAACAGCTCTGGAAAATAATTTCTGAAAAAATAATTATGAATATGGCTTCAATAAAATATCTATCTTTTCTTCAGTTGTATAAAGTTTTCCTTAAAACCCCAATCATTTTTTAAATGTAAGGTGAAAAATAATACAGGAGAAAATGCAGCAGGCAGCACAGCCTTTCCTATATGTCAAGCATGCAGTCCAAGTAACATGTGCATGAAGAAACATGTCTGAGAACATGAAACAAAGCACACACTTTGGGACTGGCCAGGCAGACGTGGTAAAAGGCCTGGTTTCAGCTCTCCAGCAAGATGCTTTGTAGCCTTGGGCAAATCATTTAACTGCTCATCTACGTCATATTAGTAGAATTCAAGTTTTGAATTTGTGATTATTATTGCGAGGTTAGCATTGAGATACCACAGCAAGGGGTACTGAAGACACCTCAGACACTTGAAAAGAATATAAAATTCCAGAGAAAACAATAGTCTTTGTTGTTGTTGTTTTTATTGTTATTAAATCAGGTCATTTTTGGTGTAGTGTTTCTGTAACAAGACAAAATACAAAGCCTGTTTCTCAAGAGGTTCATGTAATTCAGTTCTAGCTTAATTTTCTTAAGTTTTTCATGTACTTGAACATTCACTTTTTATTTGTTGCAAACATGCAACAAAACATCAGAATGTAGGATAAATGGAAAATATTACTTCATCTGTCATTCAACATAAAGTGCTGTCATGCAAGGCCCAACTCAAAAATGCTGACTGCTGTAGAGTGGTGACTTATTTAACACTGTCCCATGGTACCAGTGAGACCAATGGCAGGCCAAGATGCTGCACTGTGTGACCAAGAGTACCAAACCTGAGCCCTAGACATTTACTTCCTCCAGTATTTGTTCACCAGGGCTCTGATCTTGCAATGACTGTAAGCACATTCTTACTTCTAAAGCCTGAAGGCAATCTAGCAAACCACTTCCATGGTCAAACTTCAGCACACATTTGAAACATCATGCGTAAATAGATCTTTAATTTCTACAGAACCCTTTGCCATGAGAATTAAATACCTTTGCTGGGTTCTACCCTCTTTGCTGTTGGTCATTAAATTGTGCTTCCAGTTTAATCTTTCTGTTTCTCTTGATGATTCTTTAATTCCCACTGTTGAACAGACCGAATCAGAAACCCTTGGGCAGCAACTCTAAAAATCACTGCTCAGAAATCAGTGGGCCTGAAGATGATTGTGAGATTTCACACATGAGCCTTTCAGGGCACCATTTTGTGACTAACAGAAATGATAGCATCGCACAAATGGAACTGAAAACTTTGTTTTCTCTCCATAGGCAAATATGAGGGATCTCAGTGCAAAAGAAAAACAATCTGCTTATTGTTTCTAATTACTCAATCTTCACGCACGGCATGAAAGAAATACTTAGATCAACAGTTATCTTTTGTCAGCACTGTTCTTTATTTACAAAAACTAATTGAGAAAAAGGCACCATGGTAGATCTGCTGGTCCTCTCGGTGAGTTTGCAGAAGGGGTGGGGTTGTGAGAAGTAAATGAGAGGGAAATAACCTGCGTGGAAGTATGGCCACATGCAGTGCTCAGAATGAGGAGAGGAAGTCAGCAAAATATGCATGGTTATATCCAATTGATGGGTTGTATTTTACCAATCAATTTTTACTGTCAAGCATCCAGACTATATTAGGAGTCTATCCAGTCTCTTAAGCCATGGGATCTGGATAATGGGATCAGGTAAAATGATTAAAATCAGTTTGGTCTCATGACTGCATCTAGTAAGTGTAATAGATGAAAACCAGAAAGACTTGAATGATAGAAGTACAAACACCTCTTTGTGTTTTACCTCTACATTTTTCCAGTTTAAAGAAATAATTGATAAGGAGTGAGGGTTTTTTGTTTTGCTAAAAAAAGCAATGGCAAGCAAGATGATTGTCTACTTACAGCATCCCAATTGAAGCTGTTTCCATCTATCCAAAGAAATAAGCTTGGAAGTTGTGAAAACAATTTTTTTACCATATCCCATAAAATATTTTACATAAAGTCAAGTTAAGAAGAGTCAGAAAAAAGGATGCATTTAAGCTGTTTACAGAGTTTGATAACTGCCTTTTTTTAGAAATAAAAATCTGATGATTTCCCCAAATGTCTTATGCATACACTGAGTTTGTGTTACTGTTTAAGAATTATTATCTAGTTAATTTGAAACCACTTTCCTAAGACAATAATTCGTAAAAAAAAAAAGAGGATTTAAAAAGATGAGTAGTCTACTGAAAGATAACAGTGTAGAAAAGCAGTTCCCAAGGTTGATTTAGAAGACATAAAAAGGGTTAAAATTTCAGACCTTTATGCAAGAATTAAAAATGAAAGGAGAGTTAAAAAGGGGGAGAAGGGGGGGAAGAGCTAATCTGCTGGTGACTTGAGTGTATTTATGGATTACTATGTCCTGAAAAGAAGAAAACCAGAGTTGTAAGATGACACTGCAGGGGTTGTCTGGACTTTTCACCGAGTGTAAAGTCTGTTTAGTCAGTATCTTAATGCCTAATGCTGACCTTTGCCCTCTTCACTCCTCCCTGCTCCAGGTGCAACATTTCTGCAAGTGCTTTAGCATTATTGGAACGTTTGTGCAGGTTTCACACTCTGCAAAGTGCGCCCAGCATTTCACACAACATCCATCACACACACCCAATATCAAGGCTTAGCAGATTTTTCTTATCTGAAGTACACACAATTATTTGTTTTACACTTTTTCCTGTAGTAGTTATTACTGTATTAAATTAAATAAAAACAAAAGCTTCTTTTTAAGGGTATGCTATTTGCATAATTCAATGCAAGGTACAGGATTAAGTTTCAACTCATGTCGCATATTCTGAGCACTGGCTTAGAGCAGGAGCATGCAACGTATGCTGGCAATGCTATTGATCTCTCTTAAATTAATTCTCTTTGCAATGGAAATTGGAGACAAAACCAGAAGACATTGCTACAAAACAGCCAAGGTACTTGAGTGGATTTTTCTAGGAAATAAATTGATTTCTGATACAATTATTAATTATATTGGGATTGATAAAAATTTTAAAGAAAAACACAACAGTTTTACATAGCAGTAATGAAAAGAGCTAAACTACATAAGGTCTGTAAATGTTAGTTTTGTTTTACAAAAATAAGGAATGTAGTAAAATGTGTATTAAAATGAGACGCTATAAGGTCTACAGTTGTCAGTGATGCAGATAATATAAAAGATGGTTTATGCATATGTGATGTGTATTCATATATGCCTTATATTTAGCAGATGGTTGCTAAGATTTTAAGGGCTTTCAATTTGACTTTGCTGGGAAGAAAGTATAAGCTGGGTACCATTATCTTGGAGACCATTACTAATTTTGTGTTTCAAAAAAGCCTGTGAAGAGTGTTTCCTGCCACTGTGGGCAAGGAACCCTTTTTCCCCATTTATAATATGCTGCAGCACTGATGGCTTCTTCAGATGTGGACCTTGAATTTAAGATCTGTGAGTTTTCCACCACATGATACTATGTACTAAGATGCACTCTGTACAACTGCAGTATAAAGCTTACTGGAAATCACAGAACTGTACAATGAGTTTCCTGCACTTCGTGATCTATAGCAGCTAACTATGCCTAAAGAAAGTTTTAAAATTATGATTTAGACATTTAAAAGCTTTAAATAACTGACTTCCCCTGCATTCCTTCCTCTCTGAGTTATGTTGGGAAATGTTCATTAAGCTGAAGGAAAAGAAAAGAGGAAAAGGATAGGCTTAAAAGAGGTGAATAGCAGCAGGTAGTCTCTATGGAGAACCTTACTAGTCAGAACTGTCTAGCCAAGATAACCCAGGATAACACCTCTTCTAGGCACAGCATTACTTCAAGGTGAGAGTTGCATAAAAAGAGATCTCATGAGGGTTTATATTTAGGGAAGGTCCATGAAAGAGATATGTTTTGTTCTAGACTAAAACATTTATTTATAAGATTCAGCTGTGACAACCAGGCTACTGGGTACTGTGTCTTTATCAAGGAGTATTTTATGGTTACCCCATGACATCTAAATATAAATTGATTTAGGCCATCTTCATTATCTAGACTGTTAAAGGGGCTCAGTTTTTGAGATTTTTCTTTGAAATAAAACAAAAATACCCTTTACTTCATGGACCTTACTATACTAGTTTATTCTAGGAGTAGGCATGTGTCAAGCGATCAAAATATTTTGGGAAGTGCCCTCAAAGAGTTTTCTTATGTCCTTTGATTTCATTTGTAACATTTGGATTACCAGAGAATCAAGAAAAAAATTGAAATTTTGTTTATTGCATGACTGACTATTTCTAGAGCTGGGTAGATTTATCTCAGCACAAAGAGTGCTCCTGTTCACAGTGCAGCTGCTAATAATTCATCAACACCCCTTGTTTAAGACTAGGTTACAATTAGAAGTCAAAACTTTAAAGCAACCTGCAATGTAATTATTGCAGTAAGCTATGGAACTGGATTTGATTTGTAACCAGGCTGTATCTCTTTGCTCCTGACACTGTTTACAAGAGATATTTAGTGCAGGTGGTACTCTCCTTAATTCCACCAAAGGTCAAGTGTACTTGTCATAATTGTATTTTTTGCACAGCTGAGAATTCAACTACTTCTGTAGACTGAAACCAGATATTGTTTCTGTGAAGGAAACACATAACACTGAAAATCTGAACTTGAAATAAACAGAATGATGTAATTTTTCACAATGTTTTGTCCTACTATCTTACCAAGATCATCACTTTTGAGGTATCAGTGGAAACAGCCATTTGAGTCCTTGCACTTAAAAAATGTCAGACTCCTGTGACTGGAAAAAGTGATTTCATTTGCTTTGCTTTAAGTTGCTACTACAAATTTTTTTCAGGACTGCAATCTGAGATGATGTTCTTGTAATGTTTGTAAATTACTGATTTCTCAATAATTTGCAAGTATAATATCGAATAAAGCTAATATTACTCATGTTTCTTATTTAAGTAGAGAATAAATAACTAAAACTATGAATTAATTTAGTCTTCTGTTTTGGAACATCAAAATCATGTCTTCCAGAGAAGACTGATGTAAGGCTTATTCTGTGTAAATTCTAAATTGATTTGTTACAATTGTTGCATAATGTACCAAATATAAAAAAAAAAAAAACAAAGCATGGTAGAAGTAGTACACTATTCTTGTGTCTTGATTCATTTATTCTTAGGAATTATTAGCCCCTTCTACATGCAATAAGTGCACCTATAATACAGGAAATTGCCCATTGAAATGTCCTTTTTGTGTAACTACAAATTTCCCTCATCCTCTAACTTACAATCATTCCTAAAGCCTTCACTACACATTTTACCTGAAGAAAGGAAATTAAAGCACTCCCCTTTTGAATTGTGCTCAGTTTTAAAGTACTTTTCCGTGCCAGTTGAAACAAGCCATATGACCCCCACCCCGCCCCCCAAAAAAACAAATCCAGGTGCCTCCTTCTGTAATTCTTATATAATACTTCAGTCTTCATTACACTTAAAATCATGTTTCTTCTAATATGTGACTCCCTAATATACCATAGACATGGAAGAGAAGAAATCCTAAATTACAGATCCTGTGCACCACCAGGATCAGAACTCAAGTGTCCTCCATAGCATCAGGTCACAGAATTCTAAAACTGGGAAAAGATTCCTTTGTGAACTCCATTCACTGGTGAGCTACTTTGTACCAATCTCTTCTACCCTCATCCAACCTGTTTCTTTAAACCCCTCTGCCCTAAATTGTTGTATTACTCTGCAACGAGTGTGAAAGATGTAAAGATCTAAAAATTGGAACTGGTTACCATAAATATGAAATAGATAGAATTAGATATTTTGAAATTTTACTTATAGGCATAAAAACAAGTAAAATATTGCCTTTTTGTGGGACAGTTAAGTTTCAAAGATACATAAATATTTTTATTAAGAAATATTAGGACTTCCAATCTACATTTTTCTACTTGCAAAAGTAGTGACAAATTTCCTCAAAACACTTAATAGTACAGTAAAACAAGCGTTGTCTCTCAAAATTTCAATAAGTCAAAATATGGAACATGTTTGCTTCAGTCTTGGGATTTATCTGACATTTTGGTTTTTAATCTAAGGTTTTTTCCTCACCTTGTTGGCGATCATGTACTTTATGCTTTAATTGTATTTGGTTTTTTATTATTAAGTTACCCTGTCTTATTTTACCATTTTCAATTCTAAAAACAGTTCATTGAAAAAAAAGAGGAAAACAGATCCCTGTAAGCAATATCCTCCACCAGTTTTGTACATATATTCAGGGAATAATGCTTACATAACTTCATTTAGACAATCATTCGTCATGACTATTCTATCAGTGCCAGTATTCTAGCTTAATTTCTCAGGCTCAGTGGTAAAATGCATGTAACTTTATTAAGATATTTTTCATAAAAAAAAAATACTTAAATATATTAGTCACATGAAAGAAGGAAGTAAAATCTGATTTACTTAAAAGGCTGATAAAGGTCATGTCCTTTTCAGAGAGGAGTTAAGAAGTTTTTGGCTGAATGACTAGTTTAAATTTATACAATACAAAAAATCCTGAACTTTAAGAAAAAGTAAAAGAAAACATTGACTAAAATTAGACGTGCATCAAATTAATGAATATATTTCCTGGTTTGAGTTGGGTCCTCAAGGGATCTGGCAATACACTTGTACCCACGTAGGTTGTTTTGCAGCAGCTATCACTGGGGATCACATTTAGCATCATTCCAGTAGGTTTCAGTGGGTTAAGACTCCCTCTAATGCACATGAAGACCCCTGGCAGAAGGAGCCCGATGCTTTGCATACACAGATTATGAGAACATCGAGGCAATTGATATCACCAGAGGGACTTGGCTGAATTCACAAACTTTTTATTGTATTAAGACCCAATGCTCTGTTCTCCTCCAAAGCCTGTCTGTTGGGCAATGCTCTATGTGGTGCCTGTGTCCTGTCCTTTTCTTCCCTTCTTTGGGATTTATAAAGAACAGACAGCCATGATTTCCTGGTGGATGCCCTCAGGATTCACTGCATGTTTTGGACATTGCAAAAGGAAAGCAGACAGTCAAGAAAATTTGACACTTTTATGGGAGAGGGGGTTGTGGCCTTTGGCTACAAGATCTTAATGAGCTTCCTGGTCCTTTTTTTCTTGGTTCTCTACAACAGGAGGTGGTAAGCATAACGAAGACTAGAATTGCGCATCCTCTCTTTGCCAAAGATTTGTCATCCAGTATTTTTAAATTTAGAAACTTAACTTGGCTGGCATTTCTTCTGCTGCACAAATGTAAAATAAGTGAGGTTAACACAGCATGAAAGAGAAATGTAGGGTATACCTACTTCTCAATTGTTCTGTTTGAGAACTCATACTTAGTTCCATAAGCAATACTGAAAAAGGCATTCTGCATTGAAACATACTGGGCATTCTTCATTATATGGGAATATTTCTGCACTAAGACCTTCTGTATTGTTTTCCATTTCCTTAAGAAGGCCCCAGACTGTACCAGCTGTCTAAACATATTTACAGTCTCTCCATACTGCTGCAAGCCCACTGTAGTGGAATTTGTGTAAGGGTCAAAGGTAGCATAACTAAAGAGTTTTTGTTTTGTTTTTTGTTTTGTTTTTTTTTTTTTTTAAGACAGAAGAAGACAACCATGCATTTACTATAAACATAGCTATGCATTTAGCTGTCTTATTATAGAAACATTTGTTAATTTAGTTTAGAGATACAACCTTTCTGAGTGACTGTTAACCATTTGACAAACATTTTTTGTAAATTTGGTGCCTGCCACATTCTGCATCTTGCTTTTGGCTTACCTACTTTGCTCTCTATTGCCTTCTTTTTCCATTTTTTTTTTCTTTGTAAGATAGTAGTTGAGCCACAGAACAAACACAGTATCTCCTTGACAAGTTAATTTCACATTTAACTACTTGTTTAAGTTGGGGGAAAAAAATAAAAATTTCAGATCAGATGATACATTCACATCTGAATCCAGGAGCTAAGATAAAATCAGACCAAGCTTACCTAAAAACAGTTAAAGAATTACTGAATAATCAATGTGGTGTATTTATCACTTGAATTAATTGCTCGAAATTTGACAGTTAATATCTTTTCTGAAATTGCTATTTGGAGGATCCCTCCCCCATCCTCCAGGAAAGACATCTGGCTAGTACTGAATGGAGTTTAGTGTTTGAACATCCCATCTGGTTTCATCGTGTTAACACATGATTCCAAGTCATTCAAGAAGTATGAACAATAGATATTGTATTCCATAGAGCGCTATGCGGATTTAATCTTTAAAAGAGGGTGGCACTGTAGAACTCACCCTTTTAGTTTAAAGTCAAAATGTTTCATGGACTGAAAACTTATTTCCCATAGCATCAGAAAAGCGTCACATTTTATCCTACTCCAAAGAAGGACAAGCAGACATCTCCCTTATACTGTGCCATTCCCATTCTTACATATCATAATACCTGTCTTGATAAATCAAGAACGTATTTCCTAAACATGGCAGTGAAAAACAACATTAAGACACCTTTTCTTCACTCATTATTTTCATTCCCAAATTACTTAAAGATTATTTGGAAAGAAATGCAGAAGTCTGTTAGGAAGCAAATGGAAGTTGCGCTCCTTTGCCTTCTAGAGCTAGTAACTTTACCTTTCACTGAGATTAATACAATTTACAAAGTTTTTCTTCAAAAGACACAATGAGTGTTTTCTTCAACAGACCAGCAATAATCACAGTGATGCTTAAAGAGTATCTCATTTGTCTCTTTCCTCCTGAATAAAAAAATCAAATTACAATTAATAACATTTCTTATTTAAATGCTTTTATATTTATTTCTTCGTAAGGATGATTGACCCGTTGTCCTGTAACATTGACATTAACAGACCTTTTTCTGTATTTATTAAAGGATCTCCAGCAGAAGCAAGTATTCAATAAGTGGCTTGCTATGAAAAGTTAATAGAACTGATTTCAGACTAAACATATTTACAGACTAAAAGAGAAACAGAAACTTCAAATGTAAGCAGGTATCTTAAGTATTTGCTAGCCATCCTTTAAGCTTTTAATAAATTTAGATTGCTTCATTTGAGGATTTAGGAAACTGAATGGATGCTAGGGAAGAAAATGGAGAAGGAATACAAATTTGGGAGAGAAACATTTTAGTAGAATGAAGCAAGGCAAACATTCTTTAAAATTTACACAACGCGTGGATAATGTAATTTTTACATCAGACTGCTGAATATCAACTCACATTTTATTTCTGGAAATAAATCTAAAAGATTTGGTTTCTCATCAGAAATCTCTGGAACTGGACCAGGAAGAGGGACTAGTTTATCCTCAGAACTGTGAAGCTGGAATTCTAGCTGTGTAACAAGACATTATAAATTTGGCCGATGAAAAAAGACAAAGAGAATTCTGTGGAGGCTGATAAAGGAGATTAAATTCCACCATCCAACTTTTTCTGGACTCTGCTGAAATGTACCCTTTCTTTAGTGTCAATGTAATTACCAGCCATCTCTCAGGGCGAAGTAAATTAGACAAAAGTGGACAAGAAAAGTGAAGTGGATCACATGACAATAGGATTTTCACACCAACAACTAGATCAAAAGTATTTGAGAAGCTATTGACGATGCTTAAAAGATCACTTTGCATTGTTTGGGAAATCTGTTTACCCACTATGTTGTTTCAATTGACAAAATCTACCTAGAGGATCAGGACTACTCAGTTTGAAGCACCAGGGGCAAATGAGGAAGAAATGTACTTCAGTTTAGTTTATGGAAGCTGGTTGAGTACTTCTTCAGCACAGATTTATGCAAGCTGTAGCCTGTGTCAGAAAGCCTCCAGTTTGTTTGTCTAATTCTAGTACTCTGTCTAGAAAGGCATTGCTTTCAAGTACGCAATACATATTCATCCAGTTTCTTATGTGCACAGACACCAAATCTCCAAAGTACAAAATATTTTTCTGTCTGTAATTATTAAGGCAGAATATATTAGGTATTTCTCACCATCATCTGTAACACCTGAATTACAACAGTCACTTGTCATGCACTAAACAGAAAACAGGACACTGAAAAAAGAAAATTTAGGAAACCCAAGTCCTAAATGGAGTCTGTCTGAAGGCACTTTGAAAAGATTTTAGTTGTCTGTGGCCTTAAGACACGAAAAAATGTGCAAGATCTTACTTACAAAGAACATCTGAAAAAAATCCTGTCTTCTTGAATTTAGGTAGTTGATTGAATCTTGTTGGTTCCATCCAAGCACTTTGCACAATTTGACTCTTCATAGTGGAAGTGTTTTACTTTAGATTAGTCTAGAGTTACAGCTGATTCTACTCATGATCAGTTTCACTTAAAATGTAGCAAAAGAAACTTGAAGATATAGCAGGAGTTTCCAAAGGAGACAGAATTCATTCAAATGCCTTCCTGCAAGTTAGACCATTCTGGCATAACTAGGCAACACAAACTTGATGCCAAATGATCCTCAAGAAGATTAGCAATACATCCATACCCAAGAGGACAGTAATACAGTGCCTAATAGAACTCTTATTATTACATCAATTGTTCTCAGATTTGACAGAAATTGTGCGATTTTAATGATAATTTAGTTCTTGAATGGAGTAAGGAGTATTTATTTCCTAGAACATTACATTCAATCATGCTCCTACGTATGATGTTTAACTTCATAAAAAATAGAATACTTTCACAATTCTATTCTGCATTAGCAGGGGAGGAGCATCTCAGCAGTTTGATTGAAGCTTTAACTTTGAGAGAAAAATAAGTGTCTTTATTGAATGTATCTACTCTTACTGGATATCTACATAGAGCTACCACCATAAACAGGAACTAATTCTGCTCCTAACATGAAGCCTTGTAAGGACAATCTGAGTTTTAACATGGACTTCGATTATTTGAAACTCGTGGCAAGCCCTATGAAGGTTTTGAGTGCGTTATGATCCAAATAACTAAATTAAACCTTAAATATCACCCCCTTCATTAATGCAATTAATATATTTGTGCTCTGCACGCATCTGAAATATAAGTTTCTCCCCTTACCAATACAATCCCATTCTCCACATGTAAATGGCAAGCTGCCAGTTGGGGAAGTACATGTGCTGAAATGCAAAGGAAAATAAGTAGATATGTCTGTATGTATTAACTAAAAGTCAGAGTATTGTCTAGTGCAGCTGGAGTGAAAAACTCTCAAAAAAACCCTAATAACAACTCCAGTCTTTATTATTATAAGTCAAAGCTTTTCTAAGCTAGTGTTACATTCCTTACTATATCTTATTTCTTGTTTTTAAGTCTTTGTTTTCCTTCTTACACTGATTCAAACTTTTGAAAATAAAATTTTATCAAAGCTGTTAAAACAACAATAACAAAGTTATAACAAGGCAATTTATCAAATTATATTATTAACAGCAAAATTCTCTTAATTCATTCCGTTACCCTATGGGTGAGCCTTTTTAGTTTCTTTTAGCCATATGTAGAACAAAATTCCAGCAGAGACATTGGAATGTCATTAAAATATTTAATAAGTAAAAACTTATAGCATTGATTAAAACATTTTTTCCATAAAGCTTCCTTTTCCACTTTTTTGGGAAGGAAAGAGCAAGTTACTGGTGAAGCCAGTAGGAGATCCAGGTTCTTCTGGGCTTGCATTCCAAATTCAGAATGATGTAATATAAGATACTCCTCTTCGATTATTCCCTGACTGTCAGACTGTGGGAGGGTATAGTAAGATTATTTCCCTTTATTCATTCTACTGTAAAAAAGGAGAATTGGGACTGTTTGGACACTGCTACAAGGTTACCAAAAAATCTAGGGAATTCTATCTGGTATGTCACGCACACAGTTGTGTATCACCCTGACAACCCATCAGTAGTAATCTAGTTCAGGATACTTATGAAAACAAATGAAGTTAACACAAATGAAAAATATGTTCTCTCTCTGTATTTGTCCAGGTATTGTAACTATGTTGCTCATCTACAAGATCACCATATTTGTTGAGCCTGCTAAAATAAAACTATAACCATAATTATATTTTATTCAGCCTCCTCTTTGGTTAAGAATGAGAGACTTAGCATAACTAAATTTTGTGGGCTCTGTAATCTCCGCATGACTCTGCTGCATTCTCCTCTCATGAAATGCCTGGCATATTCTTGTGCCACACTACTCAGTGTAAGCTTCTTTTCTGTAATTTGTAGACCACTTCTGTACAGGACAGTTGCCATTTTTCATTTGTAAAAGCAACTATATGAAGTGATAGAACTTTTAGAAATGGAAAGAATGTGTCCTACTTTTAACTTAACAGAAAGCGGCATTTCATCTTATAGCCTTGCCAGTATACTTGTTAGTAATGTGATGTGATGTGTCATGTAGGTTGAAGTGAATTTATTTGCCTCAAGGATCAAGTGCCACTTCTCACCAAAAACGTAAGAAGATTTCACTTCATGTTTGACTCCTAATTCACAAATAGTGTAAGTCGTTGAATATCAGATTTTCTGTCAAGCCGGAAGACGGTGATTCATGAAATTAAACTTCATTTGAGGTTGTATCACTTTTAAGGAAAATTTGGAAAACACTTCTGATGATTAAAAGGGATTTCATAGTCAAAACTAGATACATTGATTCCAAAATAGCTGTTTCCCATTCAGTAGCAAATCAACTATTTTAGATAGATCTTTTCTTTCTTCATAAATTTCACTGAAATTTAATGTAGAACAGAACTAGTTTTAAACGTAAAGTTTTGTGGGCTGGAAAAAGTGAGTTTTATGCTTACCTGTGGTCGTGAAGTATTTATCAGTCTGGTAGTTAAAAAAGGGAGCAATGAATAGTATACAGTGATTCATTTCTCTATATGAAGGACTTAATAGAAATTAGCAGTCTGGATTCAGTGGTCACATGAATTTAATGTATTGAGCCATGCTACTTTTTTTCACCCTCATACAAACATAAGAATAACATGACCTCCCACTAACTTATTTAATATTTAATTCAATGAGCCAGAAGTACCACAAAGTTGCTTAGCAGAATTAACAACCCAAGATAGAATTAAATGCATAATTTGTGAGGAACTTTAGCAAGAAATTATACAGTGCAAAAATACCTACTGCAAAATTTCTATTAAAAAGCTTTTAATCAATTTTGGACAAGTGCAACTACTTATGTAAACTTTTAAAATTAAGCATCCTGTAAAACCATTTAGTAAAGTATAAAAATGCCCTAACTGATCCTTCTGATAGTTTATTTTAACCATAGAATTAGTAAATCTCAGATGTAACCTCACTTTTTAGGTATTTTAAAAGATTTTAAAAGAGAGCTGGGCAAATTTATTCATGGGAGGGGAAGGATGACGTTTTGGACTTTGATTAGTGTAATTTCACATGGAATAGGAAAAGGACTGAGAGCCAGCTCTGTATTTAAAACAATTCTTTTGCTGCCAGAAGATTCCATCATCACATAAATGATACCTGGAAAAAACAAGACAAGATAAAGGCTTTCTCAGCCTCTGCTTATGACCAGAGCTAAGGAAATGCATAGTTGACAAAGGGCACTTGATAACCTTTTCCAAGGTCTTTGAAAACTTCATCATAGTATTATAGATAACGAGGCGTAGGAGATGCTACTCTTACTGAAAAGCATTTTCAACAGTTATCAAAATTATGGCAGGCTGCCATTTTCCGAGTCATGAAACTGCGCTGTTTGGCTGTCAGGTAGTTCAGGGGACTTCTTACGGAGAAACCTCTCAGGTTTCACAGGAATTCAGCAGAATAGTCTAGCTATTACCACAGACTTCACCTTCTGTTTTAAATAGTTTTAAGAGGGCTCAGTATATACTTGAAACAAAAAAAGGGGAATGCTTGAGAGGATATGTAAAGAATGATGTGTTTGAGGTATGACATGAGAAAAAAAAATCTGGTAAGTACAAAACCTGTATGTATTTTGAACTCTTTTAATATTTAAGACAATTCTATTAAAAGCAATTTATCACCATGAATTATGTACTGCACTTGCTCTCATTGTTTTTTAACACTAGCCACTTGCCTCAGAAGACAAAAAAATTATGGATGTTTATTAGAGTATCACAAAAAAGAATATTGTCCAGAAAAAGATATAGTTATTTCTTTACAAAGACCAAAACCTGTACAATTAGGAAGGTTTCTATGATTAAGGGAGAGATGTGCAAATATTTTATCAATATACATCTTCTAATACATCTTGGTAAATGCAAGGCAAGCATATGGCACTATGTTTTGGAATAAAAGGTGAAGATAGACTAAAATTTCTGCTGGCCTCAACGTTTATTTGATGGGAAAAAAACCAACCCAAACCAGCAAAATTTGCATACACCCTACTTTTTGTATACTTCACATAATTCTGGTAATTTAGGTTGTCTTTTTTTCTTATTAAATGGATTTTTATAGAAGGTTCTCCATAAATCTATAAGACAGAAGGGTTAGTATAACAATTTTAAAGGAATAATCACTGAAAAGACATATAATTACACGTTTAAGAGGAAAATTACTGTTAACAGTCAATTAAAGTAACAAAAGGAACAAAGAGCTGGTCTCACTTCACTAAGAACTATCTGTGTTTTTTTTCTGGAAGTGTGCATAATGCCGAGTCATAGCACTTTTCTTCAATGTCAGAAAGTGTCATGAAGTAAGATGTTTTTGCTGGATATAGAATTAAAATTTTTTTTCTAGTTTAAAGAAGTAAAATGAACTGTTAAAACCTTTTCAATGAACCAACATCCCTACAACAGGCTATCGTATCTGCAATGGCAGTAACATCTACCAGGGCTGTTTTGCTGTTGTCAGAGTAACTTTTGATGGAGGAACAGAACCAAAGCCCAAATTCTTTCAACTAATCAAAACTCAGTGTACAACAATATGCCCCCATGCATTTGCTTCCCTCCCATCTATGACCTCATTGCAGGTGAAGATTTAATTCTGGAAGTGAAACAAGATAGAGAAGAAACACTGAAAAGTCCTAACTAAGTAATGGAGCTTCCACATGGTAATGTCTATATATGCTAATTTAATTAATAAAATTAAAGTATTACATGCCATGGTACTCCAAAGCAGGACTTGCTACGTGAACCAAAATATTATTTACATAATGGAATTAAAATTATTTACTAAAAATTTCTTGTTGAACGGTATGATTTGTGTACTCATGAAATAAGTTTACCGCGTCAGCACGACTTCCTATACTAAGTTTACTCAAGGAAAAAGTATTATACAAATCTTGACAACAAAGTCTGTAGCTTTCTTATTTAAACAGAGCTCCCTTCCTCTATCATAAATGAAAAATTCTGCTACACCTATGTCAAGTATACAAGCTAATAAAAGATGAGGACTTTCAAGGAAGGAAGGAAGGAAGGAAGGAGGGAGGGAGGGAGAATTTGTCAGAAAAGTGAATAGAACTTGCTCTTTGTGAAAATGGAAAATTATCCCCATTCAGGAAAAAAAGCAATGGAAGAGGAAAGTACACTTGACCTTTGTGCTGTATCCATAGTTGCTTTGCCACAAACCCAAAAAATCCACTTATTTAACTGGTCACATTATATTTAGGTTACCTGGGAGAAATAATGTTTCTGGAGAGAAGCATCGCAAAGAAGTTTTAAAAACCTTTATGAGAACTTTTTATAAAACAAACAAAAATCCAGTTTCATCATCACATGCTCTAATCTTCTAGGTTTTCAAAAAAATACAGGTAGTTGTGCTTAAAGGAGTAAGAACATCATACACATTGATTTGATGAATCTGAGCTTAAACTAGGACATCAGCAAATAATAATAGCAGCAGATATTCCCTTACTCCTCTGCTGCCAAAAAAAGATGCAGCTCCTGACTGCAAATTATTGCTTCCTTCTCTGACTGACAGCGGTGCACATCAGTTAGAGTCTCTGATGACTAAAATGGATATTGCAGGAAGTTTTATTTTTGTTTTTAAATTATTATTATGCATAAAGCAAAAAGCTTTCCTTCCAGAATCAGCATTTCTTTTGCTTCTTTTGACACTAGTACTGTCATGATAGAGAGAGCACAGTAAGGACTGCTCTCAACCCCTTCTGGGCTGTATGACAGAGAGAAAGACTTCAGAGAGCCAGGAGCGTTCTCCACTCTATAGCATCAACCAGCTCTTCCTGCTGAAATAAATGCTGTAGTAAGCATCTGCCACTTTACAGAAAATAATAATTGAAAAAAATCTTTTAATGTTAACAGATATTTTCTGTTCCATATTTTACAAACAAGAAAAAAAGTTTAATTATTTTTTTAAAAATTTGAATCTCTAAAGTGAATATCTTTGAAAATTGAATGCCTGAACTCACATAACCTATTTGCAAATCCATAGTTTTTATTACCTTTTGGCAGCCTGGAACATTTTTAATTTTGCACTGCTCTTGGCATCCTGTAGAGCCACTGCACACAGTAGGATGAACTTTCCAAGAGGCGGCCAATATTACTCATGGTAAAAGTAACATTTCAGGCAAATTCTTTAAATCATTATCCAACTGCATGCATCTTCTTTCACACGTTTACAGTAATTTACAGTATTTTCACCTATGCAAAAATTATTTCACTTAAAAGAAGGATAAATGGGAATACTGTCTTTTAAATTGCTTGCCAAAATTAGATTAGTGCTTAAAAGAAATAAGAAGAGCTTCCCAGCTTCTGTGAATTAGAAGGATTCGGAAAATATTTCTTAGCCTAATGTGAACCACTATAAACACCTAGTACACTTAAATAATAATCTATGATTAGAAATTTTAATACTTGAACCAAATGTGAATGTATTGTTCTTTCAATCATAGAATCATAGAATCACCCGGTTGGAAGAGACCTACCAGATCATCGAGTTCAACCATTCCTATCAAACACTAAACCATGTCCCTTAGCACCTCATCCACCTGTGCCTTAAACACCTCCAGGGATGGTGACTCAACCACCTCCCTGGGCAGCCTCTGCCAGTGCCCAATGACCCTTTCTGTGAATTTTTTTTTCCTAATGTCTAGCCTAAAACCTCCCCTGGTGGAGCTTGAGGCCATTCCCTCTTGTCCTGTCCCCTGTCACTTGGGAGAAGAGGACTTTCACTTCACTTGGAAACTTTCACTTGGAAACTACGTGCCACCAAGCTTTAAGATAATAAAATTCTGTTACCAATACTTAGTCCTGTGAGGACTGTGACTTTTCATATTAGCATCTTTTAGATTAAGCTCGGTCTGTATTCTGGTTCTATATTGGTAACCTTATTTTATGCTATTCTACTATTTATTATACTTGTTAGTCTCTCTACGTGTACTGGTGCGCAAAACACAAATATCTAATTTGACAATTCAAAAAATTCAGACTGTCCACTGATGGATCACATTTCTTTCTAAAAGAAGCACCCTAAACAGGAAAATTTCCTCCTTTATTATGCACAGAGTACATCAAAAGCTGAACAAAAATATACAAAAGCTTGATATAAAATTTTTCTCTAGGATTTGCAAATCAAGGTACTCAATTTGTTTATTCTTTTAATAAATTCTTTTAATAAATTCTTGTACATAGTTTTCTTTTTAATTAAAGTAATTTCTAGCCCTAGACCTATTACATGCAGCATATAAACACCTGATTTTCAAAGGTTCCAAATAAATGAAAAATTCACACCATTTTCTTCAAATCTTTACTGTGTATTGTAACATTTTTTGTGGTAAACACAATTCACCTTGTCCAGAATAAACTTCCTTCAGGAACTGACTACTTAATACAGTTCTGAGCTAAGGAAAAGCCTTGACACAATACCTTATACTTACCCTGAAAGTGCACTTTCAGCAGTCGTCTTTTTGACTTTTCCTATTACAGTAGTCATTTGAAGTGACATCTGAGATACTTATTTGCAGTAAGAATCCAAGCACTTGTGCAAAGTAGCAGCATATTCCATAATCTGTCTTATTTAAAATCTGTAAGTCTAGCTGGATACTGGCGTGTATGATTCAAGGTGACAGAACTCAGTACTTAGCAGAGGTGGGAAATGCATTCAGAAAATAATAGAAGTCCAATTACAAACTACGGAAGTAATAATGGAAATAATAGAAAGATCCTATGCTTAAATTTACGTACATGTGCTCAAATCTCTCACCTAATCAGTGAACAATAAAAGAGTATCTACCAGTAAACATTTTAGCCTGACAAGGTATTGTAAATATTGTGTCTTCTCTTTGCATATAGTGTGCTGCTTTCATAGTATTAGCTGCAGCTAATGGGTAAAACAAAGTTATGGGACATAATGTTGGGATACTTTCTTTGAATTTACTGAATTGCTTCCAAAATGCCTTATGGACAGACTATTTAGTATTCATCGCCATGCTCCTGTACAGCAACGGCTGTTAATCTTCTAAAACGTAGAGAAAAGGGAAAACATTAGCTCTACAAACAGACTTATTTTGGCCTATCTTGTTATTTTTAGTAGATGAGCTGTTGGGGTTTCTACAGTAAAAAAAAAATCTAGTTAACTGTAAATTAAATAGCTAAAGTAGGAATTTACTGCCTAGTATACCTAAGAATCAGTGTAACTCACTTTTCATCTTTTCATGGTCAGCACTAAGATGACATACAATCTGTATCACACAGCTGTATCATGTACTCGACATGCGAGACAATGGACCCATAATTCAGCAAGCTCAAACTTCAGATCCAGCACAAACATGGAGTTAAATGTGCTTTCCAGCACTTCTGAATATTGCATTCAGTCATTGCTGCTCACTAGGAAAACAGCTTCCCCCTCAACCACACACTGAGAAACCTCCTCCTTTTCCTCCCCATCAACCTCCCCCTGCCAGTGTAACCCAAAAACCAAAGGAAGCCATAAGTATGGCAGGCAAGAGCAAGGATTAATTTTTGTGGCTGCAATGTGGAGTAACTGAAGTGACCTTAACAGCTCAGTAAGATAAACGGCACTGCTCTAGTTTTACACTGGTACAGAAGAGATGAAGGTCTAACTCCCCTTTTGTTGCTTAACTGATTTTAACCGGAGGAACTGGGGAGGGGGAAGGAAGGGTTTCCAACTACTTTCTGAAAAGGTATCTTTGAAGGGAAAACACTGCCTTCCAAAAGGAAGAAAATTAAAAGCTTTTCCTCAAGTTTCCTTTCATTTCTTATCTTCCTAAAATAGATATGTACAGTTTGTTCCAGGAAATGTCTGAAATGCCTTCTGGTAGCTTTTAAATAAACATGAAAATCTCCTTTTGAGTTCAAAGAGTTTCAAATAATGACTGGGGAAGAGTTCTTGGACTATAGCACAGATGTAAACAAAGGTCAGGAATCACTCTCAGTAATTAAAATTAATTATCGTTACTTTTGGATTTTTAGTCTGCTATCACGTAAGTGAATTAACTTGAGAAAAGCTGTAATGTACTTCCACCACAGTCTTTTCCTGTACATTAAAACCAACTGACCTCAGCAACACTGCTCAGCTAGGAGTTAATGTTTCTGAGTACATGTTACTCTTGCAGTTTTATTTGTCAGTAAAACCTTATTTACTTGCTTCCTGTTATTAATTATGGGAAACAGGATCTCTTCAAACAGTAGAGAGGCTCTTTTAACTCCTGTCTAGACTTTTCAAGACAAAACATTGATGAGCCCTTTAATGTTTGTGCAGAAACATAAACTGAGTGAAAAAAACATTGTTACCTCAAACAGCTTAAGACTCCTTATCACACATTCACAAAAAAAAAAAAAAAAATCCTTTAAATCACTCAGGCTCACATCCTTATTGTTAGTCACTGAAGTAAGTTTTTCTTTCATAGTTGGATACTTTCTTCATCTGTCACACTGATTAATTAACAGCTCACAGTATGAGCCCTGAGCTTAAATAGCCTACTGAAACCGGGAGGAGAGATCAACATTAATATTCCATAAAAAGCTGAAGAGGAAAAATGCTTTCTTTCATAAGAAGGGATCTGTCTTCTAATAAAAAAAAAAAAGTAACTAATTTCTGTTTGGTTACATTACTCAAGGAGATGAAAATGCACAGCCAGTGAAGGAATTGCTGTGGAGGATTAAGGCAAAATTTAGAGAAGAATTAAAATTTTAAATTAAGCTTTTGGCTGGAAACAACTAGGTCTTGAACACCAGACAGATCATTTTCATCACCATTAAAAAAACCCAGTTTATCAGCACACAATAAACAAGTCGATAAGCGCAATACCATTGCCTGTAGAGATATATGGGGAAAAGGTGTGCAATTACATGAAATGGAGAGTTTCTAAAAGCTTAAACCTAAAGATGGTTTTAGCCGTTTAGACATTTGTAGTTTCTCCTAACACACATGCCTTTCCCAAACTGTTATATTCCAGCAATTTTCTCAGGAGTTTGACTTCCAACAGCTACAAGCTCTCCCCCCTTTTCTAAGCCCCTCCAGTACTGCTGAGTGGACAAAAATTACAGATGCAAGGAAAGCTGACAAATGAGTGCAAGGCTCCTCCTCTCTAGTGCCTCGACAGTCAGAGCTCCTGCCAAAACATGCCTGAAAGCCAGTGAGTAGACAAAGACACAAAGATTCCATTTTTCTCAGGGGAAAATAGATTTCATGTAGAAACTACCGTGGAGAAGAATAGCGCACTGGCACGTGTGTCATTTCAAGAGCAGAGCAGGAATTAATGTTTCAAGAAAAAATGAAATCATATTTTTGATTATTCAGTGGGCTCAATAAATGCTATTTAACACACGACTCTTTCTAAACTGCAAAGTGCTATGAGGGGCAGGAGCAGGGGAAGCTTATAAAGCTGGAAAAACATTTGCAGTCACGGAGAACCTCTGTTCAACACATTCCACGCT
Source organism: Phaenicophaeus curvirostris (assembly GCF_032191515.1). Lineage (NCBI taxonomy): Eukaryota > Metazoa > Chordata > Aves > Cuculiformes > Cuculidae > Phaenicophaeus > Phaenicophaeus curvirostris. Next base: position 13,875,412 of record NC_091399.1, on the reverse strand, counting down.
AAGAGTTCACCACTGTTGCTCTAAATCATCATCTGATAATGAAGTAGTACACATGAACCAAAACAAAGTAAATCCAGCCTTTTAGCTCAAATCTGTTTGAATTTGTTTACTATTTAAAGATTCTTCCCCCAGGATGCCATTAATAAACTTGCAATGAGTTTTAAACCCTAGCACCTAAACATTTCCAAGTTTGCAAGCTTTTCATAGCAAATTTACTACTTTTGGCTTGTTACATTGCTGCGACTGGCACTCACCACTGGGCTGGAACGGGTTTTGCCTGGGAGTAGGGAGATCAGCAGTGAGGTGTATGAAGACGAGCAGGGCAGAAGAAAAAGCAAGAATGTGTTTTCTCTTTGAAACTAGTCAGAAAGTTGGGACAAAATGCAACTGATGGTGGGAATATTTGAGAAAATTCAAGTTTCTCAGGAATAAAAATGATATTTACGACATCAGCAAATAACATTAAAACTATTAACTACTTAAAGTGTGATTCCAATCCATGAGGACTCTGGCAAAATTAGCTGGTGTTAAAAATAGCATGAGCTCCCACTGGAGTGTGGATTTGGGAAGCAGAGGTGTAAAATGGAGGCTTAGTCATCAATAAGGTTTTCAAAATATTCCTGGCTCTGATAACTACTGTTCATATATACATTTCGCATTCTTGCAAACTCACTGCTTATAATAGTCCTTTTTTCTTTTATGTGCGGCTGCTTCTACACATCTGGTGGCAAAGCCACCCGTATTCAGCCTAAGTTTTCCAGTCTTTCAGCAGAAACACCAATGTAGTATAAACAGAACATAGAAAACGTTGTATAGCAAAACTGCTAAAAATATGATTAATGTCCTGAATTTACAGGTTTGTGATTGAGGATAGAATACAGCTGCTGAGAGTGCTCTGTGCATCACAGACAGCGAGACCAGCTCTCTACCCTCTTGTCACCCTGCTGTTGCCCCCACCTTCAGCCCAGCCACTCAGCATCACATCTCCCCTGCCCACCCATGTCCAGGACATGACGACAGGGCACAGTTCCCACTCTGAAATGACACGCTGCCTCACAGCCCTTGTTCTTCCCTTCTGTCTGCTCCTGAAGACTGCTCTGATGATAGGCTTAAGAAGGAAAGGGCTGGTAATCTTCTCACCAACTAATAAAACCACTTCAGGAGATCAACACTAATCATTACACAGGGATTGGGACAGTCAAGAACAATATATGAAAGAAACAAAGATTGTGCTGAGAAACAACTCTATTCTTCTTATTACGTCCAAGATGAAGGATGGGGAGCACAAGAACAAACTTTGAATGTTATGTATTTAGTTAAAAGTTTACATTTCTTTTTAATTAAATTTATTTTTAACTACATTCCTTCACAGCCATTTAGTGGATCCCACTATCTCCCCTCTTGCTAAGTCCAGGCATTTTTTAAATCTTCATAGCCAGACAGTATCTAAATGCTTTTTGCTCATCTTATTCATTTTACAATCCAGCCATCACTCAGCCCCTCCTGATCTCAGGTTCCTGCTGCCACAAAATCTTCTCATCTGCTCTGAAAACACGACATCTTCCTTATGCACAGCTATTTGTGTTTGGTTCTCATTCTCAACCAGACCAAACCACACCACTATCACATTTTTGTTCATTAGCACAAAGGGATACCAAATGCCAACTCACTGCAGAGATATAAAGGAACGGTCTGTACCCTACCAGTCTGATCCCTTCACTGATACATTATTTTTCCTTCAAATTCTCATAAAGTGGGTAACAACTTCCTTCTCTGCTCCACCCATAGAAAGTAAGTTGCACTTCAACACATAGATCAAGAGTGATTTGATTGCCCGATTTCCAGAAATACTTCAAGAGGAGGAAACAGTTCTTGGGTCAAAATTTGTAAAGAACTCTGAAAGGACTTGTAAAAAAAAGCCATAGGAAAAAAAAAGTGTAGCAGCCATTGACTCAGTAAGAGGTACAGTGAAGAAAATGAAATAAGAAGCAAGATATATGAATAAAGAGTTCCCAACATGCTTTCTCTTAAACAGCTGGTAAACTCATTCTTCAGACAAACATTACAAAGGGATCTTTTGAGAGAAAACTCAAGTCATATCAGATTATAGAAACACTGCAGTAGTTGAAAAATATTATCATTTATTTCACAGATATAGTGGCCTCTTCCCTCACTCAATTAACACTATTTGTACCTGAATGCTTTTAAATATTACCCAAAGATCAAAACCTAGAGTTATTTCAACCTATAAAAGCTGTTGAAAGTCAAAATGACATCTTCCATCTTTTTCCAATGCCTGTCATTGCAACCGAGTTCATTATCACGACTGCATGTCCAAGCAATACGTGGCACAGGGCTTGAGAAGGAAGGAGACTTATGTTTTAGTTGGCACAGGTACAGCATGGGTCTTTAGCATAAAATTTATTAGCATTAATGGGCATTATGTAATTAAAGTACAGTGCTTTAATTCCCAGAGGAACAGCAGCAGTTTTTTCATGTCCTATAAAATAGACAAATAACAAATGTGAGACTTTTCAAAGCTATTCAAAGAATTCAAACTTGCATGTTCCTCCATTAATCATCATGAAGAAGGTGTAGCTGAACAAGATGGATCTGAAATCCTTGAAATGTCTTCCATAAAACTGCATGCAGGTTAACACTACAGGCTAATCTTTTTAGGCATCTGCTGTATAAATGACAGTATCTTGCAGACTACAATTTCTTCAAAAAATAATCAGACAAGTGCACATTTGGAAAAATATTTTTTTTTGTACTGTACTTACTTGATACCAGCCTTATTCAGATGAGTCCAGTTTAATGAAGTGGCTTTAAAAATGCTCACATATTTGTTACTTGAGCCTTGGCATTTTTAATCCTGTTGCTAAGAATTTAGAAGGCTTTGGGAACCCCATCACCTAACCTACTGCACTTCAGGGACAGAGGATAGTCGTGTGTGGAGTTCCTCAGATGTCTTTGAACATTGCAGGATAAGGTTGAAACAATCCTTAGGGGTATCAAAAAACTGTAGAATTTTTTCGTATTTCATCAGGATTGGTGTACCAATATTAGATTATTATCTAGACCTGTGTTTGGGTATTTAAGAAAGAAAATTAATTATTCTTAAGAAGGAAAATTAATTCAAAGTTATGCTATGGAAAAAGATTGATGCACACAGGTTTCATATTTGAGTTTTCAGAGAAGGATCTTACCAATTCTTACCTGCAGCACTGAAAAAATAAGCCCAGAGTTTATTTTCAGGAAAATTTTTATTGTTTTATATGTCTCAATAATCTCACAAGAACAGCAAACTAGAACAGCATGAAACAAAATACCTAAGTACTGATGATGTTTAAATTATTGAAAATATAACGTTTATTAACAGTATTGTATTTCAGTTTGATATTCTGAGTAATCTAATTTCATTCAGAGCTAACTTGAAGCACAACATATTTTACCTGAAAATCCGAAGAAAAGAATGAGTACAAAACCACTCAGACCTCTACAGCAATACTAATGATTTTTCCTTGTGTAATGTCAAGACCGGTTATCGGCTGATCTATTGAGTGTATCCTAAGTTATTACACAAAATCTTTTATTTCTTTGTCTTCTAGACAAATCAACACAAAGGTGGAGACCAGTAGATGAAGTGAACTGAGAGCAACTGACCATCGTCATCTCTGTTGGTTCCCCAGAAGTCGATGAAACATGTTATCGGGCCTCCAAGGTACAACCCAGAGATCAGTTGGTTGTGCTATACAATTACCAAATGATTAAACCAAGCTGGTTTTGTTGATTACATTAAGATCCTTGCAGCAGTGAGAGCTATTACCTTATGTAGAAGAGTGTACCTTCCCAGATTATGTTGTTTCTTAGAACTTTATTATAAACAATGAGTCGCATCAGCCAAATGATCAGGCAGCACTGCTGTGTCAGATACAAGGAAAAAATCATTATGAAACTCCACCTACTTCATTTGAGCAAATAAGTAAGTACATCTGAACCCATAGATTGGACAGAAATATTTGAATGGTTGTTTTCATCTCAGGCTTTTTTGAGTATTTTGTGCCAAAGCCATAAGCTTTTTTTGGAGGAATCAGCAAAACAGCAGAGAGACTGAATTAAAGAGACAAGTTTTTAAATGGCTAAACAATTTTTTTTTCTTTTTCTCTTCTTTTCTTTTCATAAGAACAGGACTCCAGGTAAATGGTGCCTTCTAATGCAGCACATGAAAATCTCAATTATGGAAATCAGTATTCTAGGCACTGTGTGCCTTTTTATATTCCCAGCAGGATGTTTTTCATCTCATCAAGAGTTTCCAAGGCTGTTTAGTGTTTCTGTATATGCAAAACATATTTAAGGGCCCCAAAAAATATCTGCTAATTAAAAAGCCTTGTCAAGTGGTCAGACAGACTGGAACTTGAGGATTATAGGTAAGAGGGATGAAATGAAGGCTTGGAATCTGTAATTTTTCTTTCTGTGGTAGCAGCAGAAACAGCTGTTACAGAACAGACAAATTAAAGATGTGGCTGACAAAGACAGCAGTCTGGAAACAAGGCATTGCAAAAACATAACAGCAAGTCATCCGCACCCCACTTTCAAAAAGCCAAAAGTGCTGACCATTCCTTTTTTTCCTTTCTCTCTTCCTGTTATTCTTATCTGTCATAAATATCCTCCAGCTGGTACCCTTCCAGCCCTTGCTCACCAGTTCTAATTTCCCACCCCCGTCTTGGGGAGTTAATGGTAATTCCTGGGACTGTGAACAAGTGCTCCATTGTGGGAGTTGTCAGCAAACAAGAAAGGACATCTCTGAAGGAAGTGCAGGTGAAATAACAGAGTTGCAGTTCTGCTAATTTTTTTGCATATGAGAGTTGTTCGTCAAACATGTAAAAACAATCTTTCCATACTGAACAATATTTACCATTCTTTGAGAGCAGTATTATCTGCCCAGTAAAATCAGCATCCAAATATAGAAAGTTCTCCAATTAAAAACCAGACAGATTGCCATTACATTTTTCAGATACATTGGTTAAGTGTCTTGTAATTGAATATTTTCACACAAAACTTCTTTTTGTTCAGTGCCTAGGCTGTTTACACTGAAGCTTTTTAAAATAAGTTAAAAATCATTGGGGTGTACTAATGAGGCTATATATTGGTTTCCATGCCAGAAACCAATGAAGCATCTACAATATATTGCAAAAATAAGTTACTTAAAAAAAAAAAACACTCCCAAACAATTCTTCCTCTTTTCTCAAGAACAAGTATAGATTCCTCTTGGAAGTGGAAGAAATATTAGTTGCCTTTTGTAGACAACTTTTAGGTCAAACAGTGTTGCTAAGCTAGAATTTGTCTCAATTTCTAGTAGCATAATCCTGTGGACTGTATTTTTATCTCAGTTTATACTTCATGAATTAATAGCACCTGATCTGTTTCCTCAATGTTTATTTGTACTCAAAAAACCCTCATCATTCCAGATTTGTGGTAGATGCCTTTTTTAAGTGCTACTATAATGATGTTGTTAATAACATTGCTGGATTGAAACATTGCATCTGATTTAAGGCACACTCAAACTCTCTGCAAACAATAATTAATTAAATACATTTCAAAGATGTTTGAGATTCATACCATAAATCTTTAACAGGCATAAAATTGATACAGGCTAATTAAGATCCCCATTTCTTATCAGAAATTAACTTTAGATTGCATGAGGCCTTTCTCTGGTGCCTTTACCTGGAATACATCAATTGCTATTTTGCATTTTCATAGAAGTCTAAGAATATGAAAGTACAGTAAAAGAATTCTAAAAGTTAAAAACTTTATTCAGTACCCTCCCCCCCCTCACTAGAATGGGTATTTGAGGATGTTCTATACATCTCCTCCCACGCAGTTTCTCTGCTTCACAGGCAGGAGACAGCTGCTGGTTTTTCAAGTCTAGCGGTTAGTTGACATTTACCATTAGTTTATGGTTTCCATTCTATCTTGGCAAGGAAGAGCTAGAAAATTACTTCTAGAGAGTGAAGATTACATCTTCATATTTCTACAGCCCTCAAAACTGGAGAAGCCTGCAGCCAAGGTTTTTTGGTCCAGCTGAAGGAAGGGGCAAAAAGTCAATGTTGTGCAGTAGCACAGAGAATAGGACCAACAAGTCCTGGCTTTACTATTACTATTCTTTCCCTTAGCAAACACCTCACTGCAACTCTGATTAGCACTGATGATTTTGTTATTTATTTCCTTTTTATTCTCAGTCTCTAAAAGTGCTCTGTAGAGCATTGGTTACATTTCTGACTCTATAACTTGGCAGCATTATTTAGTAACTGCTATAAAAAGAAGAAAAAAAAAAGAGTGCTGCCTCTCTGTATCACCTGTGATACGGTGACGTGATTGTAGAGAGGGGAGAAATGAGACAGAAATCTAGGAGACACCACAGAAAGCATTTTACTTTTGAAGAGCAAGGAAAACATCAAGCCCACCTGAAAGCTATGCAAAGTAAGATATTAAGTCCTGCAAACACTTGCATAGTGCTCCATCATGAAGGGTGGCCACTACAGTTTAAGTGTCCCCATCCAGACAGACAAGAACACACACACACACAAACACACACACACACACGCACAGCCCTAACTTAGTTGTTCCCACATAAACACACTGGTAATGGTCTGTTTAAGGTGTGACTTTCTGAAATTTATCTTAAAAAGAAACTCTATCATAAATTTTAATAGTATTAAATTCTTATACCAAAGTATAGACACAAAATAGCAGTGTCATGACCACTATATCAACAATGAAATACACTTTCTAAAATTACTGCCAGATTCATAGATATTTTGAATCATAACAAGAAATTACATAGTTAGAGATAGCACTCCTTCAGGGCAAGTTTATACATGAAAGAGTCACAAAAAGAGATGATCTGGTAAGCAAAACTGTCTCTCAAAAAAAAGCCATACCTGTAGTTGTCAACAATGCACTAAAATAAGCTGTAAAACTAAGCTCTGAAGTCAGTCAGCTGGTAATACTGTGTTTATTTAATGGACTTTTACAAAGCAGAAATCAAGGGTAAATATCCTTTTATCTGATATTATTTACTAACAAAGAGGTAGCATTAGCAAGATTGCTGCAGATACGACAAGTAACTAGGAACATGTAATTACTGAATGGCTCCAAACTTTATCTGATGTGTATAGGAGTCGCAGAAGAAAACTGTCTAAGACAGCTCAGTACAGAGTGCCAGAAAATACCACATCTTTTTTTTTCCTAGGTCTAGGTCAGGACCTTTGAAGACATCTATTACTATATATGAATTCTTTTCCTAAATAAAGGCTTCAACGACTGAACATCAGAGACACAATTATAAAAATCATATTAGCTCACAACATCTGCAGGAGCTCAGTAGTGCAGCTGTTCAATGCAAAAGTGTTAAACAGCACTAAAACCTGCAAAATCAGGTCAAAGCAAAACCAAAAGGGACCTGAAATTAAGAATTTCATATAGATAATAAAATGTAGAAACAATCTTTTCTCCAGGTCAGCAAACCGAAAGCATTAAGAGAAAATTCCTTCTGTTGTATATTGCACTTGTGGGACACTAGATTTTTCTAAACAGTATCCAAAGCATACTTTCAAGTCCAGCCAACAAACATCTGAGTGTCACAGCAGCCTTTCAAGAGTGAGTTACAGTGCTGTGAGAGTCTAAAGAAAGACTGAAAAATTTCAGAGAGATTAAATTTCAGAGAGATACCCTAATGCTACCTCCTCTTGTTCCCTCAAATTAAAAATGAAGAGCAGCTTATCTGGAAAGCAGGATCTAATTAAAAAATGTCTTTTCTAAAGAATAAAGGAGAAAAGCATTGATCTTTAAACAAAGTGAAAACCCATCTGAAGATGGACGATGATGTCTGTTTCTTTTTGCAAAGTAATGACTCAGAAGCACACCCCAAAACACATTAAAATGATGAATATTAACACATTGAGTACTAAAGATAAGGTGCATCATATGGGAGCACGATCCAAGCATTACCCTTCTTTCCCTGATGACAGAACTTTTAGAGAAAATCAGACATATCTGTGTTCAAGTAAATTTAAAATAATCTGTGCTATCTTAGCACACACACTGAAATTTTCCAAGGTTTTGCATGTATTTGTGTGAATGGAAGAGAAGGATTCAGATGTATACAGATATATTACTTTTTATTCTTCCATGAAGTGTCACTTTGGCTTTACGAACAGGATGTGTTCCTCACACTTGGTTTTTTTCTGTTTAGTTTTGTATTTTTTAAAGGATTGTCACATTAGTTCTAGTTTTCTTTATGCATAAATAAAGCAAAATATAAAGTACATATACAAGTGAGCAGATGGCAAGGTGCTGCTTTGCAATACTCAGTGGATTAAATGCAAGACTTTTCCATTGCTCCAAAAAGAACTCTTTAGCCACAGCTGCAGCACCTTTCTCGCTATACATGTACAGCCGTTTTACTTCATTGCTCACCGCGAACTCTAGACATTGTTATAGTTTCTTTACTTGACAAGAAAGAATGGATCTATTGATAACTGTTAAGACTCATTAGAAAAAATATCTCTTTCTCAGATAAAAATAGGTTTTGAAATTTCTTCCTCTATATTAGACTAAAGAAAGGTGCATCTAAATTATTCTAATTTTCTTTTTGGGAAAAGAGGTCATAGTAAAAGAAGGAGGAGAAGAAAACCTAGGTAGCACGATCTCTTTCCAGATAGATACTAGGCTGATCATTAAGAGTTTCACACATGGTATAAGAAACCCAGGATCCAGGCCCTTCTCCAAAAACAACAGAGCCATGACATTCCTAAGGCACACTAAAACCATCAGGCTATCAACCATTCTGAGGCAGCAAGGGGTCATTTTTTCTTCTCCTTATGCTGAAGACCTTCCCAGAAAAACGTCCATTGAAAAATATATTTCTTCAAAACCTCTTGTGCTTTCCTCACAGGGGAAAAAATAGTTTAAATTTTTAACCAGATGTAATTACATTTTTGTATACATCTGCAATTCCAGGGGAAAACTCCTAACAGAATGAGAAAAAAAATATTCTTTCTATATAAGTTCTAGTAATACCTTTAATCACATTACAAGATTAATGCATTACCTTAATTTGTTAAATTAACACAGTTGGATTTCTAGATCAAAAAGAGAAGAAAGATTGTCATCCAACAAAAACATGTTATTAAAATGTTATTAAAACATTGCTGTTCAAAACAGGCCAAGTATTTTCTTGTGCTTGAACCCTAACAAAGGGGGTTTTCCTTAAGGCAATTATTAGCTGGTTTGTCTTCATTTTGTTACTTTTTCAGTGGGAACACCTCAGTTCTTCTGCTCAGTTAAACACACTCTAATCCATTCTTATTCCTGTGAATATCAATTGTCTTAGGACACTTTTTTGTTTTGTTTAAATAATAGTTGTGATAGGATTACTTTCTCTCAAGTTTGTATTTTACAGACAACCACAGGCCTCAGAACATTGCTGTGTGGAAAAAACACCCTGGGTCTTGACAAACAAAGCACAGCCCTGTTCAGTATTCCTTCTACTCTGAAGCAGTCTTACATCAGGTAGTGGAAGATAACCCACTTATTTCATTGCTGTTGAATGACTATTTTCCCCAGCATCCCCATTCCTTTTAAGCATAATTTACATTTTATGATTCCAGAGAGTTATCTGTTGCTGCAAAAAGATGATGCAGAAATTCCACCGCACTATGTGCAAAGGGGGCTGATTATGGAGGCTTCCACACCTTCCCTTCTCATATAGCGAAGTAAACTCCATTATAATTGATGCAGTATGCAGAAAACACAAGAGAGAGCCAATTGAGTTTAAAAGCTATACAATTGCAACCTCATTCAGGAAATGCCTGAAGGCTTACTTGAGCATTTAGTAATAAAACTGGACCACAAACTAAAGTGAATGTCCAGCTTTATATCCACAGGAGGAAAAGAAGGTACTTTTCTCCACACTGCTAAGCCTGTGTTAGCTTCTCCAGTCTTTCTCCAACAAAGCAGGATCCTAGGAATCTGGGAATATTCATCCCCATTTTTCTTAAGCTGAAGGTGGAGCTAAACACTCTTGACTGTTTTTATAATCTTAATTAGAAATTTCTATTACAATAGTACATCAGCAGCATTACCTGAAATCAAGGTCCTGTGTTGCTACATCTTGAAAAAAAAAAAATTAAAAGCAGCCATTTTCAGACTAAGCAGATTAGGAAAATAGAAATGGCCACACAGAGTTTAGGAATAGAAACAAAATTAATGTTTGGTATTCCTTTTCTGCCATGAGTGGCAATTATAGCTAATATCCGAGAAGCTTCCTGCCCTTGATCAACTGTTTGCTAGGACATTTAAAAATCATTTAAATGATCGGTAGTGGTTATTTAAAACAAGATAATCCACAATCGGAATCCACAGCATTTAATGGAATAATTGAGTGTGGAAAGAATCCAAGATCGGCCCCCAAACCAGTCATGAATATGTTCATGAAATTTGAACACATGCATATTCAACAATGGTAGAACAGATTCTGAAATAATACCAAAAATACAGGAACAACCACAACAGAAGTTGTTCTCACATGTTGTGTAGTCTACAGAAAAGAAGGCTGAGGGGAGACCTTATTGCTTGCTACAACTACCTGAAAGGAGGTTGTAGCAAGGTGGGTGTGGGTCTCTTCTCTCAAGTAACAATGAATAGGACGAGAAGAAAGAGTCTCAGGTTGCACCAGGGGAATTTTAAATTGGATATTATGAAAAATTTCTTCACCAAAAGTGTTGTTAAGCATTGGAACAGCCTGCCCAAGGAAGTGGTTGAGTCACTGTCCCTGGAGATATTTAAAAGGTGTATAGATGTGGCACTTAGGAGTATGGTTTAGTGGTGGAGTTGGTAGTGTTGTGTTAAATGAACCTACGATTCTATGAACAGCAAGTTCATATCATTGGCTATGTTACCTTATATGCTGCTTTAGACACTAGTTAATCCTTCCCTTACATGGGATTCAAGATGCCATGGTTATATCCCAAAATCTAAGCACTTCTTGCACTCACTTGATCAATATGAATGCATTTAAAGACTGCAATCCATAAAAGTTTCCTTCATACTGTATATACACATTGCCACAGCCACAGCGAAAGTATTTCAACAGATACATCATTATCAGATAGCCAAATCATATCTTTTCTGTCCAACAGTTACAGCACCACTTCATAAAGCAACAGGAACATCTGGAATTCTGCTCTCAAGGGCAGCTGGGACTGCACCACTACATCAGGAAGTGAACTGTGTTCTCCACAGGGTTTTAGTTGTTACAGCAATTACTCAGGGGCTTTAGCAGAAAAGTAACAACTATTTGGTTACTGAAAGAATTACTTGTGTACAAGGCATTTATTAGGAAAAAGTGATCTAAGTGCATAATATGCTTGTATGACATGGAGAAATCATAGACATTCGCTTTATATTTAAAATCCAGTTGAGCATGAAGGCTAGTTCCCTTTCATTTCAGAACTTTTTTCTTAAGTTGAAAAATAGTGTTATACTGATTTTACCAAACCTGCCACAAAAGATTTTTTTTCACTTACTCAATGTTCTGATATTATTTGAAAAACAGGTTGAGAAAATGCTAGGTATTGCTTCTCTCAATATGTGCTTTGGTTTCATTTTACTCTTCACAGAGACTTTGTGGCAAAAAAAGTGCAAGAAAAATTACTCATTTCTCTTCAGACACACTCTGTTACATGACAGGGAAGCAATCACTTGCAGCCTTGGTCCCTATCAGGTAAAAGAAGCCAGGTGAGAATAACTTCTTACCAAAACAGCTGTCATGTCTTCTCTAGCTTTGTCCAACACCTATGCATATGCATATGTACACCTCTACATGCTTTTCTCTTCTGTGCAGATAAATCATGGGGCCGTGGCTCACTAAATATTACATTACTGTTCATTTGGCTTCACAGATTCCCACATATCTGTAGGCATTAGATACTATGCACATACTACCTCTTTGTTCTATGTGAGGCATAGGCACATCACCCTTGCATATCCAAATGCTCTTAACTAAATTGTTAGCTAATCTTTGAGCTTTTTGGTTTCTTTGTATTTTTCTACTTTCAGCAACTGATTAATGTTTCTGCTGATTATGCTGTTACAATAGTTTTCAGAGTACAGAAAAAGAGGAAATACAACACTGCTTTAAAGACCATCAAACCTTCTTCCATTCAGATTCTTCGAAACAGTACCAGTAATAACACTACTGCTAAGAAATCAGTACCAGCCCACCTCCATGAAGCACATGTATTTTCTGATCTTGAGGGCCCAAGTTATGCTGACAGAGAAATCAGGATACTGCTTCTGTGCTATTCAAGTTGATTGATAGCTTCAAATCTGTTAATAACTTAATATGTGCAAGTATATGATAATTTCTGAAATATTCTATTCAATATTTTTCATTTCAAATTTTCTTTTTCTCTTAAAAAATCATGCCAAATCCCTCTGAGAATTGTGAAAAAATTAAGGCAAAGCAAGTTGAAGAGGGTGGTGCAAATACACTACAAATTTTTGTAGCATTTCCCCTAAATTTCCTACTAGAACCTGTTGTAACTTAAAGACCTGAAGATTATGGCTATAATATTGAATTGGGCTTTTCTTTCAAAGTCTGTGACCCCTCACAGGTTTTAGCAATTTTGTTTGTGAGCAGCTGTTACAACACCCCTAAGCTCTTCCTGACTCTTACTATTCTTACAAACACTTCCACAAACTTCAAGGAGATTTCAACATAGGCAATTATGCTCTAGGTAAATTCTAGTTTTCTGTAGGTTTCAAGAAGAAGGGGAAAGGATTTCTAGCTTTCCAGGCCAAGCTTCTATGACACGGGTGCTATGAAATCGTTATTTTTCAAAATATACTTACAAGCAAACTGTAAGAATTTCAAAAGTAGATGCCACACTTCAACACTATTTTCAGCAATTTACCTGTGTAAATTCTACATTTACACAACATACGTTCCCTGCCATTTCTATCATGTATCAAAAGGCATCATAGAAATTAAAGAAACAAAAGTTTACCTGAAGTTCACACTTGTAGGTTCACATCTGTGTAAATACTATGTGATCAAGCATGAGCTACATGCTCAGAGACACACAAGTCTGTCTGCAAAACACTAAAATGGAAAGTCCATCACATGAAGTCATAAGCCTCTAATTATTTTAATTGTTTTTTTCAATAATAAGTACACAATGGTTGTTTTAGTCACTGCAACTAGCCATCGTGATGAAGTGCAGTCACGCTAAGCCAAAGAATTTTATAAGTTATGATTCCTTTGAGATAGCAAGGAAAAAAATATAGAGTAGGAGCTGAAAACATAAGAAATCTCATTTCTTGCACTACCAAGCAGAAAGACAAACTATAACAAAAATAGAGTATTAGTATATTGGCAGAGCAGTGAAAGCAACTAGCAACAAATATAGGACGAGGAAATAAAGGAAAGCAAGGTTTTCTCAATACTTGTGCCCAAAGACCCAGAATTCTGATATTTTACTCATGACACTTCCAAATAATAAGAAAGAAAAAAATGATGTCTACAGCAGAGGAGCCAGAAGTGGTGCAGTTCCCCAGCATAATCTAAGGTTATATCAATTGAATTTGCTGTTAGAAGTTGAGAAAACTTAACCTTCCAAAATTTATAACCTACAAACATAATTTCTAGTTAAAATTCTTGGATTACCTGACAAATAAAAACTTTATTTAGACCCACTAAATATTTCTTTGAAGAATGCTCACTGCACCCTGCGAAAAATAAAAATTCCTGGTTGTAGTAGTGTGTAGTTTAAGTGAAACATTTTCACTAATATTCAGAAAGAAATAAACACAGGCAGTTCCTTTCACTTGGCCAATATACCTTTTTGCATTTTATTGATTGTTCTGCTCAACATTCTTTCTAAACCCAAAGTATTTATGAGATTTCCTTTGTATATTGTAGTATTGGAAGAACCGGAACTGTTTGTTATAGGAATGCACAGGGTCGTTAAAGAGCCATTTCTATGATCTCGGATTTGAAGGACTGTGCTTCAAAGAGGTAGCTACAGTGTCAGATATGAGGTAAAGATAATCCTCAATAAACAACTGATTGATCCAAAGTTTGTAAATTAATTCAGTAGCTTTATTTTTCTTCACTCTGCCTTCAGTATAAAATAGATCCATGTCACATACCTTTAGCAGAGATATACGCATTGATGTTTAGGTAGGATTTGTTTTTAAGCAAGAATAGAAAGGAATATCTACCTGCATGCATTTTCCATGCTTAGAATGCGAGGCTTGCATTATAGAGACAGCTCTTCTGAACCCTCATAACAATTCCTTAAGCAACAATGACTATTTCGTTTTGATTTACTCAGAGAACAAAAGTTGGATTTAAACTTTGTTAGCATTGCATGAATATTTTAGAAAGAGTTGGCCTACTTAGCCAAAATTTGAAACAGTTAGTGTATACTTGGTGCAGTACCAGACATATACAATAATCAGTTTAAAGGAAAAAAAAAAAAAGCCCTAAGTACAATTTACAAAGGCTTCATTCTTCTGTTTGCATTCTATCAGTATAAAGAAATAATGCAACTATTACAACAGTCTCCCACTAGAAATGTCAGAAAACTTCGAGCAAGTTTCACTTACACAGCATTTCTTGTCATTTGGATTACGTGGTAAGAAAAAAAAAGATCTTCACAATTAACATATTGTACACATTTTGAAAGGTTCTCAAAGATTGGGAACTGTTTCTGGAAAGACTCACTCCAATCTGGCAAACAATTACAGCACACATTACACTAAGGTGCATTAAATGTTTGGCTTCTGTGAAGGTATGGAAACATGTGCTTAGCCACAGCTAAGTTCAATAAGCAAAGCAAAATCCGTTATAATTTAAAATGGTGGTTAAAAATTAAAAATAAAACAGAGAGCAAGAGAAAGGGCAACAAGTTTAAAAGGCAAAGAACATTACAACAGTCAAGTGGAAACAAATGCGATATTATGACTGGGATGCAGTCACAGGACCATGTGTAACTCTGTTACAGCTAAACACCAATAGCTTCTGGTGAAATTAGTTCTGTGTGCTGCTTTAGGAAAAATATAAAGAAGCATATTCAAATGCCAACAAACACAAAGAAAACATAGTCATGACTATTCACAATAGCTAATTCTGTACTGAATGTGTGAATGGGACACGACTTAGGCAAAATACAAGCAGCCTCCCTTTGCCTGGGATCTTTGTAGTGTCACAAGCCAAGCAATCTAAACACGAAATGTCTCTGTGGTAGAAGGAGGGGAAGATACAAAACCCCACAAAACCAAAACTGCTTTCCCCATGGAAGAGTGGTAATTTTGGAAAACATTTGGCACCACAAGTTCAAAGACCTATTTTATCTGCATTGTAAGTACAGACCCAGAGGTTTTATAGTATTCCTGTCTCCTTGCTATTGCTTTTTGTGCCATTAATGGCATTTAAATTATAGACCTGCTGCAGCCATGTAGTCAAAACATCACGTCACCCAACGAGACACTGTATTATAATGTCAGTGTGTCTGTGTTTTAGCTGTTCTTTCATATGCTGTACTTCTCGTCAATCATCCTCTTTCTCTGCCAAAGAACAGTTACAAGAGACAAGTCTATCTTTAGACTACACTGAAATTTCTTACTCAGACAGCTGCAATGCTTCGTTCATCACATAGCGAAGAATCTTATTTACAACAACAAAATTGTTAGAGATGCAAATAGTAAAGAGCCAGATTAAAAAATGTAATATTTAATTTAAAATGAAATTGTAGGATATGGTTAGGGAGTCAGACACAAATAATGTGCTTTAACCAAACTAGCTTCTGAACCAGATTAGGTGGAATTTTTGTTTCTTTTGTTTTAAAATATTAGGTGTTTCTGTTCCCACTTTCGGTAAAATATTCTAGTTGTATTGAAACACTGTTTTCATCAGGCCAAACACTCAAAACTTCAAGTTAGTGTTTCAAAGAATTCACACTAAGGAAAAAAAAAAATCACATTATGAAACTACAGTCACCTGTTTTTATCCTGTATTGGCTTATTTCTTATTTCTAATGTCATATGCAAAGTAACAGTGATTTTTTTCTTATTAAAGACATAATCTCAACTTAGAAATGCTAAATATCAGGAATTCATGAATTTTTTTCAGCATGTTCTAAACTTGCCAAGATTATCTAGGGCAACTGAATATATTCAACAGTTCCACTGAACTTTTAAAATTTTTTCTGGAAGGGGTGGAACAGCTGGGAGGGGTGGGAATTAGCTTATAATTTTCTTTTGAAATATGAAATATTTCTTTTTAAATATGAAATACTTTTTTCCTAGTTAAAAAGATTGTTTTATATTTTTTGAGTGATGTACCTTCTTTATTTCTTTTATTTTTCCCCTCCGATGTCCTTTATTTCCCCCTTGCAGTCTATTTTAATCATAATCCAAAGGTACAGTTATTTGGCATTGGATAGCAGAGCATGAAAGCAAAACACTCTGCCCCCCGGCTATTCACTCATCCCTTCTTACAGTGAAACAACTGTAACAGAAAACAGACCACACTTTAAGAATTGGAGGTAGCTGTGCACACCTATGAAGCTCCTAAGTGTAGTTATTATCCTAAAGTGTTAATAGTCAAAAAGCTGTATTTCTTATTCCTGATGTTTAGTACAGAAAGCTCAGAGTGTCCTTCAGATATGCAAGTTCTACTCAACTAGCCAATAAAAACATGTAGAAATAGATCCACTTTAATGTCTTGAGCTGCCTTAAGTATTTTTGTCTATGGAAATGCCTCTTAAGCAGTTCCATCAGGTCTCATCAATACATACTCAGGATGACAGAAATCAGAGAGATTTCTGAAACAATGAGGTTGGAAGGAACCTCCATACCTCACCTATAACATTGTCCTGATCAAACCAGAGAAAAACCTAGTATTACCCTACAGTGACTGCCTTGTCCAAACAATTTTTAAATATCACCAAGAATGGAGATACCAGGCTCTGCTGACATGTCAGTAATAATCTGAGGCAAAACTTTAAACATTTATTTAATAACAGCTCTACGCATAGGCTTATATCATCATCCAATCACTAAAGTGGGAGAAGACCTACATTTTAGCTATAACATTCAACTGTTTTTCATAACTTATGGTCTACTTTGTAAAAATAAATAACTGTGGCATGTTAGATACTACCCCATGGTAGCTCTTGGTAAATGCTTTCAGTTTAGTCTAGACCACTATGAAATGACGTACTAAATGGTTTAGTAGTGATCGCTGAATTTAGCCATGGATGATACTTTGAAGATACTTCTAGTTTTTCCATCATTTTAATCTGACCACATTCATCATTGTCTTATTAATATTTAGTTTCTTTTAAATTAACATCATTCACTAGAACTGCCTCAAAGGCTCTTCATAAGTTTGTGCAGTCAGCCCAGACTGGCCTCATTCCAAGTACTGATGGTTTGTTCTGACAATTTGATCTGAAAATCCTTGCACAGAAGTAATTAGTCTTTCCTAAGTTCAATTCCAAAAGTCAGCATAAAAATTCCCACTTAACTTTATTGAGAGCAGAGTAAAGTAACATTAGGACCTTCTGAAAACCTTCTCTGAAGACATACTATTTAGCCTAAAGCTACCCCTAGAGCAATCCACTGTTTATAAGCAGATATGACAACCTCTCCCAAAGAATCAAAGTATTTAAAGCCCAGTGTAGCTGGGCTATAAAATGGGCAAAATGGGTAAAAATACTAGGTATCCTCTTCAGGCATCTGCTTGAAAAGATGTGGTCTTACATGACAAAGATTTAACTCATGCTTGACTGCTAGCTGGCTGTAATCTGTGTTTCAGGCATAAAATGAAAGAGTTTACTGAGGAAACACTAGGTACCTTCCCTTCTATCCTGACTCTGAACTGGCAAATCAGGTCCATTTTTAAGCATACTAATATGTTTACTGGCCTCATCAATAAGCATTCACTGATAATGACGACAAAATAGGGAGAGAACTGCATTTAAATACAAACCAAAATTAAATGATGATCTGTACACTCTTACAAAACACAAGTCTCAAGTTAGACAATAGATATTCTTGATCGTCAGGAATATTAATGATTCCACTGTATACCTTGTTATATACATATTTTTGTATCTTTTTCCTTTTTAAATCCAGGAAAAATACCATTTATTATGAAATTTAGGATGTATTGAGACAAAATAGGTATACTACATTTCTAATACACACATACTTCAATACTTGTATAGAAAGGCACAATGTGAAATACTTAAGTCAGTACATTTGCAAGCCCATGTTATTTATGGAGTGCTGATGTAAACATGTAAACAAGCCTTACAAAAAATAATGCAAAAATATTTTGGATGTTTCTCAGCTATGTAGAAAGTTTTTGCTCTAGGAGGCCCAGGAAACAGACAAATATATTTGATGTGATAAAATCCTTTCTCACTCTTTACCATATGAAAAGTCTACTATGCTTGTGTTTCAAAGATCACCCTTTATTCAGTACTGCTTACATTTAGTCAAGCTCACAGTGACCAAATTTTGAATTTCTTTACAAAATATCTCTGTTCATTTGTTTTTAAGAATTTAGGCATATTTGCCTGTATTCTCTAAATAAATACCTTGCCTTCTTTCATTTTTCAACTTGCAAGCAAGTGTAACACAACTATCTGTAACATGTGATTTGTATGTTCAAAAATCATGCATATTTAATCATTTTCTGGCATGGTTGAGAAGCAAGCACCTATATTGAGAGCCATGTGATGGGATTGAAGGGGATAATAAAGTAGAAACTATCTGTCCACTCTGGGTTTTTCACTGATTATCACCACTCAAATGCACAGGGCTGCAGAGAAACTTATAGCACAGCTACTATACCTGTGACTTTTAAATACCCTGGTAGATTCAATGATATAAAAATCAAACAAATTAGAATAAAGTTAAACTAACATACTAGAGAGGTCTTCCATATCAGTTTAATAATTACTTTTATAAGCAGACAGTTTGCCATACTCTCTTGAGTGAACATGAATCAGCATAATCTATGAACCATTTTGCTGAGATTGTCCAGAGACTTCTTTCTAAGCTGCAAATTTTGATGCACAGTTTTATTCATGTACCTGATAATAAATATCATTTTCATTATTAAGTACCAAAGCCTGATTTGAAAGAAATATGGAGACCCATAATTCAGAAAGAAAGAAACCAAAACCAACCCCAAAGCTAAAAAGACTTCCCAAACAGAGACATCTATCTCCGCATTCTGGTCCTGAAAAAAATCTCTCTGATGCCTGACCTAGGACAAGGAAGAGCTTTCTGGTTGTTTTTTATTCCTAACACAAGAAAACAGGAAACAATGTGAAGAAGTGTGATGAACAAAGTAAACCTAAGTAGAATCATATCTCAGGTGAATCGCTGTGAGAAGTTTAACAAGAAATTATATAAAAAATACACTGAGTTATCTTCAGTTTATAATTACCAACATGTCATAAGCCACAAACACATAACCCCTTGTGATGCAATCTACTTTGCCACAGTTCACAATAGAAGGGTAGCTCCTGAGGCTGTTATTTCCCTTTTCCCCTTCTTGCAGCGCATTTTTGCAACATATTTCTAAGTTTTATCATTTTATCATCTATCTGGAAGCATGCTTCTATTGCCAACTAGTATTCCCCAACAAATTTTTCATCCTCCATGAAGGGAAAAGAAGGACTGTACTACAGTGGTGGAAGAAGCAGGGAAAGTGAAGGGATGAAATACACAACCAGGCACAGTAATCCTACCAGGCCTGTATCAGGCAGCATCCATCTTAGTCATAACAGCTCTTCAGCTGCACCTCATCATAAGCTATTGCACACCACACTTCTCACAAGAATAGGCATGTCTTCCATGTTTCTGCACTCTCATTTTCATTTTACAGAAGCAACATTTGTGTGAAAGTGAAAATTTAGCCAGATTCATACTATGGCACATTTTTAAATTTTTTTTTTTCCAAGTATCCCCAAAGGCATGTAGAGAAGAGTAACTAGATTATTTTCAATTATCTGATATTCTGAATAATAAACAAAAAATATCATCATAAAGTTTCAGTAACAAAGCAGTCTAACAACTTACTCAAGCAGGTGAACACAGATAAGGAAGCTCAAAACACAGTTAACTCCTTCAAAGGCAATTAGAAAGGAAAATCCCTTCTTAGAAAATCCCCAAGTAAAAACGAAAATTCCCCTTTTTAAGACAGACTCCAGCTGGCATACTCAGAGTAGAAGAAATGTGCATAGCACTTTTTAAGGCTCAACTCTGCAGATAAGCAATGTTCCATACATTGAAGGTGGGTCATAACATTATCAAAATAAAGGTTATCAAAGGGTTTTGGGGCTTTGCTTGTTTAGTGTTTTTTTCAAACGCACAGGAGAAAAAACTACCTTGAAGGTTATAGGTTGCTCCCACAAGTAATTCTCCATATTAATAACTGTAACACAAGAAGTATATCTCAGAGATGTTTCCCATTGTTTTAAGTCCAGAAAAGAACTTTTAAGAGATAAGGAGCCTTCTGTTTTCATCTGGGCCAAGTGACTACATGCTGGCAGAGTAATAAATAGAAATGAACTCTGAAGTTTGGTACTTTTAGTGTGGCTTTTTTCAAAGCTAATTTTCATATTAAAAAATCCTCCTGGGATGCTCAAATTCATATGGTAACATTTTCAGCTACCAAAATTATGTACATAAATCCCAGGTTCATACATTAGACATATAGAATTAGCAGGTGAAGATAAATCCTTTGATAATGGAAAAAGACTTTGTGGCTCTGAATTACCTGCTGAACCTCTTCATGGAGAACTATCCTGCTGCAGAACACATCCTGCTTACAGATTTCGTCTCTGTGCCATGTCACATGTCAACCAGAAGCTGTCACTTCAGCAGAAGGACCAATATCAAGTTACGCCTAAGATAAAAGCACAACATCCAAAATGAATACATTAGTCTCTTTGTTAAGGAGAAGAAGAATCAAGCAGACCCCAAATTGTTAAATCCATTCCCCAGTTAGAGGGAGAGGGGAGGGAGGACAGGAAGCCCTGATGGTAGGTTAGGGCAATGTAACAACTAAAGAAATAACAAATGTTGCATTTGCCTTCCAAGCACCTATATGAAAATATCCATAGAGATTTATATCTAGGCAGCTATATAAATTCCTTAAAGAGCTGCGCATATAAGAGGACTTCCAGAAGTCAACATGGTGAAAACAGCATTTCTAAATCACGCAGGGGAATAGCGAGAGCCATGGGTCTAGAACTGCAGCTTCAAAACTTGATTTAATGTTGCTGCTATTTCAGCGATAAGACCAGCAACTATTTTCTGGAGTTTGTCCCTGAAAAGAATCCTGTCCCAACTGACAGGAACAAGCACTTTTACTATCTCGCTTCTGAAGGAATAGGTTACTCATCCAGGACATGGAAAACCTAGATTCAAGTTCCAGCTTCATCAGTGGGATTTTGAACCCGAATCCCTCCCCACTAACTGACCAGACATTCTGATTGAGTGACATTCTCAAATGTCTCCTCAATAAGCTTTCACAATCTGCACAATTAAATATTCAGTTGGCAATAGAGAATATGCTCAGCTACAGTTTGGTGATTGAGACACTGACTTCCCTCTTCTTTGGGATTGCTCCAATCACTGCTTCTGAGAGCAGAAAGCATGGGGAAGGGAGCCATGTGCTCCTTCAGGCTATTGTGCAAGACATGCTGAAGTGAGGCCAGCAGGGCACTTCTGCAGAGTGATGATCAGCACTAGCCTGGCCAAAACAATGGGGAATTCATTTTGGTGGCCAGAGGCGTTGGGCACCTCCATAGTAAGACAAGCACTGAATAGGTTGCTTTGAGAGTTCAGATGTTGAATTTAGGTACTATGTGCTAGTTAAGATCTTAATCCAGCTATCGAAGATATTTAAGCAAAATAATAGAACTTCATTTGGTTTTCACTAGGCTAGTTTTGTCATGATTACTTTAAATGCCTACTAAAAATTATTTGCATATTTTAAGAATGATTGGAAAATTCATTCTACTCTTACACAATCAAAAGGCTCTCAGCACTTTTAGGAAGGTCGTTGGATATTATAAAAACTAGAAATTTCCCAAAGACACATTTAAAACAGTGAAAAGGATTTGTTTCATATTAGCCTCTGCATTACTTTTTCTGATATTAGTTTCAATATTACATCATTTTAATGTTCTGTATGCCAGCTCCTTACAGACATCATGCAGGTGGTGAAAGGTGAGAGCAGCTGACTTGTTTTGTAGGTACTCTGCTAGTTGGCACTCTGTGCAAGTGCAAGGCAGTTTGATGTTGATATTCAGACTTTATTGGCAGCAAAACACTTTGTTTAAAACAGAAGAATTTCTAAATTCACTAAACTTAAGACTTGGCAGGTGAAGAACTGAATGACAAATGCCACAGTAGCTGAGCATAAAGGCATTCCATGTAATACAAGATACTAAAAGGAAACCAGATAGGAACTTGTTACCATTTGAGACTGGAGACCGGTTTAGCTCCTTAACTCTGCAGGATGGCAAGACACTTCTTGCATAACAGCAAATTCAAATGGCTTTTTCAAATCCTGCCATCTTTTCACTGGAGAACAGAAGATTAGACTTCTACAGACTCTGAGAGACAGGGTGTGGAGCCAGCAGAAATATTTAGCATAGAGTGACTGATTTCTGGCACCATCTAGTTTTTCTGTATGGGGAATCTGGCAGTCTGGTAGGTGCTTTTCAAAGGCGCTGATTGAATAGTTGATACTAGTGTTATACAAAGGCTCCAAACAGCACAAGAAATAACAAGAAAGAGTAGGTCTTAAGCCCTAAACTATGGTGTTTGGGGAGGGAGGAGGTGTTGGTTGATTTGGTTTGGTTTTTAAGAAAAAAAAGATAGTGGGGGGGAAAAACCCTGGGCAGAATGCCAAAGACATTTTTCATCATTCAGCTTCTGAATATGTGTCTCTGACAAACACCTAATAAATATCAAGCACGTTAGGCATAAAGAAACCATAATGCAGGAAAGACTGTTAGTTCATATTTTCATGAGACATAGCATAATCTGCAACATACAGATTTTTTTTTTTACCAATAAATCTATCCCCATTTCCATTCAGAATAGTAAAACTCCAAGTCTTTGTGATTATAAAGAGAGTAGATTTGTACTCATTCAATACACTTACGAGGAATTTTCAACTATAGAATCTCCAGTTCATCACCACCAGCCCTGCATGAAAAACTGTTGATCATTTGAGAACAGCAGCCATGTTTTGTTGTGGAATGTCAAAATGGAACCAGCTGATGAGATGTACGTGATTTGAATGCTTGTGCACTGTAAAAATTTGCAGAAACATCAGTATAAAGACACATTTGCAGACTTACACCTTGGGAAACCAGAAAGGAAGATAAATAAAGTTAGTTTGTGCCCTCAGTTGGGGAGGAAAGGGTGGAGAAAGAGTAAAACAAAAATCTTACTGGACTGTACTAGGCAAGCAAGCATAATTCTACCAATTGAGAACATTTGTTCAAATTGCAGAGTGGAACTTTTCTCCATTTGCCTGAAATCACCTGGAATATGCTTTAGGAGCTAATCCCTTCACAATTGGTTTGTTCAACATAGGGCCAGTCAAAGTAATGATTCTAAAATTCATGACCAACCCAATGCACTTTTTCATTTACTTGATCTCAACTACATGCATGCACAGCTACTGAAAGAGAAAATAAGTTATGTTTACACACAACTAATGCATATAAATTTCCAAATGGAACACAGTTACATGCTTTTTCCTATAATCCACCTGAAGTGATATTTCTTTGCCTCTCCCTTAGCATCCTCCATGTGTATAGGCACATTATCTCAGTAAAGGTTATTCTGCTACTGATATATTCGTGATCAGCCTTTGTGTTTTGTGATTTCATCCAATAACTGACAAGTTAGTGCAAGGGAGACATAGCTGCCCATTTGTTTTAATTGTATTTCAAAGGTTCTCCTTTAAAGAAGAGGCCTAAATCTCTTTTCTCTAGATATATAGGGGATTTTCGACTACACATTTTACACTTCTGTTTAAGTGTGAAGGATGTATATTTTTCATGGCAAAGGGACAGATGTTGTCTGATGATTAGCAAGTTAATATTTGATGTGTCATGAATGAGTATCAAAGCGGGAAGGAAATTCAAGATTTAGACCTCCATAAGAACTCAAACAAACCCAATATGAACTGCAAGCAAAAGTCCAAACTGAAATTTGAAACTACTCTCAAAGTCAGCACCTGTTATTTGAAGACACATTAAGTTCATTGAACAGTTACAGATCAAAATGGAAGATCAAGTAAAACCAAATTAGCTAATGGGAACAGACCAGAGAACATGTTCATAAAGGGGAAAATAAAATTGAGGCATCAGTTAAGAGTCTATATCTTCGGTGTCTGTTAATGGTTTTATCTTCAGTTATATGTTAATCAGTTGTAAATACTATGAAGAGTTAGTGTCTACATAATTTGGATGAGTCACAGGTACTAGAACTAAAGAATCTCAGGCTAGTGCATATTGTTCATTCCAAAAGATGCTTTACATGGAATTTAACACACTTCTGTGTTATTTTTGCACTCGGATTCCCCTTTTCAGTGATGCACAAAAGAAAGCACTGGAATTTTTAGCAGAAATTCCACTGAATGTTAAAGGAAGGGATCTTCAAAATCCCTTAGTCCTTTGGAAATTACGTATATGCAGTTTCAGGGTAATATTGTGTTAGAAAGGCATGGAAGGTAATTTTCTAGAAAGTATTAAAGAACTTTCACTAAGGTCATCTCCCTTCTGCCTTTATGTATGGCTATTCTGAAGCAGAGTGGCTTGCACATGCGTAAACACACACATGCATACGCGCAAGTTCTCGGCTGCCTATGTTTGTGCTCATTTGTTTTATTGTCAGCATGCCTGATCTGAAATTGTCTGCCTCATAGCTCCTCAAGATGAATGTGATCATGGGTTTTATTGAAGACATTATTGCATTGCTGATGTCCTTTTTGTAGAAGGCACCTCTGCTCTCTTCGTCCACATGATGTCAGATTTCTTGGCATGCACATATGCAAACCTCCTCCCCAAAAAGTCAGACATGACCTTTCTCCCTACTGTATTCGAATGCACCAAATTTGCTAAGTTGCAAACTTAGCTCCTCCCCTAAAAAAAAAAATACAAAGGAAAACCTACATTAAGCAAGTACTGAGTCAGAAGACACTTACATTGTGTGGGTAATCCAATATAATGATAAACAGCTGAATAAGACTCCAATCCTAACCTTCAGGTACCCAAAATAGGTATTTGAGAATAAGCATTGGAAAGAAGGCAAATAACAGAGGAGATGGGAAAACTGTTAAAAATATTTCAGAAATGGGGTACTGCTACCTTTATTTTTGATATTTAGGAGGAGTTTGTCATGACTGCAGAAGCCCACTCCCTTTTTGCACTGAATAATTCCCAGTATTTTTGTATCATCACATCTCAGATACACATACTGAAGACTTTCTAATCTTGCAAGTGTGGGTAGAGAGAAAGAGGAGGAGAGCAAAAAATACCAACAAGCTTCCCCACTCCCATTTACCTTCATGTTACTGAATGAAAATTCTCTCTCCAAATACTTGAGGAATTCACTGCCCCTACAATAGAGGGAGAAGAAGACTGAAAGGAGGTTACTGATTTGGATGTGCATCATAAGTTTCCTTTTTCTTTTATAATTAAAAAATATTTATATGTATGTTTCTCAAACTGGGTATGTGTGTGTGAAATTGCAGCTCCAGAAAAAGAAGTGACCAGGAATTGTCACAGGTTATTGCCTTGTTAAATGGATTTTACATATTTGAGTAGAATCTGGACCTCAAAAACCATTAGTCTTCATTTTCCTTCCAGTTTTTGCTCTAGAGAAGGTGAGTTAAATTGCTAAGTATTCTAGCTGCTCCTGATTCTTCTTCCTCACTTCACTGTATCTTACATTATATTAGCAGCACTGTGAACAGCATATGACAATAATACTAAGCTGTTACACAAGATACTCAGACTAGACCCTCATATACCAATTAAGCCTGATCTGCTTTTCACAATATGAAAAATAAGTTCCAGAGACATGAACAAACTGTCTATGCCCTTTCTTTTGTCAAATTATATTCCTCCTTCCATGCTATTCATTGATTTATTTCTTTGTCAGTGTCATGTTCTGTCTCCAACAGCCTTTAGGGACATTATTTGGAACCTTTAACCAGTCTCAATCAATTGGATGAGGTCAGCTATCGCATCCATGGGTCCATCAAGATTAGAACGCATTTCTCCTAAGTCCAAGTGCAGTGCCTTATTCAGACAGCTACTCTGCCTGCTAGTTATCAGGTTGAACTGAAAACAAAAGTTATAATAAAAGACAGCAGGATCATTATTTCTCCCTTCTGCCCCCCTCCTCAAGTGCCTGAGGTCATTTTCCACAACAAAAATGAAAGCCCTTCTTGGAAGTGTTTTTGTGCTAAACAGCAGTGGTTAATTTCTTGCAACTAATTAGTTATTCAAGTGAAAGTATAATGATCCTCCAACATGATTGAAAGTGCTTCAACTGAGTTTCCTGCTAACAGCATACTTCTAGAAAAGATGCAATAAATCAGCAGGGTTATGGAAATCTTTAAACAAAGCAAGACTACAACAGGAACCCATTAAAGATATAACCATGTAATATTTATGTACCTAGCTGACTTGTGCTTTTAACCTAGCACTTTCAGCTATAGCTTTTTAGCACCTAGGTCATATTCACTAAGAATGAAATTCACCCTATCTGCTAAAAGCTCGCATAATGTCTTTGCATTAGGTGCTTGGAATATAGAGCTCCCACAAGACTTAATTGATGGAGCCTTCCCACTGAATGGAATTTCATCCAGATTTTTCTAAAGGAAAATATAAATAGAACACCTTTAAGCTGCACAGAAATTGTAATGTGTGAGTTTCAAAGCCCCTGATTACCCTTAGCAAGAAAATCACTAGGTACCAAAACAAGAAAGATTTTATAAATCCAAGGAGGTATTGATGCAGAAATAAAACTTCAAGGGATAGCCAATGTCATCTGTTCAGATGATGATTTGTTGATTATGAGTGGTTACTGAAATAGTAACATTGGATCTCTTGAGATTTGTAAAGACAGTACTGACTATATGAAATGCCATCCACTTGCTCCAAAAACCATTCATTACAGGTTAGGTATTTAAATGTGTTAGGTACTGTGGAAAAGGAAGACTGTTGTGTAGAAATATAATTTGATTATGATAGTGCCTTCTGAATGTTACAGATATACAAATCTGATCCCTTCAGGTTTCCAAAATTAATTTCTCTTTCTGTCATCACATTAAGCTATGTCTGCATGTGTGTTTACAAGTATTTTTAAAACACAGACAAAAGCCTGTGAAGCACAGGGAATGGTTTAACAATCCTGACTTAGTTCAGCTATTTCTGTTTCCTCTCATCCCATTCACTCATTTACTTCATTGCCAATCTTCCAGTCAGTCTTCCCACAGTTTTAAGCAGAATTTAGATTCACAAACAGGTTTCAGTCAGGATCCCAAACATAATTTCCTGGCCTACCCTTTCTTACTGCAACAGATAGCTGCAAAAAGAGAAACCTCACTGCTGTGGGGCTGGGAAAGGGGATCTTTGGGAAAGGGTGTAGGAAATGCAGTTTCCGGGACTCTGGGAGGTAGGAGGATGGCCGTCACTCCCTCTTCCCAATAAAACCATCTTTGCTCTCACTGTAGGTTTTTAGACCAATGACCACTTTCAAATCTCACTTTCTGTTGGAAAAGTAAATTAGGAGTCCAGCTCAATTTTGTCAATAGAAAGTTTAAAGAGGTTGCAGGAGCACAAAGAGGGTTCCAAAGGGCAGCTGAACTGAACAGGAACAAGGAAGAGGGTGCAGAGAGTGCCACAAATATACAGGCAGATTTAAAACATTAAACGGTGCATCATATTTTAACAATAAAGATAAGGCTTTTAAAATAGTTCTTGCAATCTTGTATCTATTTATTGTGGGCTTTTTTCTTTAGAAAAATTTATTACTTTCAAATACTCTTGCTGGGGAAGAAAATAAGTAGTTCGTACGTGTTGGTCTTCATAAAAGAAGCAACAGAAAACAGTAAACTAACTATGCATTTCTTCCCTGCATACATGGGATTATGCATCACATTTGTGCGGTAATTCATTGTATCCAGTACAAGTAAGTGTACTGCAATGGGTTTTGCTATGCTAGATATTTAAACTGTGTGTCCAGTCCTTCAAAGCCTGAGCTTGTTCTGTGTTCAAAGCTTCGCAGAATGAGTCAATAGAGTATTTGTTTTGAATGGTTGTTCTTAGATAACAGTAACAAAAATCCAAAACTTGTTTACATCATTTAACATGCTTAAAAGCTTAGCTCAATACACTAAAAAGAAAACATCAAGTAAGCAGAAAAATGCAGTTCTTTAGAATGGTCTGTGCTGTCGAAAATAAGAAGTTACACCATTAAAAGACGAAAAGAATGTTTTATAAACTCTGGGCCAAAAACTGTTTTGTTTTTAAACTGAAGGAACGACTGGTATAAAAAGATTTCAAGGAATTTCCTCTTTTGCCTGAAGAGAGCCGTGAGCCCTTCTACTACCCCAAACTGCACACAGGAGCAAATGCAAGGCGTGCCTGTGTTGTGGGTCCTAAACAGTAACCCTTGTTTATAAGAGCATACAGAATGTATGATGGAGAGTCAAAATGAAGCAAATCTGGCAATTCCACCAATCCTATGAAAGCTTTGTTCCCATCTGAGCAGTAATTTCAGCTCTAATGCAAACATTACTTCAGCTGTTTAGCAAGTGCCCCTCTACTATTTTCTTAACTTGTATTGACATCTTAAGAACAAGATTTCATCAACATTTACACAGAGACATCCATAGAGTGTTCAACATACTATTGAACTGCGTTTACGTCCTAACTTCTGCAAAATACAGTGATATTTTTAGGAACAAAGATGAAACATAATCTCTCATCTGTTTCAAATTACACATTTAAAAAACTAAATATGTTAGCAACAAATAGATTTCCATACAGAAATTTCACAAAGGAAAAAGTGCAAGAATGCAGACTACAATTACAGTAAAGGAAATAATGCAAACAAGAAATTATTTAGCATCTTTAATTTTCAGAACTGTAGTTCTAACTGAATGCTCTTTGCCTTAAGTTAGTATCCAGTACTGTGTAACAAACAGTGTTTGACAAAGCACACTTTTTAATATTTCCATGCTACACTTGAAGCTCCTGATACTTAATCTGGATGCAGACAGAACTCAAAAAGGTGCCTCTTTTCTAGTGAAGACATGATTTCCCCTCTAAAGGCCTGGGGCAATGAGCCTCAAATGCTAATAGCCTGAGTTGTGTGCAATAGCCCTATATTGTTTATATAGCACTTCACATGTTCAAAGCAGTATGAGATATCAGCCATCACTACACTTTTATGAGGCTGTATTGCCCACTAAACATTAGAGTTTAAATTACTTGCTTTTGATCAAAAGAAACTTTGTGCAGCAGAACCATAATTATTTGAATTTGACAATTCTCACAGTCCATTCCTACAGTGACTCAAAGAAGAGGGGGATGGGATGTTAAAGCCAGTTGCTACTTCGCTCTACTCTGGCAGTGAGATACAGACACATGGAGAATCCCTAAGCTTACTTGCACTCAAATGATAACTTTTCTGGTAACTTTTAAGAAATAATTAAAACTCAGAAGCACAAATTAAACAAAATGTTTTAAAAGATCCTGAATATGTTTTTCTGAATATATGTATTTCATATAGTCAATGTGAAGAACCTAAAAGACAACATAAAGGAAATACTGAAATACTTCAGCAATCCTAAATGGGGATCCTCATTCATTCTGAAGTAGTTTGGGGTTTTTAAAACCAAGATTAGTAGGCAAGTTAAGAGGAAGAAGGTAATTTTCTGCAGGTAGTGAATGACAATATACTGTGTAATACTTGATTACAGTAGGACTCAATGACAAAATATAGAATATTTTACTCTCCATTTTTATAAATAATATAATTCCAGAAATTTAGTTGCTATGTTGACATTTATAAATCTAGTCTCAAAACATTCTGTCTCTCCATTCCCATAAAATAAATAAAAAGATAATGGAGATGTTGAAAACCAACTGGTGAATCCACAGTCTGGGTACATATGACAACCAAATAAATGCTTGACATGGACACTAAACAGGATACATCCTGAAGATTCTTCTCTCTAAAGCTGAAAACTCTTCATGTAAATATACTAACTCTGAGACTGCGTTAAAAGAAAGGATAAGAAAATTATTATCCTTTGCCTTTCCATGAAGCATCCATCCTATCATGCAATATTGTCTTTCCCACATCTTACATTAACTTGTACTCAGTCTTGTTTTCCACATGTACCATATGTTTTCTGAGCACAGCTTCACAGTTATTTGCCTTCGAATCTTGCCTGCGGGATCACATGGGAAATAGATCATACCACTACGACAAAATGTAGAGTGCTACGCACAATCCAGATTAATCAGATTAGAAAAGGATGCCCGTTTAAAGCTATCAAAGGAAGGAGGAGAATAAGAAATTCCCTTCAAAGCAATAAGTAAAGAGTGTTGCTAACAGAACCTCTTGTGTTTTCACTGAAAAGATCATGTTGCTCTTAATATTTAGGCCATCTATCATACAACTTCCATTTGACATCTTTTGGGTACAGGCCACAAAGAATTCTACAACAGTCTGTGCTTGCACGTTATACTGTTTTTATTTGCATTGCCTGAAAAATTAAGTAAATGAAATATTTGTTAAAATATTAAAGTTTAAGCATAATATCAGTAGGTGAGCATTACTTCATGGATAGTAATGTAAAAAACAGTTACCATACTCCATCTACTGATCTAAAGAACAGATGTTTGCATATGATTTATGGACACTGAAATATGTGGATATCTTCCATAAATAGTAATGTTTGCCTGTAACAAAGAGTGGAGAATTGTCATCCAAAGGGCTAGGAAACTGCAGGGAGCATTAGAATTTATTCACCATTTTCTTGACTTTTTTAAAAAAGCAAAGCTTATAGATCCAGTGCCACAATCCTGTCTGTTGGAAATGCTGACAATTTTAAACAGGACTAACAACATGAAGTAATAAATTGCAGTCGAGCTCAATAGGTCAGATTGTCCACTTAGAAGACGTGAATGCAACTGTGATTTATTAAATGAGAGTAACAATTTATACCAATTGCGGTACAGTAAGTCTAAAGTGTTCAAAAAGAAAGCCTATATTGCCTTAGGTATTGTTACATTAAACATTGTTTTGGAAGTGGCTTAATATCAATATTTAAAAAAATACTGATAGGGTAAAAGTCTTATAGTCAAAACATAGTTTTGAACTTTGCAATTAAATTATTTCAGGAAGTGAAATTAAATGTTTGATTGAACTAATATCATTGCTGCTCATCATATTTGTTCTGTTCCTAAATTAGCTTGGCTAATCAGCATCCCACCTTATAGCCTGTGTGGTAGACATGTAATATTATCTGATGGATTTAATTTCAAGAGCACAGTCAAATTTTGGATGGCAGACTTCCTGAAATAGTTAGTCAAAGGCTGCAAACACATGAACTAGCATACTTGGAGATGTCCTGGTTTCTGGGTCAGCAGAACTTTGATAGGACTCAATGAACTGCAGATTACTCTGTGATGGGTGTGCACATGAAAAAAGTTTTAATTTCATTTAATAAGCAGTTTTGTGATTATTATTTGAGATCAAATTGTGTTTTCTGATGTGTCAAAACGTTTTTTCCCCTTCATTTCATGAGCAATAACTGGGATGATTCTGAACAACCTGAGGTTTCTTCATATCATAATGTACAAAAAAGCAGCCTTGTAAAATGCAGAATTTAAACAAGGCAATCACAATTTTCTCTCCTGTCTCAGGCTGGCATGCACTAGTGCTTCAAGATGTTATGCAGCTGCTACTTTTCTCCAGAGATGGCTGTACTCCAGTAAATGGTGAAGTAACCCCTAAAATATCTTTCTTTTTTTCCAGCAGAGGGTTATAAAGATATTTCTATAGATTGAAGGAAACTTGAAAACACTGATTGTCTAGTTGGATTTCTTGAAAGACACTGGTTTTAGAATTAGTGCATTAGCAATTAGGAACTGACACTCTACTCCAACACGCTGCAGAAACAACTACAGCAAGTGTTTGTAGAATACAGTGAGAGTCTTAGATTACAGTGAAGGTTGTTGGATTCAGTTCTTGCAGTTTTTAAGACCACAGAAGAAATGTACACTTTTCATTTTGTCAGATAAAGGACTTCCTCTTGATAGCTGCACAGAGTTTTTACTTTCAGCATATAACTTAAGGTCATCCAAGAATAAATTGAAGCTCTAATAACTACAGTCAGCTGGATTTAATTTCTTTTGGTGGAAGTATAACAGTGTCAATATTTATTGAGATTTAGTATTACTGGTAATTTATTGCAGGTAAAATGTCAATACAAGATGAACATTTGTCATTTGAGAACAGTGTAATAAAAGGAATGAACATGTAACATGAAAAAATAGAAAAAGTCCTAAGAACTGATAAATGCTCATTCTACTTTTTTTTTCAGATATGCATCCATGTGCCAGCTCGTACAAATGCAGATGCCACTGATGTCAATGGAGCTGTGTCAATTTACACTTGCTGAGTATCTGATCCCAAGTGTGTTAGTGCAATTTTTAGACACTGCCACTAGAATTCACTTTTACAACACAATTAAAAACATGTCCATGCATTGCATTTCTTCCTGTCCCCAAGTGTGTAACTGAAAGCCTGTGGAAGTGGGCAAGTGTGAGGTGGAAGTAACCTACAACTTTATCCATTAAATAACTTTGCAATATGAGTATTAACAGGACTGTTCTGTTTTCTTCCCTTTATAGAAATGTATATTTACCTTCAAAAAGTCTTAGCTCCACCTTCCAGCAGCAATTCAGTGCCAGTAAAAAAAAAAAGTTGCTGTGAACCATGCAGAGTACCTACCATATAGATATGTTAAAATCTTACTGTGATCAGTGTACAATCTGAATAGACTGTTTTAATGCATTAGGAAAATTATCTAAAATCATAAGAAACCCCACAAATCTGAGATCTATGTATTCACTTAAGTATTTATTTGTAAGCAATCTCACTGCTGTACAAGCAGTAAGATTGTTAAAAGTACTAAACCAACTGTTTGAAGTAGACTGCAAGCCAGACCCATCTGTCAACTACCATTAATATTTCATCAACCATTTATGAGGGGGAGGGATAAAGAAGAAAGGAAGGCAGTAATCAGGGCAGAGTAGTACTTCATAGCTCTAGCCACTATTTCCAAGTAGGGAGTGAGAGCTTTTATTATTGTTTTACACAAGGCAGCTGTTAAACGTAATTGTACTGTATAACGGTTGCTAGTATTAACCAGTACAATGAAGTTGAACGTTAGTCTTTAGATTCAAGATATCAAGGTCGAAATGGGAAAGCTAACTAATGAGAACCAAAGATGCAGTTCATGTAGCATTGAAGTGATTGTCTGTATTTTCAGCATAACACCCATATCTTCAATTTAGGTCAGGCCATGAAGAGAAGGAAAGGACTGAAGATGAGATGCTCTACTTCACACAGTTGCCCTCTGGAAGGAATGGCAAAGGCAGTCACTTAAATTAAGTACAGGTCATCAGACAAGATATCTAATCTATTCCTAAGACCGGCAGCCCCAGCAGTCCAAATCCCTATGGCCTTTACAGCGACACAACGAACTATTTCCTCATGTACTTCTGTCAATTCATGTTAGGTTCCAATGTTTTTAAAGCAATATTTCATGTACACCATGACCCTATTGCTCATATGAAGGAAAATGCTTTGGTTTATTTATGACCTACTAACCTTAAATAAAAAAAAGCATACACCCAATCTGAATGTTCACGTAAGCCTGCAGATCTGAAGTAAAATTTAAAATAAAGCTGGCATTTGTAGCAGCAAGCTAAGCCCAGTAAGAGATTTAAAAAAAATGAAAACCAGATGAGAGAAGATGAAAGCATTTTTACCCTGCATAACCTGCACACATCAGGAATCAGGGTTGGAGCTCAGGAATACTGTTTATGTTTTTGTACTTACAAGTTTCAGCCCTTTTCAACAGAGGCTATGTATCCAAAGAAAGACTGAGACTTTTTCATTTTGGGGAGTGGGAAGGGAATAATAATAACCTGTGAAAGTAATTCCTTCTATGATGCAATCCACCCAGCTGCAATCTCTACATATTTCCCCTCCTTCCCCTATTCCCCCTCCTAACTGCCAGGTGTCAGCCAAGCAAGACCCTATATTGAAATGTGAAGAGACAGAGGGAAGCAGGAAATAAGAACATAGGAATCAGCACTGAAAAAAAATGGCACACAGAAAGCAAGCTACAATAGGGAGGATGTTGAACATGAGTGAGTCTAAAGCATAAAGTCTATTCATTTGGCTAGAACAATATTGAACAGGCGCAGATGCAGAAAAGACTACTGAGTTGGTAAGTCATTCTTTCATCCCTCATGCTGGTGTAAAGAACTCCTTTTGTAAGTTCCATGGAATTATACTGTAGAAGAGTCAGTACAACTAAATGGAAGAAAAAGAAAAAAGAAACCAAACTTCAGAGCTGAAGTATGAAGTATCAACAGCAAATATCCCATACTGCTGTATCAGGGTGGGGGAGAAAGACCTCCATATTTTGTTAGAATTTAGAGGTATCCACAGTCACAGTTGCCTTCCTGCACATGTATTCTACCATAAAGGAGAAAATTAGTTGATTTCTTTCCTTTTCCCCAAAAGGCTACATTAATGCCTCTCTATCCTTTAGATATATTTAACAGAAAATACATTTGTGTTAAATGATGTCATAAATACCTCTATATGCAGAGCAATTAGTTGAAAGAAACAGCTAGGACAAAGTCCTTGTCATGGTGTTTGCTTACAAAATATATACAGGCATCACAGATACAACCTGCAGTCTTTTGGTGCCAGTTTCCTTTACGGAAGTACAAACAATTTTAACAAAATCCTCAACAACCAGAAATGGATGAGAAAGAATATATAATGTCTTTTACCAAAGAACAAGGTAAACAAACAGCAGTTTTTAGAATGCAATAATTTCAGTGCAGCACGGTAAGAGCGGACCTAGCAAAAGATAATTCAGACCAGCTGAGCTGCAAGACCACCTTCTGCAGGAGAACTCTGCTCACAAATGCAAATAAGGTAAAATTCCTAGGTTATCATGTTTGGCCTTCTGATCCAGCCTCTAAAACCCTTCCCGTACAACATGAGTATTGCAACCCTAACATAAGTTTTTTAAATATTTATTTTAACAAATGAGGATAATTGAGTTGGAAAGCTCCAAGGATTGGAAATAAGTGTTGTGCTACTGTGGAAATTTTTAAGTATAAGCACTTTAATGTGTAATGATCAGGTTCTGGATATGGACAGCATGCTGCCATCTAACAAAAAAAACATGAAAAGAAATTTAGGTCATCAGTTCTCGACGTATGTTCACCTTTTTTCCTTCTGAAAACCATCATAACACATTCTGCATTTATGACATCTTGTAAGGAAAAAAGGCCTTTTGTTTCTAAAAGGTGTATTGAGAAATTAAGCATTCTTAAAAGAAAATTTATTTTCCATCAATCCTATGCAAGTTTAAATCCAATTGAACCATATCAGCAGAAGAAATTTTAGTCAATTGGGCAATCTATAATTGGCAACACAGATTCATGAAGCTCTTGGCCAGCTCTGTTCATATATGGGGCATTGTGTTTTCGTTTGCTATGAAGTTCAGTTTTGTGAAACATCAACATTAGTCCACTTGTGCCTGGATCCCCAGCCTAAATCCTTAAAGCCCGAGTAAGTGAAATATCTTTTCTTTTCATAGAAAGAAGTTTGGAAAAATGCCAGCTCACTGTACGAATGCTGCAATAAGACGAGCAGAGAAGGGTGTTTGTGTCGGTAAGAGAAAAATGACGGAAGTTGCATCATCTGTATGATTAAAATCACTGCGTGAAGTTTGATTTCCCCCCCTCCTTTCAGACATTTGAGGATGCTGTCAAGTCAATGGAGTTCTGTTGTAGTGGTTGCTTCAGTGAACATTCAACGCTGTCGGTGAGTTTGGAATTAAAGTGAAAACCATCGACCGTTGATTGTACCCTCCAGCCAACCATCCTCCTCCTTACTTCATGCTTTCAGGCCTTAACAGCGAAGATAGCAACCTTACCACCACATGATGTTTCTCCCCAACCCTGCCAAGCGTTACAAAAAAGGTCACAATCAACATTCATTGCTGTCGGTGGGTTTAACTATGTGGACAAGCTCACTGAACAATGAATGCAACTGTGGCCCCACATTTTACTGTTGTCATTAAGAGGAACATCAGCTCTGAAAGTGGTAGTGGGAAGCAAACTCTTCTTACAGGCTACATTTTTCTGATCAAAATTAGTTGGGGATATTCACTTTTTGCTTGCTTGTTTTAAAGTGTGTTTAAGTTATCTGACTAGAAAAAAAATAAAATACTGCATTTTTCTAGAATGTTGTCCTCTCAGGGTTCAGCATCTTTGAAAACATAAAAAATCTTATTCAGTATGTATGTGGAGCTTTGTGTATATACACTCCTAAGGACTCTGACCATAAGTAGAAATAATACTTAAATCTCATTTTTAACTACTTGTTGTGGAATAGCTCAAAAATTTCTTCTGTATTTGTCATCACAAATACAAATGGGAGCCATAGTTCAAAGGTATGGATAAAATGTTATATCAAATAAAAGATCAATTAATTTTACATGAAACTGATTTTAAGCATGTAAATAAGCACTACTAGACAGCAAATGATATTACATTTGCTTATTTTCAGGGATCTGAAAGATTACAGAGACATGTATATCCAGTAATAATAATGGAATAGTAGTCAAATTGTAAAATTACCATAAACTTTGGGCACCTATGTCACTCTCGGTACTGCTGATAGCAATAAGAAAATAAAAATGTAAATAAAGCTCACAACTTCGTCCTTATTTCCTTACAAACCTTTATTAACCTTGACAGACACTCAGAAGGACCAGTCTACATCTCTCTCACCTCAGACATCCAAGGTAAGTTCAGCCTTTAGACTTAGTGCAATCCAGATATTCTGCAATAGGAATTGCTTCCAAAAGTTAGTTGATTGCACAATATCCATGTTGTTCCTCATCAGAAAGGAGGGTCCATTAACAATATTTTAGTAGGATTATATTAAAAGTTTCCTCAGCACATCAGTTATACAAGACGTGTTGTATACTGCACTTGCTTATTTCATTCATGTTTCAGCATATACAAACTGAACAGGTTGCAAAGCTATCATAGGAGGATACACCCAAAGTTGCTTCTTGAACTTTGTGTTACCAGTACACTTAAATGACAAAATATATTTCAATCATGAAAGAGAACAGTCTGAAATCCTATGCAAGGTTGATATTAACAGGGGAAAAAAAACAGTTTCTCAAAGACAACCACATTAACAAATCAAATCCTGGAATTGTTTGGACATTATTTAAAACTGATGTTTGGGAAGATTATATTTTTTTCAGTGTAATATTTAGTAGACAAGAACTCACAGGGGTTGTTGTACTCTGGATATTAATGTGATCATAGGCAGCAGAGTTAAATATTAAAAGGAAGGGCTGCTATGGCAATACGACTTCTCAGCAACACTGTTCACAGATAAGCCTGTATCTTTAAACTTACTTACTTCTACAAAAATGGGAGCTTGAATTACCACCAACTTATATTTGCAGATAGATAAAGATCATATTAAAAGCAGGACTCAAAGCTATATATTCTATCTAGAAGGAGAAACTTTTGAATTAGGTTGCAGCTAGTATGTCCCTGCAACAGTATGCATCAAAGTCCCTTATTGGAAAACAAAAATCAGGTCTTGTTTCTGCAATACGTTTGTTAATGTTAGAGTTTTGTTATAAGTTTTTAACAGCGATAATAGTTACCGAAATAGAAGTTTCTGGAATTTGACAACACTGGAAATAACCAGCAGCCTGGGGCAAGGATGATTTTTATGTATATGTTTTCTATGCTAACTTATAGTGTCTGAATGATTACCATTGAGTGGGCAGATTCTAGTGCAGGAAAAAGATTAAGTCAATTGCAACTTTTTCTAAGGCAGTACTTTCTCTCAAAATACGCATTTTTCCCTTATTTTTTGTTTCATACACGCACTAAATAGTAAACTGCAACAATTTATACCCTACAAGAACAGGGTACAGAAAACTCAGCCAGCAGTGACCTAGATGTAGATGATAAATCCAAACCCATTACAAATATAAAACAAAATTTTCACCTAGACTGCAAATTTTTGCTGGTTTCTGAAGAACAGACTTTGCAGCAATGGTCTGTTTTAATGGTGCCTACTGTAAAATTTATCAGTGATTTTGATGACCTCATGTTTTTATATAGAGATAGAAAAATATCTTCTTGGTGTGCAGATACGTAATATTGAATACAACTTAACTAAAAGACAACTTCCGCAGACAAGTAATTTATAGAATGTTCTTTGGCAAAACAATGGTATTATTCCACACCCCACATGAGATGGTGGCTTGCACACGTCTTTCCTTAAACCATAAAGCCACAGAAAAGTCCCTTGTTGTAATGGTATTTGTAAGATATTGTGGAAAGTCTTCATGGTAATTTTCATGTTTTTTTGTTAATATGATACATGCATACTCAGTGCAATGCCCACAGGCCATATAGTCATTCTAGAAAACTGCTCCTCAGTGTCATTGTAAATAATTAGCTCCCAGCAATCTTTTTAGGTCAAGCATATCAAAGTTGCAGTAAACACAATGGACCTTGACATAATAGGAGCACTAGGCTTATGGCAGCAGAGGAGGAGAAGGAGGATTATACTTTCCATACATGAGAGCTCAGTTGCTGTTCCCCAGTGCACAAAATAATGTGCTTGAAGAGAGTAGAGGTGGTACTAACGGCTTGTTATAAGGTTGGAGTTGTTCTTTTTTTAGTTAGCTCTCAATATTCATTTTTTCCTCTGACTTCTAGAATAAGATGGGTCAAAACATGTAACACAAGAGTTTCTGCAACAAGCCTATAATTTCTTTTCAGCAAATATAGAAAGGCACTTGGTTTTATTTCTTAAGCTACAAGTCAAAGAATTCCTAAGATAGAAATAGTCTATGATATGCAGGACCATATGCAGTGGAAGACAACTTCCTTGCATAGTTGGTGAATGAACCAACAAGGGAGGGTGCCCTCCTGGACCTGCTGTTTGTGAACAAAGAAGGCCTTGTGGGAGATGTGGCAGTAGGTGGACGCCTAGGACTAAGTGACCATGAGATGATAGGGTTTTCTGTTCTAGGTGAAGTGAAGAGGGTTGTTAGTAGGACGGTAGCATTAAATTTCCAGAGGGCAGATTTTGAACTTTCCAGAAGGCTGGTTGGTGAAGTCTCATGGGAGACAGTACTTAAGGGCAAGGGAGCCCATGAGGGCTGGGAGCTCTTCAAAAAGGAAATCCTAGCAGCTCAGGAGAAAGCCATCCCCGTGTTCCGGAAAAAAAGCCGGCAGGGGAGAAAGCCAGCTTGGTTGAACAGAGAGATCTTGAGTGATATCAAGAATAAGAGAAATGTTTATGGGCTCTGGAAGAGGGGACA
This sequence comes from Phaenicophaeus curvirostris, assembly GCF_032191515.1. NCBI lineage: Eukaryota > Metazoa > Chordata > Aves > Cuculiformes > Cuculidae > Phaenicophaeus > Phaenicophaeus curvirostris. The sequence continues at coordinate 13,835,577 of NC_091399.1, read as the reverse complement.
GGCCTCTTGGATGGACTACAGGAGGGAAGTGAGATTGTGTCGAGAAAAAATCAGAAGGGCTAAGGCTCAGCTAGAAATCAGATTGGCCAAGTCTGTGAAGGATAACAAAAAAACTTTCTATAAATATATAAATAATAAAAGGAGGACTAGGGAGACCATACAGTCCCTACTGGACGCAGAAGGAACAACAGTGACAGGGGATGAGGAAAAGGCTGAGGTACTTAATGTCTTCTTTGCCTCAGTATTTAGTTGTAAGGAGGGTCGTTCCGTCTGTGTACAAACCCAGGAGCTAGAGGAGCAAAATGAGGCTCCCATGATCCAAGAGGAGGTGGTCAGAGCCTTGCTAGCCCAGCTAGACACCCACAAGTCTATGGGGCCAGATGGGATTCATCCAAGGGTATTGAAGGAGCTGGCGGATGTGCTGGCCAAACCCCTTTCCATCATCTTCCAACAGTCCTGGAAGACTGGGGAAGTCCCACTGGACTGGAGGCTGGCTGATGTTGTGCTCATCTACAAGAAGGGTCGCAGGGAGGACCCAGGAAACTACAGGCCTGTCAGTCTGACCTCAGTGCCAGGGAAAGTCATGGAACAGGTGATTTTGAGTGCTACCATGAAGCACATGCAAGAGAACCGGATGATCAGGCCCAGTCAACATGTGTTCACAAAAGGCAGGTCTTGCCAAACTAACCTGATTGCCTTCTATGACAAAGTGACTCGGCTACTGGATGAGGGAAAGGCTGTGGATGGATCTTCCTGGACTTCAGTAAAGCCTTTGACACAGTTTCTCACAGCATTCTGCTTCAGAATCTGTCAGCCTCTGGCCTGGACAGGCGCACACTCTCCTGTGTGGAAAACTGGTTGGATGGCCGGGCACTGGAACAGGCTGCCCAGGGAGGTGGTTGAGCCACCTTCCCTGAAGGTGTTTAAGGCACAGGTGGACGAGGTGCTAAGGGGCATGGTTTAGTGTTTGATAGGAATGGTTGGACTCGATGATCCAGTGGGTCTCTTCCAACCTGGTTATTCTATGATTCTATGATTCTATGATTCTATGATTCTATATCTTAGACTTTAAGACTCTTCTTGGCACAATCTAACACCACCACACTAACTTCTCTTGTTTTGCAGATAATGAAGTGACATAGTGTAAGTCAAAGAGTTAAATATAGAAGTAGTCTATAGCTGAACTGGAAGCAGTACCTAGATAATCTTGGACTCTATTCATGTGTCTTTCTAAGAAAAAAAAATCTGGTAATACTGAGTTTTCCTTAAAGGGAACATTACTTCTCTTCCTGATCCTGCTCTCTTTCTTTTCTTTTGATGATCTATGTTTATTATTTACCAGAGTAACAATGCAAAACATTGTTAGTAGCACTCACATGGTGACATTCCCTCCAGATTAATTTTATATCTTACCCGTTCTTCTATTTAGATTTGTAAAAATTTGTCTTAATTTTAATTTTTTTGGTCTCCCTGTGCATCCTCTTTAAGTGTGAGTGCCAGAAATATAGACCGCAATCCAAACAGCCCAGCCAAGTCTTGCTGAAATAGTCTGATGTTTCCTTATTTTATAAGCAATCACTGATCCTTTTCAGCCAAAAATAGCATTTGTAATGGCACCACACATTTAACACATTTAAATTTATCTAACATTATTCCATAGATACATAAGTGTCTACAAGTTCTTTCCTAACTTGAAATAGATTACTTCATCTCCTTGCAATTTTTTTAACTCAGTGATTTTTGTTTCAAAATATAGCTTCTCCTCCCCCCTAAAAATTCACTAAGGTTTTGAAACTTAGAAACCATGGCAGCATGTATTAGTAAGAATCAACTTAGAATACAAGCAGAAGCTGCTTGTGATTTAGCAAAAAAAAATATTTAGACTTGTCATTGTATTTCCTCTCCCCCTCCTTATTTTAATTTTAAAATACATACTGTAAAAGGAGAAATAAAAAGAATAAATACACAACCATCAAGTTTTTCATGAGCTTAATTGTCGGAAGACACTGCAGATACTGTGGTATAATTTAAGCATAGAGAATTTCTGCAATGCACCTACAAAAGTTAACCACTATCCAATAAGAAGTGTATTAGAAGTAAAAATAACACTATTTTACAGTATTGCATCCTACTCTTTGTTCATATGGTAAGTATAATGTTCAGCTGTCTCTCCTGCTGTCAGCATCCAAAGTGTATTTACAACCTCAGTATTCTACATAGCCGTGTTAGATTTTTCACTTCATAACAACCAATAATCACAAACTGAATACATAAATATATCTGACAAATATATATAAAATAAGGTTTATGTTTAATTTTAGGAAGGATTGATATGAGAAGGAAACATGACAAGTACTTAAATCATACAACTTCCAAATACAGCTCTTACTATAAATCTGATAGAATTGCCCTATTTCTACATCTGCTAGTCATGAGAATGCCTTCATGTTGTCACTAGAACCAGAAATATTTTCCTCCTCCTAGGTTTGGATCTAAACTGATACCAAAAATCTAGGGAAAGCCTCAGGTGCAATCCATGCATGCTATGAATTGCCATGGAAACTTTGTTTATATTTCACAGTGAATAAGAAATTAGCCCCCCTGCTCTGCAGCTAGCTTATATACATATTCTGACCTCTCTTGATTTTGTTTCATGAGATACATCTGCTTCCAAGCCAGCTCTAAACTTTGTAATGATTTTTTAACAAAGTTACTTTAACCTATTTTAAGTTTGCAGAGAGATTAGCATGAGATCTGGCAGTACAAGTTGTGTTGTGTTTTGTTTGTTGGGGGGGGATTGATTTTTATTTATTATTTTTTAATCATCATCATTTTCTCTATTAGGAATGTCACACTAGGACTTTGTAATAAAAAAACAAGTCTAAAAAGGTCTAAAAAGTCTAAAAAAGTCCCAACTGGCACAGTTATATAAGGGGAAGGTCCTGCCTGACCGATTCAATTTCCTTCTTTGACAGGGTTATCCACGCTGTTGACCAGGGAAAAACAGTTGATGTAACCTTTCTGGATTTCAGCAAGGTCTTTCATACTGTCTCTCACAGTCTCCCCCTAAAGAAAATGTCCAGCAGACAGCTGGATAAATACATAATACAGTGAGTGAGCAATTGGGTTGGACTCAAAGGGTCATAGTGAATAGGGTCACATTGGGCTGGTGACCAGTTGCAAGTGGGGTTCTGCAGGAATCCATCTTGGACTAGTACTACTTAATATCTTCATAAATGACCTGGATGCAGGACTCGAAGATTTACTGACCAATTTCACCGATGACACAAAACTGGGGAGAGCACTTTTGAGGGCAAAGAGGCCTTGCAGATGGATCTAGACAAATTGGTGAGCTGGGCAATCACCAACCACATCAAATTTAACAAGGGCAAGTGTCTGTTTTCTTCACCTGGGACACGACAACCCTGGATATACATACAGACTGAGGAGCCAGAGGCAAGAGAGCAGTCCTCGGGAAAGGGGTCCAGGGGTTCTGGTTGACGGCAAGCGGAACATGAGCCTAAAGTGTGCCCTGGCAGCCAAGAGGGCCAACTGTGTCCTCCAGTGCATCAAGTGTGGCATTGCTCACCAGTCAAGGGAGGCGATTATTCCACTCTACTCCACACTGGTGTGGCCCCACCTTAAGCATTGTGTGCAGTTTTGGGTGCTGCAATATAAAATATATATCAAGCTACTGGAGAGTGTCCAGAGGAAAGCCACGAAGTTGGTGAAGAGTCTAGAGAGGAAGTCATATGAGGAGTGGCTGAAGTCACTTGGTCTGTTCAGCCTGGAGAAGAGGAGATTTAGGTGGAATCTCATAGCAGTTTATTGCTTCCTCACAAGGGAAGGAGGAGGAGCACCTCTTCTCTCTGGTGACCAATGATAGGACCTGAGGGAATGGCAGGAAGATATGCCAGGGTAGGTTTAACCTAGATGTTAGTAAGAGGTTCTTCACCCAGAGCACAGTGGAGCACTGGAATAGGGTCTCCAGGGAAGCAGTCGTGGCACCAAGCCTAACAATATCCAAGAAGTATTTGGACGATGCCCTCAGACACATGATGTAAATTTTGGAGTTGGCCTATGCAGAGGTAGGAGCTGGACTCAGTGATCTTTGAGGGTCCTTTCCAATTCACAGAATCACAGAATCACAGAATAACCAGGTTGGAAGAGACCCACTGGATCATCGAGTCCAACCGTTCCCATCAAACACTAAATTCAGGTCATTCTGTGAAATAGACCAGATACCACAATTCTAGGATGGTTTTGTTCAGAAGGTTCACATGCTGGGTTTGGCAAAGAGGCAAGATAGCTGGAAAGTAACATTCACCTGTCCATTAAGAGAGTGGAATTTTCTCTTTGCACTGAAGATAGTTCATGCACGTTGTAGTTTATCTAAACTACAGTGTCATGAGTAATGGCAAGTTATCCCCTTAAGCATGCTATTAAACTATCTGATTGTTTGGATCTATTATTTAGTGATTAAATGGTTAAAATATTTTTATTATAAGCATTTTGCAACACTGAAATAAAAAGAAATACAAAAATATTAATTTTAGCTAGTGAGAGCTGACTCCAGGTGGTTGCCCTCAAAAGTCAACATGACCATCTGATGCGTAAAACATTCCTAATTATCATAAAGTACACACTGTGCTAATTACTGTTTGCCTCAAAATAATGAGCTGTGATAAGCCTAAAGTTCATGACGATATATTTACATTTAAGCAGCATCCAGTTCACTGTCTCAGCATCAATATGCTGCCAGTTACCACACTGACAGAGATTATGAAATTGCTGCATCCACTGCCCCATGGAACAGGGAGGCCAAGAAGTGCCAAAAGGATACCAAAACTAAAAGAACTTTCAGACAGACGTTAAGAATATAACTGTAGAAGACAACAGGAAAAGATGCAGTATTTTAAAGACAGCAGCCAGCTGTGGGCTGCAGAATATCTTAAAGGAAGTCTTTGTAGCATCTCCAGGAAGATCTGTGTACATCCAAAACTATTGTGGGAGATAATTCCAGAAGTTCATGTGGATTGGGGTCTGCCAGCTAATGAAGTCAGATTCTCTGCTGGTTTTAGTCAACATACTTTTATTGATTTCAGTGGAATTATGCCAATTTGTACAAGTCGAGGATTTGGCAAGCCAGTACAACAGAGAACTGTAAAAGTAGCTTTGCCTCACATTTCCTACACTGACTAGAAATGCAGTCAGAGGTAGATGTCACCCTTGGGGAAGTGGGGAGAGAGCAACAAAAGAACATGTACTTGAAAAGCACATGCTCCCACCTACAGAAAGAGCAATTCTGCCCACAGGCAAACTGTGGGTGGCCCTGGACACACAGCCCTTGGATGCCTAAGTATTCCATTTGTGCAGATTACTGCTTTAGAGGTACAAATAAGGAAATTCAGCACACAACAGGCAGGAGAGTATTTTGGGGCAGAAACGTCACACCCACATTATGATAATCTGACCTTTGCCACCACATTACAGTCTCCTTCTCCTCATATAGTTTGAGGTATGTGGGTGAGAAAGATCTCACAGTATATTTTCATTTGACAATGGCTCCCGGAGCACAAGTTTACATACTTGAAGCAATGGCAGCTTTTTTTCCTCTTTTGCATTGTTCATTTTACATCATTTCCCATTATTTTGACACAGAGCTGGTAAGAATAAGCCTTTTTGTTTGTTTGTTTGTTTGTTTTGCATTTGAGAACAAAAAAAAAGGCAAAGCAAAACATTGTCACATCATTTAAAACAGCTTCTGTCACAATATCCAAGCACTTCTTCATCTGGGGTGCCTATTGGCACCCATATCTGACTCAGAACTATGTACTCGCTTCAGATTTTTATCAGCCTTTACAAGACATGAAGAGATAATTTATGTTCTACAAAGTTTGCAGGTATGTGTATAAATGCTCATAACCGCTGACTGGAACTGCCTTCTGGAACCAGATGACATGGATCAAGAGTACAATAACCAAACCACACGTCTGCTTAAAGTAAATACCACAAACTAACTGTCCAGAGTCAATTCTGGAAAATAATTCTTCCCCTCTCTCCATTGCTACACAACTTATCCCATCAGTGTCATTGTGGATGCAGACAGGAACCTCAGATATTTCATCATGCTTAAAAGAGAAGGAAAGGAAGAAAGGAAGGAAGGAAGGAAGGAAGAAGGAAGGAAGGAAGGAAGGAAGGAAGGAAGGAAGGAAGGAAGGAAGGAAGGAAGGAAGGAAGGAAGGAAGGAAGGAAGGAAGGAAGGAAGGAAGGAAGGAAGGAAGGAAGGAAGAAAGGAAGAAAGGAAGAAAGAAAGGAAGAAAGGAAGAAAGGAAGGAAGAAAGGAAGAAAGGAAGAAAGGAAGAAAGGAAGAAAGGAAGAAAGGAAGAAAGGAAGAAAGGAAGAAAGGAAGAAAGGAAGAAAGGAAGAAAGAAAGAAAGGAAGAAAGGAAGAAAGAAAGAAAGAAAGAAAGAAAGAAAGAAAGAAAGAAAGAAAGAAAGAAAGAAAGAAAGAAAGAAAGAAAGAAAGAAAGAAAGAAAGAAAGAAAGAAAGAAAGAAAGAAAGAAAGAAAGAAAGAAAGAAAGAAAGAAAGAAAGAAAGAAAGAAAGAAAGAAAGAAAGACATTAGGTTCCCTCACTACTTACAGAGACTGTTATCTGTGTGGGTCTGTCTCTTCTGCTTTAAACCCTGTACTGAGATTTTGGGGGCATGGCAGTATCTACTGCTAATTAGTCAGAAACACTGTTCATGAATAATCAAAGTTTGAGACATTCATATCTGCACAGATATTTTTTTGCTAGAATTTAGGTGCACACCTGTCCAGTCAATTTTGTCTAGTGCTAGTGGTTCCTCTCTACTTAGATTAGGTACTTGAGCTATATTTTCCTGAAAGTGAAACCTTCCTGCTTTATGAATTTTCTGTGAGGACACTATCAGGTTAGCTCAGGATAGCCATGATAAAATGCCAGGAGGGTATAACAGCCTTTGAACTAAAACTGAAATGTTCTTCAATAAAGTGCCTACATGTAATAGACCATGTTTTAAGGACTCTGTAGTCATTAAAATTAAACTGACTAGTCTTTAACCATCTTTCTACCACAAATGTAGGTCACGTCTACAAAGAAACTCTGACTCCAATCCCCAAATCAATAAGATTACATTAGCAGCTTGCTGTGCTTGAGCTCACTGATGCCGCTATCCTCCTCACAATAGGAAGAGCTGCAGTTTTAACAGGCTCTCCTAACTTTTTTAATCAATAAAGTTAGTATTTCTGCATAGCACATAGATGAGACTGGTAGGCTCCTGAGCTGATGGCAACTTATGTACCTTTATCATCATCGTCAGAAACCAACAGTGCTAAAATGAGCACAGAGACTGCATACTTACAAGCACAGAATAGTGCAATATGTGCTTAGGCTCTATGTTCACTTTAAGATTGTTGGCTGCTATATTTTATCAGCTCTTTTTAAAATAAGGTTGCTCACTAACTGCTTTCCAAGCTTTCACATATGTAGCGTTTCCATCAGCCACAAGTGTACATTTGCAAGCAAAGGGAACGCACACACACATAGAGTCTGATAGAATCTGGGTAGAAGGTAAAGTTGTCACCAGATGGCATTTTTTAGTTTTGTGCGGCCAGATATTCAGAAACAGCATCTCAGTTTTGGATGCTGTAATTTCTTTTCATTTTTTTTCTTTTTGGCTACTCCCAAAACACAGAATTTTCTCCTAGAAATAACTTTTGTGATGTTTTGTGGATAAACCTCTAACAGCTCATTTTGCATGACTATATACCTAGACTATGAGGGCCCTAAACTAGTACTTGGGCAGAGACCACTCAAAAATTTAGTCCATAATGTCAGTAAATAAAATTTTATGAATATAATTTTGAGTCAGCCCTAACAGTAGCAAAAATAAGTAGGTTGCATGTTCTTTTCCTACAGGGAAACATTGCCAAAAATACATAACTGTCACTTTTCATCTCTGGAATAATGTTAGCTACTGAAAAAGAGATTCACAATGAGCAATTATGTCTTCAGCTTTCATGTCGTTTTACATCATTCCACTGTCAGCCATGCTCAAAAGCTTAGAGGCAACATTCTAGGTCAGTGACTTTTGCAGACAGTGTATTTGCTGTTTGATAATTAAATTAGATACACTTTAAATAACCAGATTCTGAAACAGCCAGCCACTCACAAACACATGGGCAAATGTATCATTGGCTCTGTCGCAATTGATGAGGAAAATTATACATGTTAGCAATCATTAACTATCACTGAGGATTATAAATTCGAGGATTATGATATTAAGAATAAGTGGATCAGCAAATCACTGCAGAGAAAAATCTTTTAAGATGTAGCTAAAAGCCAGACTGAAGGACTGACCTACTTTTCATTACCAAGTTTTATTTATACGTGTATAAAATCTTCTCTTATGTTATGATTATAAAAATAACTTCCACCAAGAAAGATCTCGGCTATTAAGAAAACTCTATAGAGAATGAAATACCGCGGTAGTTGCTCAGCTTTTACATTTAATAAGGTTTTAGCTTGCATCTCGTGCAAATATCCACTAGTGCCGTTTCAGATAAAATTTTGAACAGGTAAATTATTTTTCACTTTATAGAGACTTTTTTGTGGATAAATTAAGATATTAACTCTTAAGATAAGAATTAAAATTGGAATTTAAAAACACTGTATTTCATATCAAACACTGCTCACAGGCATCTAATGTGTAAAAGCTACATAGGCTTGCTCTTTTTTCAAGCCTTGCATTTGGGTATGAACATTATATGAACATCAGAGGTCATAAAAAGCTCTTATGGGTGCTAAAGGATATTGTAGCGATTAAGGCATGGACCTCGTCGATGGGGGCGACAATTGAGATCAACTTTATTTAGAGAATGCAACCTTATATAGTGCCTCTGTATCCAGTAACAGCTATCCCAGTGATTTCCACCTGTGAGAATCCCACAGTGCAGCAACAGAGTGCAACCCTCTGTTTTCCACAGATGTGCCCCTTATCTTCACGTTTTCTGCCTAGTGCATTCCTGTCCTCTTAACCCACAGGTCTTAATAAAGATTCCAAGGTCTCAACAAGCTAGCAAGCATGACAGCATTGGCCGTTTGTTCTGTGCTTGCTGCTAATATTGCAGGTACAACAAGGCATCGGCCGCTTGCCCCAGCATACACGCTATACTGGGATCTTTATGCCCACAGGATATGTTCTTTTTAAGAGCAGTTCTCATAACTCTTCAGGGGACAAAGAAACCTGAAAACACTAAGCAGTTTAGAGAGGAACTGAAAAAAAAATTATTTGGCCTTTATTTGGGGCATGTTTAAGGCATGATGTTAATGGAACAAGGTGTGCAAATGATAACAGAGCACAGGAAGAATACAACTTCAAGCTGGAGTCTGGTTAAGTCGTGCAAGTAGTTCCACAACAGAGGCTATTTGGATTCCTTTGTTTTGGTTGTACTTTATCCAGCTCACCCACAAGGTTCAGCTCAGTTTTTGTTAGCCTAAACTCCTAACCACCTTGTCCACAGTCAGTGTTCAAATGGAAGTCCTTGTTTTGCGACAACCATGCAAAAAGATCCAGTTTTAAAATCCCATTTTGTCTTTTCTTCTGTAGCCTGACCAATTGGTCTTTTATTTCAAAGAAACAAGATGCAACTTACAATCAAAAGTCACAGATTATTAAAATATCCCGCCCACCTAACTGTGCTTGCACAGCATAATATGGACATTTAAGCCAGCCCCACAAGCTGGAACATGATATATAAATAACATCATATATATATATAACATCATATATATATAACATGATATAATTGTAGCATTGCCACAGTTACTTTTAAAGTACCAGGCTGGAAAATTAGTCTTAATATTTGCAGGCATTGCTTTGGCTGGAACACATGGAAAAACTCCCTTCAAGAATGAGGAAAATGCAACCCACCATGTGTATATTTCTGATCATTATAAAACATGAAACTGAACAAGGGGTTTCTGTGTTCTTTCCTGTGCTATGGGTTAAGGTTTGCAGTGGTGTCACACTCAGCTGCCAGCAGGTGTTGCCATGGGCAGTCGTGTAAAGCGTCTATTCACTGAACTCTGTCACTCCAGTTATGTGCTCTTTATGGCAAGGAAAACAGAGAAAACAAAGAGGCTGTTATGCTTTAACTTTAAAGACTTCATACCCTCAAGCTTCAGCTCTGTACCTTAGGCAGTGTAGCCTAGAAGAGAGGCAAGGTAGTCTCAGGTAAAGATATTTTTCTGCTCCAATAACCTAGTCTCTTACAAAAGGGATTAGTCGCTTACAAAAGGGATTAGATTTAAAAACTATAATCTTGATATAGGCACAGTGATAGCAGAAGGACATCTGGCATTTGTCATTTGACTGACAAATAAGTTATATTCTTAAACTTTCCAAGTTCACAGAAGTTTTTTCCTGAAAGGTCGTAGAGGAATTGTAAGTTTATCCATGAGTGCTGCACAACTTAGGAGATATTGATCTTCACAGTTTACAGTCCTTGTTGGAGTTCTCATTCTCCCATTGCACCAATTCCCTCTGCATCAGAGGTAAAGCTTTTATGAGACCCCCTAAAGCATGTGGACAGCATTCATTCTGTTAGTCTAATTAAAGGTATTACTATGCACAGAGTTACTGCATCTGTCCCCAACGGCACTTCACATCATAAATAACAGATGTGAAATATACCCCTATTGGGATAAGCACTAGTGTCAATTCTTACGCTGTCTCTTTAACCACTACATCACCTCACAATTATTTAGGATTGGATGGGACCTTGGGCAGCCTGATCTAGTGGGATGTCCCTGGCACAGGCAGGGGGGTTTGAACTAGATGATCCTTAAGGTCCCTTCCAACATAAACCATTCTATGATTCTATGATAATATTAATTTGGAATAATTAAATTTACTAAACATTTGTAGATTCATATGAAGAAATAAGAGTTTTGAGATGTAGTCACTTTACCACAATGTAAAATGAAATATTTATACTAATAAAATGTATAAGCCAGTAGTACCAAGTTTCTGATGCTTAGTTGCATGGCACTGGTCCAAGATATAATTACAACTTTAGACGTGCATTCAAAAGTTCCAAAGGCTTTAATGTTAGCCTATAAAAGATTTGTTAAAAAAACATAACAGTTTGGTCTTCCACTCCAAACTTTAGAGGCATTCAGACTATAGATTTGAAATAATCTACCTTTGTTAGAATATATTCTAGCATAAGCAGATAGTCTTTCAGTGGGAAGGAGAGAGGTAGTAACTACACAGTTGAATTGTCTTTTCAGATCCATACAGATGCTGCATTAGAAGATTGAAGTATGTATATGCTTAAAACTTTAATTCAGCTGCCTAAGAGGCTAAAGTAGTTGCCTAGTATCTCTAAACTGCAGATTATCAACTGCAATAACTATGTTTGTCTACACTCCCCACTCACAGGGGTCAGTAGTACTAATGAGGTATGGTTCAATACAACAGTTAAATCAGCAACAAGAGCAAAATGCAATAACAGTTTTACCCATTATTCTATACATGTATAATGTATATAGTTGTGTTTTCATCTAAAACAAAATACAACAAAATACAGAGGGATATTTCCATCTTAAAATATTCCCCTCAGCTTTACTGTCTTATGCCAAAGCATTCAGTTTCTTCCAGTGTGGATATCTGATATTTTTCAACGATGTTGTTAGGATCTCAACATTTCTGGAAGTGGCACATTGAAGATTTCGTGAAGCAGTGCTGGTGTTGCTTTACTACCGCTGAATACACCAGATATGCTTTCTGACCATGCCCTCAATTTCCACAACAAACTTGCAGCTTCCGTTTTCCCGATTTAAAATTCTAATTTGTAAAGCTAGCTAAGATGCTCAAGTTAAACATCAGATGCTTAGTGAAGCTCTTGAATAGTCCTGGGCTTAGTACAGAACCTTGTATTCCACCATTCAATAGCTTTCTATTTTGAGAGTGAACAACTAACAACTACCTTGAACTCTGCTAATACAAAGATAAGAGTTATTGCCTCTTTGGTTTCTACAAGTCCCATTGTAATGGAAATTATTTGACAATGTGCTTCCTATAAATCCATGGTGACTCATTCTCCTCACATTTCTAGAGTCTTTAAAAAGCTAGACCATTTATTCCAATATTAATCCAAGGAATTTAACTTCAGCCAACAGAGCAAAAATTCTGTGACTCTTCTTACCCTGTTCCCAGTTCTTAAAGATAGAAAGACTATTTTTCTTTCTAGCATCTTCTGTCCATCACAAAGGTTTTAGACCTTCCCTTGGAAGCACATCTTTCAGGCTTTTTTTTCAGAAAATATTTGGGAGTTAAACAAGGGAGTTTTACAGATGATTGACGCTGTAAGAACAGGACACTTGGCAGTAAAAGAGAAAAATTACCCGAACACAAGTACACCAGAACTGAAAAAAAACTTGTAAATGAAAATACATGACCCAGTTTCTCACTATACCTATAGCAAAATGACTTTTATTATGATGCAAGTCTGAAGGAAAGCATCATCACTGGCCTTGCTTTAGGACAGCGTGGATGGAATTCAGTGACTTGAGTGCTGTGGACACTGGTGACAGTCAAGTAAGAATGGCAGAAAAAGGATGCGTGATCAGGATGAAGGAAGTGTGATACTGACTGATAGGAAAGAGCACTTACAGGTAGATTCTAGTGAGGAAACATTGGAAAGGTTGTGTGAAATGAAATCTTAGAAAAAAAGCCATAAGAGACTACAGAACCATCACATGGTGTCTCAGTATAGATCAAAATATAATTCAGCAAGAGGAGATGAGACATTTTGCAGACATGGGGAAAACAAGTCAACAAACATACCAGAAAAAGGAGCATCGAGGGACATGCAATAAATAACATGCAGTTATTGTACCCTTCTTGCTCCCCTCCATATTTGATAACAGCCCTTTGTAACCAGAGTTAATCATAGTTTAAAAAAGCTGACTTACTGACCGGGCTGGCCTTGCCTCTTCAGGGATAGTTCTAAAACACTAGATACCCACATTTTCCATACCACCTTGTTTTATAAGTTAGCAGTCTGTCTGACCTGTCTTGCTGCAGCTCTACAAGTCAAATCTTGGAACAGAGTCCACTGCAGAGAGAGATTTATACTTGACCACAGACTGGCAATATCTGGCATATCATTTGCCTTACACCCTTAACAACAGCTAAAGAGATCTGTCCAATTCCCCCATTCCCTGCAGAAGGTATTACTTGGTAATGCAGCACACAGAAGAGTATTTGCTAGCTCATTTTGAAAATTAGCTTTCCTATTTCTAGTATTAAGATAGGAACTGAGAGTTTATAACGATCAAAAATATAATTAAAGTTTGCTTGTATGACAATGGGGTTTTCTATCTCTTTGTGGGTATTTTTCAAATTGAAGGTTCAGTTGTTTTAAAGGAAAATATCGCCTTCAGAAATGTGAATTCTGGTAAATTATTCCTTTTGTAGCCAGACCCAAGCTAAAATCCTTAAACATTTCATTACTCTATTTCTATTTATTGAAGTGGGGGGTTTTTGGATGGATTTTGTTAAGATGAACATGCCATTCTTGCCAACATGCTTGGACAGTTATGTCCATGATTCAGCATCTCACAGTGTATTTGTCTGCCACTTTAAAACAAACAATCCAAATTTTTGTTTCCCAATTTTATCAATATTTTCTCATTTGTTTTGGTTTTTGGACTGTGGCTGTAGTAATTATAAATGTCCATGAGTTAGACTTCTCTTACAACACCTGTTTGCTTTGTGTTAGTGTTATATGCGCTAGACGACCGGACTCATCCAGAAAGCATATGCTGTAACACCTGATTGGCTTTAGACAGCAAGTTGCAGCAGCACCTGGTTAAAGTCTTTTGTCCTCTTGAAATACTATTTTGAAGTTGCTCTGTGCTGTGACATTACAAAACAGACTTCTGTTGCTTTCTACTTCAAAACTTACAAGAGCATAGGAACGCACAAACAATGAAGGCATTTGAGATATTCTTGCAGGCAGCAAAAACTTGTTTCCAGGAGATAGTTTTTTTATCTCATTTTTTTAGTTTGGTTTTTGGTTTTGTTTTTTTTTTGTTTCCTTCCAGACTGTCAAGAGTTCATAAAAAAATCTTCTGGCTTCCAGCGAACTTATGTTCTACTTTCATCAAGAAAGGGATAAATCTGTTGAGATAAAACCATGGTATTCACTGCTATTTGAAAAAAATATGTGTAGGACTTTTACATCCTGATTTGCCGAGTCTTCTATAAAATTTGGTACAGTAACCATACTACTAACCTTTCCAACTGTCCACGTGTACCATCCTCTAGGTAAAAAGAGTAATATACAGTATCAGTCTGTGGAGTCTTCTATAACTGACATCAATGTTGCCTTTATCATCTAACCAAGTGAGATTCCAGAATTAGAATTACTGTGGATATTTTTGCTGATCTTAAAGATTTAACATGTCTTTTCCCATGAAAAATTGTATTTGAAATTAAAAAATGAATGCTTCCAAATCTGATATTACTGTACACAATGTAGGGAAAATACAGTAATCTGCTATCTCAATACATTTTTTTAAAAGAATGTTAAGGTGAAAAACCTCAATTTCCACCAACGAGACATTTGGGAAAATTAAAATAAGATTCTATGACACGTTCATTTTTTCTGTCTTTTGATATGGACAGACCTGATATGCAGTGCAACTCAAGCTTAGAAATTATTCTTCTCTCAGATCATAGTCTTGAGGAACTTGTAACAGCAGTTAAACATGCAATAAACAAGCCAAAACATGATTATAGCAACTGGACTTCCCTGCCTTCCCTATAAAATAATAAATTAACCATAAATTACATTTTGCTCAGAAAAACAAGCCTTTTGTGATTTCCAATCAAATGCATGATCAATGTGAATCAAAAAAGATGGGAAAAATTGGGAGATCAGAGTAAATTTTTCAGTATTTTAAGCAAAAACTTTCAACATTCTCATCTAAAAAATAACCTTTCTTAATGTAAACAAATATAAAATAATTCCTAAGTTAAAACATTAGTTTTGGGCTATGCATTTTGGGTCACACAAAAGAAATTGATTGGAAAGCTAACCTCCACATTTTTCCATCTGGTTTGGTTTGTCCTGAAACCATTTCCCCTCTCTTCCTTTCAAATGCATTAATTCAATCGCTGAACTGAAAAAGTCCAGCTTTATTTAAACATCTGCGCTTTGATGCACATATATAACTGGAAGATTTCAAAGCCTTTTGCTAAGCAGTATTTAATTCTATTGCAAAGAATATCTTTAAATTTGTTAGGATTTTATTAGACGTTGTCAAGGGGTCATGCACCAAATGAATCATAGAATAGTTTCGATTGGAAGAGACTTTAAAGACCTTCTAGATCAACACCCCCCGCAATGGGCAGGGACACATTCCACTAGCTCAGGCTGCCCAAGGCCCCATCCTACCTGGCCCTGAACACCTCCAGGGATGGGGCAGCCACAGCTTCCCTGGGCAACCTGGGCCAGGGCCTCACCACTCTCACAGTGAAGAAATTCTTCCTTATGTCTAGTCTAAATCTGCCCCTCTTCAGTTTATACCCATTGCCCCTAGTCCTATCACTACAAGCCTTTGTAAACAGTCCCTCCCCAGCTTTCATGCAGGCCTCCTTCAGGTACTAGAAGGTCATAGGCTTGGGGCAGAATCCATAATAGTTTTCTCTGAACACCACTAAAGAGAAAATTTGGCAGTGGACAAGCAATCACTTCAGGAACCTGCTGCATAATAAATTCAGACAAAACTGAGTCACTTTCTTGCTTCCTTTACACTGCTTCCACTCCAGTAAGATTTTCTGCTGTTGTCAGGAAGGGGCCCTTGCTGACACCGTGGCAGTTGTAAGTCCTAGAATGTCTCTTTTTCACCCAGACATGCAGTACCTCTAAAATCACAAGAACCAACATCCACATTAAAAGGCAGAACTATTCTCAGAAATTAAGTATAGTATGTTACAAGCTGTTTCATTAGACCCAAAGGCTGCAATTGAGGAAGGGGAAGCAGACATCTGTCTGCTCCCTAAACATTATATACAAGCACACAAGCATGAACAAAAAGAGATGGTGTCAATGCAGAAAGAATTTCCTGCAATGCTTCAGCTTACCATGACATTTTCAGTCTATGTAGTTCTGGTGTAATTACAAAAATATTATTTACTCATGATAATATCCAAGAAAAATGCTTTTGCCAAGAAAATTTGGACCAAATGATCTTCGAGATCCTTTCCAACCTGGATTCTACGATTCTATGAAAAATGTCCAGGAAAGGAAATGACAATCAAAATGTGACGATACCATGATAAATTATGGCACTCAATGACCCACCCTTACCAGTCTTTCCTTTCAAAAATTTCCATGTATTTTGAGAAACAAGTCTCTCCTTCCTGTATGAATCCTTATTGAAATATCCAAGAAGTCTGTTCAAACTACATATCATCTTCCACTTGTGCTATCAATCTTCAGGGTTGAGGGGAGGTTGCATGGCACAACGTGAAATAAACACTTGCAGTTTATCCAAAATTAACTTGATTTCTGTATTTGTTAGTTTTAAGAAGTTACAAAAAGAATGGCCCTTATGAGAGCAAGCTAAGCTTTTACCATTCACAAGAAGCAGCATGGAGACATACCGCACAAAGCTATTTGCAGGCAACCATGGTTCTGCTGTGTTAGATAAAGAATGTAATCAAATGGCGTGACAATGAAAGGTGGCAGATTAAGAAATATCTTTTGGGGAAATTTCAAGTAAAATAGTGGAGAAACAAAAATAGTGGAGTGAGAGAAACAAAAAACTTGCTGTTAGTAGTTTCAGTTACTTCTGGAGCTGGGATTGTCAATGCTATAGTCATGTATTCAGTTTTCACTCCTGTCTTAGTCACCTTTGAAACACCCAAGTAATAAGCAGACAAGCAAAACCTAGATGAACACAATCCATCACTGCTTCTGGAAAATGTGTTTTCCTGATGTGCAATACCCAATTTGATATTCTATCTGAATGCTTTTGATATGAAAATGCCAAAGTGATAATGCATATGAGCATAGAAAAGCTAAATCTGCACAGCTGAAGATAGAAGAGAACATGAAATTGCATCAGAAACCTGGATTAGAATTTACATCTCAATTTATGTAACTTGCATTTCACAGATATTTTTGGGGTGTGGGCATTTTGTGTGTGTATAGGTGTCTATTTTTAGGGAGGTTTTTTAAGATGAAACAGTCAATGAACATAGGATTCTAGATACAGCTTCTTTGGCAAATCACAATGCTTCAAAAGAAAATAAATGAAGAGCAGTCATAATTCCTTAACATGGGAAAGTTTATTCAGGTGCCAGTTACAGCAATTTTAATCCCATACAATATTCAGAAAAAAAAGTTTAATTTTTAAGTTTAATTAGTCATGTTAGGTTCAATAGACTATGGAAATTGAAGTCTGAACTCTCAAAATCATACTTAGTGCTACATAAAGCTTCCGATTAAAAATGAAATTAGTAGTCTTTGACAGGTCTAAGAACTTCCCAAGCACAGAAAATGACCTTATTAAAACACTAATATAATACTGATTCACCCAGCTTTCAAGTATATTCTAAATACATGGTGCGTTGAACTGGTTGGGTGGGAAGCTATCTGTTTATTGAATTGCCCACCAGGCTTTGAATGGACATTAAAGTAAATCAAAGAATAAATAAGGTTAAGTCGAAAAATTTCTGATTCTTATCAACCCCAAATATTAGATTATGCAACATTCTTATAAACCTTTACCAAGTATGTCACAAGTTCCTTATCACTCATAAGGCATGCAGAGTTAGGTGCTATTTAAGAAAGTTCTCGCTCACAGGACAAGAACTGTTACAACTTCAAAAAACAGTCTGTAGAAAGATATAATTCTTGCTTGGTATCTTCAAACAGCTGTTAAAGACAGGGTCCCATTTCTAAATCTGTATTCTTAACATCTCTCAGAAACAGCAATCGGTACTTCATATACCCTAGAAAACTTCACCCCTTAAAGCAATCTTTCACACATTGCTTCTATGCTTATCTATAAATATAATGAGCAATCAGCTCCTACAGTGGTGCCTTGCTGTCTGTCTAGAACTACTCCTCTATTGTAAAATTTTCAGACAGTGCTTTTGCCCGGTAATAAACAAAGCAGTCAAGCTTGCCTCTTTTCCCTACTTTAATATCAGCACATCTAAGCTGCACAAACACATATATCTTTATAAGCAAATATTTGGCACAGAAACAAACTTTAATAAAGATCTGAATTTCAAGGTGCAAATCAGAAATGGACTTTTTCATGGTTTTTCTTCATATACATAGTACTAAGTACACCCTTAATGAACAAACATATGCCTGCAATCTGCAGAGTCAGCTTTATAGCAAAGCTGTCTTTAAGAATGTAATGTCAGATCTTGAATCATGGAATGACTTGGGTTGAAAGGGTTCTTAAAGATCACCTAGTTACACCCCCCAGACACCTCTATACATAGGGTATCCACAGCTTCTCTGAGCAACCTGTTCCTGTGCCTCCCCACCCTTACCTCCCTCAAAATCAGCATTTTCTTAATGAAGCAAGCTGTGTGGCAGACTACACCTGGACCCATATTACTAGAATAGACATCTATAAATTAGAGTCTACTGTAAATGCATATTCACAAGGATACCTTGTGATACAACACTTAGTTTTGTACCAGTTTAGCCGTCTCCTCTACGGGAACATAGCTGCAGATCTCTTATTTCTCTTAAGCTTGTCCATCTGTGCTCTGAATCTGATATCTGCCTTTAATTATTTTGAATCTAATCCAATAGGGGTTAAGAAAGTTCTTAGGAAGAGGCCTTTCAAGTTTTAACCATTGGAGATCTTACTATGGCACCAGGAACCTGGGTGGTATATTAAATAGTTACAATACCAGATATGGATGCAATCCTATTTGAGTCAGAAGCTGGGGCCAACTACAGAAAAACGCTAACGGGCAGTCAGAGGCAGTCTCTGGATTCCAGCAGGGCAGACATTCAATGCAGCTTTCCACTTCTTGCAGATGCATTTAGGAGAGGCACCACCTGTTTCCCCAGATGTTTACATGCTCTTTTAGAAGAGCCAATCAACCAGCTAATCAGCCCTGATTGTATTATGAGAATTTTACAATTAATGGATATTCCACATGGAAAACAACCCCCAAACTTATTGTATTTCATCTATCCACAGTAGTTCCGTGAATCTCTAAAAATTACAATTGCATCCATAATTAAAAGAAATTATCCTGATGAAGCAGGGAAGAAGCCAAACTGAAGTAAAGCTGTTGAAACTTTTTCAGGGAAGCTGGGCTTTCTGTAAGTTATTGTACAGCTTGTCCTCTTTTTGAAAGGGGTTTCTCAACGTCAATGCAGGGAGTGCTCTGTTGGCTTAGCAGAGGTGACGGTTGCGTATTATACACAATTCTAGTCACGCAGCCTGAATTCAGTGACATCATTGAAGTTGCATATCTGCCCATTTTCTTTGTTCCTGCTATTAAAGGCAAACTAAGTGTGTGATGCAATGAAGTGAAAACTGTGGCATATTATTAATGCATGGAGAAATTCCTAAAAGAAATTTTAAAAAAAGAAAGATCAGCTAAACAAATTTTAGATGCACGCGCTTAGCTTTACTATAAGTACTTCCATTAAAGCATTACATAGGCCCAAGTTTGAGAATATTTAGAATATTTCATAGCTTAGAAATCCATACAAGTATTTCTGCCCTGTCTAATAACATAGGCAGCTTAAAAAAACTCAGACATATCAAGACCTAGTTGGTATACGGGTGCTTGCAGTTCATATACATTTTTTGTCTTGTATTTGAGATAGTCTAAACTGATCTGGATCTATTGCTTACCTTTGTAGCAAACAGAAGTATGAACTATTTAATTGGCATTTAGGTTTTTTGTATGTGTTGATACATTTTGTCAACCTCCTGGGTAAATTTTTTTACTGTCTTGTACTATAAGCAGCTGGAATGCATGCCATTTTACCTACACAGATTTTTGTGTGTTTGTGTTTATAACCAATTTATCATTGAAAGGAAATTTAGAATAGTTATGGAAGAAACATGGGTCTTTCTGTCCCAAAAACATGCTTTCACTAATGTAGGAACACTCAGATTACATATTTAATTTTTTATCCCCATTTCCTCTTTATTCAGAGCCCTTTTCTGTCCCTCTTCAGACACCAAGTTCCGTTCTTTTCCTATAATTTCTAGTAAGTAGGAAACAAGTTTATTTCATTTTGCATTTGAGTCAGAATTTTAAAGCTATTACTGGTAAACTGGGTTCAACACCAACTAAAAGAAGTGGATTCCCATGAACTGAATTTCTTTTGTTCAAGCTCTATGTTAAAGACCCACAGATTTAAAACACACAGGGTATTTGGCTTGCATATTACAGGGAATAAGGCTTTTTGTAGTGTCCATTCCATACACTGTTTACTACTTTTTCCCCAGAGCACACAACATTTGATGGCTGAGAGCATAAATTGTTTCAGTATTCTCGAGATTGAAGTTCACTGCCTGTCTTTGTTAATTTTGCTCTTTCTTCTCTAATTTATATAACAATCGTTTTATGACTGAATTATTCTCTCAATAAAAAGTGACCTTCCTCGAAAAATAACAAGTGGATAAACAGCACCCTGAACCCACTGAAGTTTTTGAATATTTGTAAGACTAGGTTCTCAAACTTCACTTTATGTTGACCCTGGTCTTGGTATATAAATATACCAGAGATAGAATTTAACTCCACAAAATGGAATAAACTTGCTAATTTAAGTAATTGCCAATAACCAATTTAAGATGCAGCTCTGCCACAATGTGGACACAAGCTATACATTTACTTTACATTTCTTTGTCCGTGTGGTAGAGGTAAATGACAAAAATCTTGCAATCCAGGGAGAACTCCTGGTCCAACTGTTAAAGAAAGAAAAAGAAAGGAAAATCTTGTTGGTACCAAGAAAGACATGTTGTATATACAATTGGACTGTCACTATTACACAACTTCCAGAAGGAAAGCCATGCCCCTGAAGATTTCTCCTCCCTAAAAAGTGTTAGACCCTTTCAGCTACGTTTCATAGGCCAGTTTAGTTTGGGAAGGAGAGCTTACCCAAGCTCATGATCTGTGACAGCACCAGAAAAACAAATCCTTGTGAGACAACCAAGAGAACACACAAGAGATATGGGCTCCATTCAAATTTCTCTCATGAATATATGTTAGAAATCACTTCACTCTGCAGTCAAAACACAACTCCGTCAAAACCTTTCCCCAGTTTCCCTACACATAGCACTTAAGGGCCCAAAGCCTTCTCTCTACATCATGGCACACATGCATAGCCACAGTGTCACAGAATCACAGAATGGTTAGGGTTGGAATGGAACTCAGGAGCATTAGTCCAACATCCCTGTTAGTCCAACATCCCTGTTAAAGGAGGTTCACCTAGAGTCAGTTGCACAGGAACGTGTCCAGAGAGGTTTTGAATGTCTCCAGATGAGGGTACAGTGCTCTGTCACCCTCACAGAAAAGTTTTTCCTTATGTTCAGGTGGAACTTCTGTGCTTTCAGTTGTGCCCATTGTCCCTTGTCCTGAAACTGCAAGGCAACTGAGAGAAAGAAAGAGCCTAGGAACAGCAGAACAGAGACCGCATTTACACAAGAAAGTTTTTACAAGCACACACAACTGCAGCAAGAGCAGGCTTACCACAGATGTGAAGCAAGAGCCTGTAAAATCTCAGGCCCCAAGCCACCTCCATACAAGAAGGAAATCTTCCCTTCCCCTTGCTCCCACCACCCACATAGCTACTCCAACAGCAGGTCAGGACCCTAAGGAACTTTAACAGAAACACCCAGCTGTTCTGTGATGCACGGCCTGACCACCATCCCAGGTGGGGGGCTGAGGGGAAGGTGCTGGGGCGGGGCTGGGCACGGTGCAGGTGCAGGTGCTGTGCATCGCCCCGCCCAAGGGGTGGCCGCAGAGCCAGCAGGAGCTGTTGCAGACATTTACTGGAGCTGCTTCTCCAGCTTCCTCACATGTGGAATAAGGGCTGGAGGAAGTTACTCTGTGCTCTACGAGTTGCGGAAGGGGATGAGAAAGCTGTAAAAAGCAGCAGGCAGGTAAGCTTTGTGATGGCTGTTGAGGACTGAGCGACCCCTGGCAGCCAGGAGTGCCTTAGTGCTGGGTTCATGCACCTGTTTGGATGAGGACTGGTGCTCTGAAATGCCCCAACAGCCCTGAGCAATCAGGGCAAGGGGCAGTTAGTTGGGGCAGGCAGCGCCTCAGGGCACGCTGTGCAATGACTTCTTCTCCAGAGCCGGTGCAGGGACAGCTCCTGATTGTTCCTGGCCACAGGATGGTTGTGAGGAAAACAGAGAGCAGAATTAAGCCACTTTCCTAAAGTGTCTAAATGTGAACTATCTGCAGGAACCAGCTGACCCAGCAGGCTCCTAAATGTGCAGCTGACTGGGAAGTGAAAATGCCCAGACCAGGCCTCGGAAAGAGCTGCTTGCTCTGCCAGCCTTCAGGGTGGCTCCATGCAGGTTATCTGACTGGGGACTTGTTCCTAAGGGGATGGGAGCAGGGCGCTGCCTCTGCAGGCTTGCTTGTTCTCCAGAGACTGAATAAAACAGGCAGTGGGAATGTTTCTGCTCTTGATTGACTGTGAGGCATTTGATTTTCTAAAGGCAATTACAAGTCCTATTTTTTTCTATACTGTTAATTGTTTAAATGCCATGCCACTACCTGCACTCCTCTTGCTTCTTCTGCTGGTTTCACATTCCTTCAGCTAGCAGTGATGTAGTTGGTCAGCTAATGCTAGCTAATGAGTAAGCTTTTTCACAAGAAGACTTCACTTTTGATACTAAATTTGAAATATAAATTGCACTGTGGGTATAGTGAGTTGTTAAAACTTTTCAGAGCACTTTTTGAGTCATGCAGACAAAGAATTTCAACTGCTAAAGCCATGCTTATAGGTTGGTTTGGGGTTTTTTTGTGTGTGGTGTGATCAATCTTTTGAGTTGTACCAAATACATACTAAGTACAGAAAGAATGTTCTTTGCCAGGCAGCTCTGTACTACTGTGACTTTAAAAGGTATCAATTTAATACTTTTTGAGCTCTGCAAGGAGTTTAGAATGTTTCTGCTTCTAATACTCAGCATCTGTCTAGAAATCATATCAATCATGATCACAAACAGCTGTTGCATTAGACTTTTAATCAGCCATGATTTTCAAAGGAGACAAAGAATGTTGGAAGGGATGTTGGAAAGTTATTGCTGAGAATACCCGACTTGAGAACTCCAAAATCCAATTTTAGGGAGACAGAACTTTACTAAAGACTTTAAAAACTCTTCATGTATAACTTATTATGTTACAGACAATTTATTTATCTGGTATGAATCGAAATAAAATACTTGGACACAATGCACGTACAAACAAAAGTGTAAAAAGTGCTCCAGGCAGATATTTTGTTATTAAACAGAAAAGGTATGTATAACTGGCTTGCACAGATTGCAGAGAATAAAGTTGTTGCCCAAGAGTCCATTTTCTCTTCTAGTTCCATAAATCCAGTTAACAAGGAGTTATGAAGCCTTATTGGAGATACAACAAACTCCCTCTGCTTAGAAATTTTGATGTCCAAAAATGGCCAATTTCTCCTCTCAGTAACATTAGTGTAAATCTGCATTCACTATGTTGGATTCAGGTGACATTACAGGATAGCTCCTGACTCATTTCTAATAGAGCATGCCAATTTGAAAGAGTAATATGACTGTTCCATGTTATCTGTCTGTCATAAATACACAGGCTACTTCTACAATTGCTTTTTTAATAAAAAATAAAAAAAACCCCAAACCTAAACCCAAACTCCTAGTATTTAACTGTTAGAAATAACTTCATAAAGTAGTAGAAGGGATATATCATACAATTTCTATAAAATACTTCTTGAGTCCAGAGCCTTAGGGCATTCTAAACATCACATTGGGAACATCAGGCATAGTGTTTACTCCACAATCAGCCTGCATAAGCTTTTCTAGTATTTGATTTGATCCTGACCTCTGTCTGATTTAAATGTTGCCTGCTGACTCCTTTTTGTCCAGAAACAGGGGCTGGGTGTCCTGCTAGCGCTTTCCTGGACCACTTGTGCCTGCAGCAGAGGTGAGCATGTAAAAGGCTGGTGCAGCCAGTTGGGAGCTGTACTCTCTTTATGATGGGTAAATCCTGGAGCTAAGGTCCTAGGGCAAACAGTCAAGAGATGTAACAGGATCAGCAAGCAATATAAACTTCCTGGAAACAGCCAAAAGCTTTTACTTTTGTCTAGGGCTGTGTAGTTTTGTTTTCCTTACCCACAAGTGGATGAGGGTTCTCCTTTGTTTTGGGCTGTCCAAGCCTGAGAGGACACACTGCAGCCATTACAAACTCTGCCTGTACTTTTTCTCCTTTTCCAGCTGGTTATCCTTGTTGTGCTCAACAGCAGTTTAAGCTCAAAACACTATGAATAGCAATGGCATTTGGTTTGAAAAAAGCTTCTTTGAGATTGGCAGGGCAGATACAGCATAAAACTGTGTCATAGTGCAGAGAATCAGGTTATTCTATCACACCATGATTTATGCACGCATCTCAAAGAATAGCTATGGGATTATGAGGTTCTGTGAGCCTCACACAGACTCCAGAAACAGTCATTCACGACAAGCATTATCTAGCTAGTACATTAGACGCCATATTAGGACCTAGAAGTCCTCTACTGTCTATTTAGCTGAGACAACATTAGCAAATTCTTTTTATTTAGCTCATCAGAGACAGATAGATGGTGAGTCAACCCCTGGCTTGACACAAGGGGCCCACAACAGCTGCTCTATCATTCTCCTCCTCAGCTGGAGAGAAAATATAAGAAAGGCTCCTGAGTTGAGATAAGGACAGGGAGATCACTCAGCAATTACTATCACGGGCAAAACAGTCTTACCTTGGGGAAATTAATTTCTTGCCAATCAAATCAAGGCAAGGTAATAAGAAACAAAACCAAATTTTAAAACAACTTCTTTCCTCCACTCCCTTCTTCTTGGGCTCAACTTCACTCCTGTTTTCTCTACCTCCTCCCCTCCAGGAACACAGAGGGACAGGGATCGGGGGTTGCAGTCAGTTCATCACATGTTGTGTCTGGTGCTCCATCCTCCTCAGAGGGGAGGACTCCTCACTTTCTTCCCCTGGTCCAGAGTGGTATTCCTCCTATGGGAATCAGTCCTCCACAAACTTCTCCAACATGGGTCCTTCCCATGGGCTGCAGTTCTTCATGAACTGCTCCTGCATTGCTCCTGTTTGGGGTCAGAAATTCTACTAATGAATGTGCTCCAGTGTGGGAGCCTCTCTCCATGAGACCACACACCTTGCAGGAGCTTGCTCCAGCATAGGCTTCCGACACGGTCACAGCCTCTTTCAGGCATCCACCTGCTCTGGCATGGGGTTCTCTGTGGGTTGCAAGTGAATAACTGCTCCACTGTTAACCTTCAAGGGTTGCAGGTGTACAAACAACTTCACCATGGTCTTCACTACAGTTTACAGGAGAATCTCTGCTCTGGAGCTGGGAGCACCTCCTCCCTCTCCTTCGCTGGCACTGGTGTCTATGGAGTTGTTTCTCTCACATGTTCTCACTCCTCTCTCCATCAGCTGTTGCTGTTGTGCTGCAACTTTTCCCCCTTCTTAAATATATTATCCCAGAGACACTACCACTGTTGCTGATGGGCCCAGCCCCAGCCAGCAGCGGGTCCATCTTACAGCAGGCTGGCATTGGCTTTCTTGGACAAAGGGGAAGCTTCAAGTAGCTTCTCGCAGCAGCTACTCTTGCACCCCCCACCACCACCCCCAGCTACCAAAATCTTACCATGCAAACCCAATACAACAGAGTAGATCGCAATTTCATCTCTTCCCCAGAAAACACCATAGACAGAAATTCCAAGTATTGCTCAAACACATACTGAAACTTGTTGCACATTGCAAGCCATCATGGGAAATACAGATGAAAAAAATCATGGGAATGATCATTCCCTTGTTCTTCATAGGTTTTTCCCAAAGGTCTTTAATAACATATATTTCCAAAAGTTCCCAGATTCTGTTTTAATTAACACTATCAATCAGATTCATAAATCAAGAAAACTTGTAGAATTACATAAATGTGGAGTACAGAATGATTGCAAAAAAACCCCAAACCAATACAAAACTAAAAAAAAACCCCTCCATCATTCAAATCTGATAAACATGGAGCTAGATAACCTGTTCTGCCTGGCTGGCCAGAGTTCTGGTACCAGCACCAGTGATTTACAGAGTATTTTCTGGAAAATAACGCGCCAGATATTTCAGATGTCGTCTGGGGACCTTCCATTATCAAGGTGTGAGTGTAACCATTTTTATTGGCCTTGATACTCTACTTTGTGAATGGGCCAGCACTTTATATATTTTCGTGAAAATACTTCTTTAACGTGCTAGAAAATGTTTTTCAAAAATCAGTAGCATGAATCTCACATCATTAGATGCCATAAGTGCAGCTGGGAGAATAAAGAAAATGGCCAAACTAAGCACCATTTTAAACTTTGCCAATTGCCAATATTAAGTCAACAGGTAAAATATACATCCCTGCAGCTTGTCTTAATGCTAGACATCAAAAGTTCTACCTTTTCTTTTCAACTCTTACTTAAAATTCAGAGGGAACCTCCAGGAGTGAAAAAACAAGAAGAAGCATGAAATATCAAGCATGGAACAAAAGAATGTTTTACTCGATAGACACCTAAAAGTTATTTAAAACACGCAGATATCTAATCTCCTTTATGTCATGTGCCTAAACATTCAGCCACAGCAGATCAGTGGCCACTAACTGAAAGGAGAAGAGTAGTAAAGTTGACAAAAATTCTTGAAAGTCATGTTTGATTCCCGCTTCTGTTCTGCATAGCAGCCCTAGTGAAATGAAAAAGTATTTTTCTCAGGCATCGATCAATCACATTCAGGAAATAAAATCCTATAATTTCTTTGGTTCCATTACAGTAAGAAACTGATCCATAAAGGAAAAACAATGCAGTACTACAGAAAGAAATAATAATAGGAAACTGTCTGTGTTTTTTCCCAGTGCAATTAACATTATTCTAAAATATGTCAGAATAAAGGCAAATACAGAAAGGCAGGAATTGCTATACAAACCTAGATCCAAGATCCACTGTCTAAGACAAAAGTTGGACATGGAAAGCAAAAAATTCTGCACTAGAAAAGTGTGAGATAATATTTCCACTCTATCCACCCATGTTGCTTTTTCTTAAATCACATCACTTGATTTGAAACCCATCATTTCTGGAAGTCATTTATGTTTTCCCTGCTAACGGACATTCCTTTGCCCATGTATCTCAACTGACCTTCATTTCTGTTTACAGTCCTCTGTTCCTCTTGATGCTTAAGTCTCCATATTCAGTAAGAGATTAGAAATGCTTGTTTAGCTGTTAGTACTCACTAGTAGTCATCTTGGAAATTGGCTACACCTGGATTGCCAAAACTATGAAACACGTGTCTCTGACAGCCTCTTAATTTAGGTGTGTTCTCAGGAAAAGCATGTTCCAACAGCTCTTGCACTCTTCACAGTTCCTGCCGGCCCACATTAATGATATGAATCAGCACTCCTGTTTACATGCCTCCCCATTAGCACTGATTCTTTTAAGAATGTTAGGGATTTTCTTTTTCTTATTTTTTTTAAGCACCGAATATGAAGAGCATATTTTTGCACAGAGAAATGCTGATGTTATATGCTACTTTCTGAGCTACCCAGATCTTATTTTGTATTTCTTCAGAGATTCCTGGATGAGATCTTCAGCCTTGGAGATTTATTCTATTAACTAAATTGAAAGACATGTAAATTTAACCGATATCTCTGAAAGTCCACATTTCTCTTCTGTACTCGCTCTGCCAAACTACTGCAGCATCTGTCTCTGAGTACTTTAAAAGACAGCAGCAGCTATGTGGCATACATAGCTACACAGAAATGTCACCTGTGGAACTCACTTTGTTGTAGGAATGAGATATAACTGTGCAATGTGAAGGATATGGGCAGGGATTAGCCTGCCAGAACAAATTGTCTTTACTGATTTCATCAGTTCTAGGTATGTGTATATAAATTACTTTCTCTTACGCATATTAATGTCCTGGTTTCTCTTTGATTCCCACAAAAACAAGCCAAATAACTATAATTTTTTCCTAAATTTTTTTTTTGTTCCCTATTACTGAAGGAAACTTCAGTCTTTTGAATTTTTTTTATCTCTCAATAACTTACCTCTGTTTCAAGGTATTATATTCCTCAGTCTGCAAATAGCATTTGTGTCTTATTTCCCAGAGTGATTTGCCTAGAATCACACAGGAAGGCTAGGGCAGAGGAAGGGGTTAAGCCTCCATGAGTGTTCCCTGGAGAGTATACAGCTCTCCAAGTTAGTCTTCTTTTCTCAAAGCTGGAGTTACAGTGCCTGGCAATAAAAGGTCTGATCCAGGAGAACCCCATTAGATGAAAGGCTCACATTACCTGGAAAGGTCTTAACATCAGATTAAGTTCCTAAATTCCTTTCTCCTGAAAGCTAATGCATGTGATTTTATATGCTTAACTATTACTTACCTGTTTAGAATTCAGAAAAAAATTACAGATATACCATTTGCCAAACATACATTCAAAGGATTCTGCTGAAGTAAAATCCTATTATTATAGATTAATGAGTGTATGGATCAATCCTAGAGGTGATTTCTACTTTGATATTTTGAGATATATCTATATGTTCCTACTTCTGTTTCCATTCCTAATACGTGTATGTGCATATGAGATGGGAAAGGGAATTGCTTTACTACAACTTAACCTTTTTTGCTGAATTTATAGAGAATGGTTTTTCAAGCAATCATACTGAAAATTAAAAGCATAGGAGCAAAACTATTTATTTTACAAACAGCCTCATACGTGTTTCTTTGAGGCAATTGATCAGTGTGATTTGGCACCCATTTACATCAGTATAATTTTCTCAGCACTGACAACACGTCCATATTGCTCCAAATAAACTTGCCCAAGTGCCAGCCACTGCACCTCGCCTGTCTTTAGCTTCTGCCCAGGCAAATCTGTCCTGCCTCTCAGCCAAACAAATTAATGAGACTGCTGAAATAACTTTGCTACACTGCATCTGATTCATGGCTTCAAGCTCACTGGTTCCCTACTAGCTGAGGAGCTCCAACACTGCACACCACTGTATGAACTTCACCCACAGTTCAGTGAACATTCTTTGTACATAAACTCTTCATAACATTCAAGCTTTTAACAGTTTTGCCCTAGTTATATGGGAAATAAAAAGAAACTGCAAACCATTGCGTGACTCATCACTTCCATCTTCCTCTCAAAGAGTTAATTTCAGGTACATCCAGGAGGCTGTGAGAGGTTTAGCACCTGATACCATGTTCTCCTCGCCCAAGGGAAAAAAAGATTAAATCAGTCTGTTTTGTTTACACAGGAAAAAAGCAAGTCTATTTGCTTTAGTAATAGGTTTTGTTATTTTTTTAATTTGGGGGTAAACATTGATGAAATTTAGTGCTTACAAAAATGAGAGATTAATCCTGGCCAGAGTATGGTTTGGTGCAAGTAGATCCTGTGTAAATTCCCACACAGGTCTCTGTCAACGCACCTTAGTCAGAATTGCAGTGAAACATGACTGCTGTCCCAGTACTTGACCTTTTCTGAGGAGGGAGCACAAAATCTGCTGAAAAGCTCAATGCTTTTCTTGATTTCTTGATTTTTTTGATTTTTTTTTTAAATAGGTTTCAATCCTACCAGAACAGCATATTTGATTACACTTCCCTGTGTAACTCTGACACAGTAACAGGTACTAGTGTGTCCTCCAACTGTGCTCATGTAATTAGCCCTACCCAAAAATAAACCATGAAGTGGCAGAAGTCGTATCTCTGATGATAGTTTTCTGGAATTTTTTATTAAATGCTGATTTTTAATCTACTGGAGTGAATCTTGAAATAACAGAAGCCAATTCTAAGAGCAAATTCATGTTGCCTCTTGCTTTCATCATTTACACATACAAAAAAAAAAATCCCAATAAACAACTGATGGAGAGGAAGAGAGCATTGAAAAAGAAACAGGTGGAAGACTGAGAAATTATATATCCAGGTCAACAGGAATTTCCCACTTGCTGTTCAAATTGTGTGTCAATTTGCCAAGGAATCAAGACTAACCACATACAGTTTCTCTATTACATACGGCTGGCAGGGACCTTATCATTGAACAAAATTAGAAGAAAGGCATATTCTTAGATTGCTGTTGGCTGGGGACCAATTTAACAGTGGGCTCCAGGTAAACCTTAAAACAGATCATTATTTGCACCTTTTTTTTTTCTTAAAGAACTAGACTGTGAAAATTAATACTGGATCCACCACAAATATACCCTGTACTATTCTCCACTTATGGCGCAGCAGAATCCAAGAAAGGAATTGGTTCAAGGAACAGTTGTATGCCAAATGCAGATTTTTATGTGGTTAATCTCTGTTTTCCCGTTTCTTTGGGGAGAAGAAAGACCTTACTACAGAAGGGAAACTTTCTACCTAGAGGCATTACTTGTGAGTGTAGTAACTCTGGTACTGAAGGACAAAAAAAACCCCAACAACATAATGTAGTCTATTCAGACTTGCTTCTCTTATTTAAGCTTAAACTTATTGCACAGCAAAATCATTGGAAATAATCCCACTAATTTTAATTTCTATAGGGCAGAGTCCTGGCTCAGAAGAATAGTGTGATCATATTGACATTATGGACACTTTAAAGCAACATTGCAAAAGCAGTTTCTTCTTGGACCTGTTTTCCCCGTGCTCATCACATGCTTTTTGGAGCAAACACGCACACTGGAAAACTTGGGGAAGACTATAACTCAGAATTGCTTACATGTTTTACTATTGGGTCAGAAATTTTGTTCTTAAAGAGAATGTGAAATACATTTGGCTTAAAAAGCTCCTGGCTTATATAATAGATGCCAAAGGGCATTCTATTCATTAGCCAAGACATAAAAGTAAAAAGGCTGCTTGTCCTTGAGGCAGCACCGTTTCTTGAGCTGCACTTCATAACAGCTGCCCTCCAAAGTCTGGTTAACATCATCAAAAATGCTCTTTAACAGAGGACTAAGATGACACACTGTCACAGCATCCTCTCTTTGGACAGAAAAAGACAACCTAAGTTCCCAGATATCTCCTTTCCAGCACTGAATTCTGGCATATTGGGCTCATCCTTTGCCTCAAAGTAATCACAGTATGAAAAACCGTTCTCTAATACAACCTACTGCTCTCCTCAGTCCTTGATAAACAATGAATGCTCAGGGATTTTTTTATACATGTACTGCTGGCCCTGCATCTTTCAGTCCTCTATGAGGAAGCTACCTTGAACTTCTGAAGATCAGGAGGCAGCCTTACTGAACATGTGTACCTTAATTTTACAGGACAAATAGGAAACCAGTAGAAGGGAGCAAAGGGAGTGAACATGTTCCTTCTTATCACATGATTTTATTACTCTGCCATAGAAATTATTAGTGTATGCTGCAATATTTCCCTTAAGTGGTTCTATGAAGTTATACAATTGCCTTTTAAAAAAAAAAATCTTCCTTGCTAAATCTGGTATGCCCTTTTCAAATTTAAAAGTCCAGAAGAGCCAGACACTTGCGCTTAGTTCTTTCATAAAGACCACTTCCCTGCTGTGGAGGCATATCCCGTTCATGGTTCTGGGCTGAGTTACTCCTGCTACCTTCTAACAACTCTTTATATGTGATCTGTGCCTGTGAGCTACTTCAGAGGAGCCATCAGCACACAGTTGTAGCTGTTCAGAGCAGTTACCATCACACAGTCACTCAGTTTTGTTTGTGATGTCTCTCAGCCAAGAGTGTCAGGTTGCAAGGGAACGTACTGGCTGGGATGTCTACTGTAGATCAAGTTCTTGCCAAGGAAACCTGAATAAACCTTATAAAAATATTCTCTCCTTCCTATTTGTCTTAGATTTTTGAAGTTACAACTATTTAATTTATCAAACTCGATTTATTGAAGTATTTACTTTGGATGCTGTTGTATTTGATGGTTTTGAGCAAAGAAATGGCTAATCATAGAATCATAGAAACCATAACCAGGTTGGAAGAGACAATTCATAATGACAGTTGGATGAAAAAAAATTGCAGCACCAGGAATTAAACTAAACAAACTCTTGATTTATTTATATTTTTAGCTACGGGTAAAAGCTTGAAGTTAAGTAATAGAGTCCTAAATGCAATTTTTTAAAAAAAATGCAATACAGAAAGGAACCAAAGCAAAAGAAAACTCCATAAATCTGAGGAAAATCATATGCACCTGCTCCACCCAAATATTTTGGCGGAGAAGAGGTTGAAATGGCTGTTGAATAGCATTCATTTGATGACTCCAGAGCATTTCTTCATAAAAAGAACATATGAGTGTGGGGCCATCTCAGTTCAAGCTCCTTCTTCAACAGTGCCTCCTGCTAGAGGTGTCCTGCCAGGCAGCTTGCACCACTGCTGATTTCATGCATGCTCTGTTTTATCTCAATGAAACTCCTCAATATAGAGAGGAGGCTCCAGGAAGGCTATGGAATACATGCACCAAAGACATTTACAGGTGTACAAAATGTAGTCAATGTGCCCTGATAATTCTGAAACCAGTTTACATTCATTTTGTCTATTTGTATGTACGGTGAGCAGCTTAATTTGCAGAGCACTGCTATTGCCCTAACAGTGAAACAGACTTTGCCTGTAGGAATAGGACTGAGACCACCATCTCTCACACGTGGTCAGTTCATAATCATGCCTGTCACCTATGATTAGACTAGAACAGAGGCCTGGGCTTCGTGGTATTTAAAATTCAAAATGTCTAAGACCAAAAAATTACCATGGCCAAAACTTAAGCACCTGTTTGTACTGTAACCTGTCATGAGTTGCGATGTTGTCTGGATACACACATCTATTGGAAAAAGGAAATTTTTCCTCCTCATTTGCGCATAGGTGAGAAAACAAGGAGGAGTAACTGGTATCTGAAATCTTAAAAACAAAAACAGCTCTTTCAGAGAACAGCAGCAATTATCCAGCATGTTATATAGCTTTGTCCTTCAGCAAGACACCAGAAAATGAAACACGGTTCTTGTTAACACACCTCTGTGCAGCAGTGTACAGTTCACAACTTCAAGAAGTAGTGACTTAGGAAATCAAAATTAGCAAGCTTGAAACCGTGTCTCTCACAAAACACTGCCAGAAAACTGTTCCTTCAAGATGGAAATGTTGAGAACAAGAAACCTAGTTTGTGTCTAGTTCTTTCCTATCTTGTCTAAGATGAACTTCCAAACTAAAACCTCAGCAGAGGTAGCTCACAGAGTAGAAAAGGGCCTTGAATAAAAATATACGTGAGCATCCTATCTGTAAGTCGATGAACTCAAATAATTTGCTTTTCTCTCACCTCTACATATTTAAGTCTTAACTCTAAATTTGGCACAGATCATCATTAACTAATATTTTTTTATCAATAAAGTTTCAAATTATAGTCCAAATATTCAGCTGGCATTAAGCCTGTGACATTGATTTTACAAGGTTTTTTTCTATCATCTAAACATATAAGACCTAAAATATCAGAAGACTTCAGAAACAATAAAGCAGACCCCATGGAATCATGAACTGTGATACAACAGCTCAGCTTCTGAAATGCCGTGCTGACATCTCCTTACGCTACCAGGCTTGTATGAGTCTTCATGAGTCAGTATGTCACAGGCTTCAGCAAATGTCACA
Organism: Phaenicophaeus curvirostris; assembly: GCF_032191515.1. Taxonomy (NCBI): domain Eukaryota; kingdom Metazoa; phylum Chordata; class Aves; order Cuculiformes; family Cuculidae; genus Phaenicophaeus; species Phaenicophaeus curvirostris. Next base: position 13,801,675 of record NC_091399.1, on the reverse strand, counting down.
CAATGAGAAGTAGTTAAGCTCCACAGTGTCTAGCCAGGTGGTATGGGTGCTTTACACAGGCAGCAATTCTAAAGTGGAGTCCAAAACCATGAGAAAAGATGTAACAGCAACTTCACCTTGACACAGGCCAGGAAATGAGGTATTGAGGTAAGAAGCCCAGTCTAGCTTTGCTGTGCTGCAGGTCTGCCAGCACCTGGCCGTGCTTACAGCTGAGCCTGACTCACCACTACAATTCCTTGGCGTCAGTCCTGCTTCATCACTTTGCACTTGCCTGGTGAGCAGTGGACTGCTCTCTGATGCTGGCTATTGTCACCAGACCTGCTCTGCTCACCTTATTTGGGCACTGTGGGACTGTGCCCCTGTGGGTACCATCCTTCCCCTGCCTGCCTTGTTTCACCCTCGAGCTGGGCTCTGCTTCCCTGGCAAGGCAGCTGGCTCTTACTGCTTTCTGGCACTCATGATGGGGGAAAAGGGGCAGCAAGGATGGGAACAGGGACTGGGATGGAAGAGGAAGGGATATAGCTCTTCAAGTCAATGACGTGCTGAATATCTCAAATAAGGAGAAAACCTAGGCAGTTGATATAAATATTCAAAGAAGAAGAAGACACCGTTCAGTAACCAAAACAAATCTGAAAAAGGAAAAGGCAGAGATTTTGACTAATTGGTCTGTGGAGACGATAGTAAGGCTATCTGTTGGGGGTGCAGATTGCAAGCCTTTCTCAGCCACAGAAAGAGTCTGTCCGCTGTAACTTGAGAAGGGCAAGTCATTATTTGATAGGGGAAGGAGACATAACTCTTTATGGAATAATTTATTAATGCCATTTAAGAAATTGAATTCCTGTTCCCTGAGAAATTTATTTATGATATATCAATACATGAAGTCAGAATTTCATTTTATTGCAGGACAGAAATTATGTTAAGAAAGCAGCATAGTAAAAGGAAATACTTGATGTTATTGAACTATTCTAGTCTTGAAGTGGTTTCAATGACATAATGATATATTAATAACAATATATTTAAATATTTCAGAAAAGAGCAGAAGGAAAAGCATAATGCTAAACTTAGAACAAATACTGTTATTCTCAGGATGACATATTAACATTAGTAAAATATGATGAAAATTATTTATTATTTCTTTCTTGAAAAAAATAACAATTACTATGAAATGTTTGCGTTTGGCAAAGCTCCACCTTCCAGTGGTAATTTTCTGTTGTCATTTTATTACCATTTCTCTCTGAAGTTTAAGAACATGCACATTAACTTCTATTGCAACATCAGGGGAGCTGACAAATTTTAGTAGTAGTTTTTTAACAGCCACCGATACAAGCTCCAATTTAGTCTGTGTAGTTTATGTTTTGCAAATTTGTTTATGAAAACCACTCTTATAAAGCCCATCAGCCACACAATCCAACATTGTCTCAGTGCTGCAGTGCCTCACAAAAAAGTTAGCACAGGCTCACCATGTCACCCCTGCTTCTCCTATTTTTCTTTTTTTAAATTGAGGAACTGCCAAGTCAACAACTCATCAATTTCTGGTTCGGAATGTGATCTCATACTCAAGGCCATGAATGATGCACATGCACACACACATACATGCACATACACTCTTTCTGAGCTAGTGCTTGATCTTGGATAGACACAGTCTCAGCAGTGCCGTATAAACAAATGTCATCTTCATTACCTCAAACTTCTCCGCATTACTGGAATGCTGCAAGCTGAATGCTTTGCAGTGGCACTCTGAACAGAGCAGAAGGCATTTGAAGAGTTTCAGCACAGCCTGGTGGGTAAGCTCTGAAAATACATCAGGCCCATCTCAAGGACTTGATGGAGTAATGATAGGTGTGTGAGCTCTGGGTCTCAGCTAACTGCCAGGCAAAGTCAGGCTATCACAAAGTTTCACCTTCAAAACAAAAATTTGATACTGAGTGCTAAAATCAGTCCCTTTTATTTTTTCCTCTGTATGTTAGACAGTCACATGACTACAGTCGTACTGCCAGCCACAGTGGTGTGCAGCTGTGGGATTCAAGAAACAGCCCATCTGTAAATATTATGTACCTATTCCTTTGGAAAATGTTTGTTGTATTTATTTTAAACGTTCAGAGACTTTACACATTGCTGATGCTGACAATCCTGAGTCTGATGATATAACTGTTTAATAAATTCCTGTTTTTCAGCAAGGTTAAAACGAGAACAATATTTCACAATAACTTACACTAAGTATCCTTCCTAAATACATACTTTTTTTTTTTTTTTTGTCACTAGAATGCAGATCTTTTAGTGTAAACTTGCTTAGTACTTTTGTGGTCATCATCTTCCTTTCATTATTATGGAAAATAAGGATTGATTTATAGAGCTTTTGCATAAAACTTCATTCCTACATTGCTGTACATTCAAAATTATTGGATTCTGTGCTTGTTCAGAAAACTTATATTTTTCCTGAAGTAGAGCTGATGCATACAGAAATGTGCTGTACCCTATAACTGAAACTTACCTTCTACTTTGTTTTCCCTAGTCTAAAACAGCACTCTGGTTCTTGGCAAACAGTTGCTTCATGTATGGAAAATAGCTATGGTACAGCTGTGCAGAACACTCAGGGGATTTCTGATACTCTTTTAGAGGCAATCTGGAGAATGTAAAATGTCAAAAAAATTGTGCCTTTACAAAAGCAAGATGCCTGTTGAAGAGATAAGCCTTGCTACTGGAAAGACTTTCTGAGGAATGTTAAATAATGGATACCATTTCCAGCTTAATGAAACTCCTGTCTTGAGCCACTCTTCTTTCTCACTTTGCCATCTCACACAAACGCATGGCTCATGATGTGAATATTTTACTTCCCTTTGTAGCTCATAGTGGCACGTGTCATAGTCTTGCTATCTGGCTCTGCTTGTGCTTCTCATAGAAGATTTAACTGAGGTTACCTGTTCTGTTGCAAAGCTCAAAACCAATTGTTTTCTTCACTCCTCTGTCAAACCTCCCACCACAGGTGATTTCCTTGTGGTAGCAGTGAGTGGTAGGGTAGGCGCCCATAGGGTCCAGCCCCTTGAGCTCTGGTGCATGGCCACCAGCTCCTTCCCAGCAGATAAGCTTAGAGCAAGGGGAAGAAAGTGGTCCCTTCTTCAGCAGCGAGTGAGCTCCCTATGGCTAGGGGCTGCGCGCCCTGACGACACCACCTGGCATGGAAGTGGAGAGAGTAAGTTCATGGACACCAGCTTCCTGTACAAGTGGGAAAAGGAGCAGGCAAAAACATCCCCCCAAGAGCCTAAATGCAGCAGTGGAATCTGGGGTGCAGGAAGGGAACAAGGTTTTTGTCATCTCCTTGAACAGCATCCTTGACCACCTCTGCTCAGTGCACTGGTGGTTTTCTGTGTTGTATGTTTATCTCAAGAAGCACAATGTGACTGATAGTCATAATGTACAGTTTCTAAGAAAGATTTTACTATAACTACGTTGTTCATTACAGTGCATAAGGAACGCATACATATCTAAACAAAAGTGAACACACAGTTCATTCCCCACAGCAGTTATCTGATCAAGCAGAAACATGTGGAGACTCTGTGATCCTTCTCCATCTTTCTACACCAGACTCTGCTAACACAGCATCATCACATACCCATACCCACTTTTCTATCGGCCTCCACCCAGCAAATTATGGAGGAAATACAGTCCTTTTGGTCACATAAGCCCTTGATAATCCTCATTTGTTGCTCCAAGTCCTCTCCCAGCTGATCTGCTGCTTAGTTATTTTTATCCTGGACTTGAAATTATAAAACATTTTGAACAACAGCTAACACTTAGCTTGAGGCCGTGGTTAGCAGGTTTTATGCAGCTTAGCTCTATTTGAGAAAATCAACGTTTTCCATCTCATTTTAAACATTTATTTCTAAGCTTTTAGGCTATGCAAGGTCTCCAGCCTGCTATAATATTGCTCTTGTCCTAACAAAGCCAGAGCAGTTTCCTAGCAAAGCTTATTAGCTTGGGCTTCGCGCCTCACCTATAATATGCTTCACTGTGTTCCTGGAAGCCGTAAAACTAAGCTTACGAGTGAATAAGCTAAGTCACTATGGAGCATCCAGGACAATAACCACCTTCAGCAAGCTCTATGTCACCACCTCGTGGATGTTTGAAATTCAAATTACAATAGGAAGGCAAAAAACCATACCTCGTACATACACAGAGAGTTCCTAGAAGCGAACAGAACTTCTAAGCTATGTTAAGACAGGCTCCTTCAATTGCTACATTGGGATTTAATGAGATTTAATTGTATGAAGTGTTATTAAATTTGAAAATAATTAAAAACCAAGAGCTCAGTTTATCCCCTAGTGACTCTAATGAACTTTAGTCCAAAAGTGGTTTGCACTAGGCACATGAGGGTGGTTTTAATGTTTTCTCTGGTTAGGCTAATAATGAAGACACGTGTGAGGCAAAGTTTAATATAGTTCAAGAATTTTCTTTCAAAATACATGCACAAATCAAGTATTAATGTGGCATGGATTTTTTAAAAAAATGTGCAGTCCATAGAGCATTGAAATCATTCTAGGAAACAAGTAAAGCAAACAAACGTCCTCCAGAAGTTTTACGGCACAGATGCTGCAGGAACTTAAAAGGCTACAAAACCATTTTTCAAGGAATTGAACGGTAGGAGTGTCCTCAGATTTACACAAAATGAAAATTTAGGCCATATTTTTTATTCTGGAAGTATTAAGTTATTCCTAAACGTGTGACTATTCTCTGTCTCCACACTCTCGCAATAGGCAGCTGCACAGAACTCTTTATTTTACTGTCTGAACTAGACAGGCTTTACAGTGGCCAAAGCATCAGTGAGCCGATATGTATTCAAGACTCTTTAGCCTTTTGATCTCCAAAGTTATGCTAAATTAGCAGTTTTGATATGTTCCTCTAAAAATAGCCAACAGGCTTTGGGCCTACAGTTTTTTTTAGATTATCTTCCCACTTAGTCTCCAGAGCTCTGTCTCCGCAGGCCACCTCCTCAGCTGTGTTAGTTTATCACCTAACAGAACTTCGGCTGAAAAGGCCATCCAACTGACAGGCAAGGAGAATCCCACTGCCTCTGTGACTGCTGCCGCTGAATCATGTAAGACTGCCAGGAAGCACTTGTATGAGCTAAATGTGAAAGAAATATTTGATATAAAGTAACACCAAAGTTAAATTGTTTTAAACAAGTGTGACCAAATACATACATTACTCTCAAAGTATTTTCAGCTATGTTTTATAAAGGGAGACAAGGAACATTCAGTGATAAATTAGGAATGCTGCATCTGTTGAGTGACTGTTCCTTTAGTGACTTAATGCAGAAGAAAAATTAAGTTTCCTTCCTCTGTAAAGAGAGAATCATGACACTTACCTGGGCTCACACACAGTTTTATAGAATTAAGTGGTGGTTTTTCCTATTCAGATTTCTAATTTTTATCCATGTATGGGACAGCACAAGATTTTGTGCATTTAGAAGAAAATTATCAGTTTGCAGAGTCCAATAGAACAAAATTATTTCCACCTGGAATGTATTAATTATGTTTTTATTTGTTCTAAAAACAGTAGGTTGAAATCCAGCAAGATATAGTAAAAATATCACAACTGTAACACATAAAACCTCATAATGAAAAAAAAAATCCTCTACTGATTAAAATCTACAAGGTTTGGAGGAAAAGCACCTAAGTATTTTCTGATTCTGAAAATAGGTCAGATGCATTCATGGAAGCAGTCCCTTTAAATAAGAGTAAGCTTAAGAAACAGATATGCAAGCATGAAGTATTTTAAGCTCTAAGAGTAAACAAAATATGTTTTCTATCAGAATCTTTGCAGTCATTCAAATGCCAACCTCTGAACTCCTCTTTATCATTGAAATCTCAGATTAATATCTGTGGAGCAATAAGGACACCTTGAGGCAAGTTGGAAAAATGCACAGATTTCTATTCTACATTGATACTTGCAGATTCTCCGTGAATCTGAATTCCTCTGAATTGCCACATGACATAAATGATAAGCTCTTGAAACTGTTTGGCAAAGTTCCACAAGTTCCACAGAGTATTATTAAAGCATACTTGGTCAGCCCTCCTGAAATGCTAGAATATATGCTCACTAATTAGGTTAATTTACTTGTTAATAGTTTTGAAGGCAGATCTGGTTTTGCAAAACACTAAACTTGTTCTGAGTTGCTTTCCCCCTTGTTACAGAAGTCAAAAAATTTCTTTCCCACTGCTCCGCATAGTATTACACTGTACATATTTTTAAAAGAAAAAGTATAAAAATAGTGAAAAAGGTTTCTGAAGAAGTATTAAATGCAAATCTACACAAAAAAATAAACTTTCACAGTTCTTCACTCTCTACATGTTTCAAGTATTCCTTTAAGTTTGTACCTTTTAAAAACTGATATAACAGTAAAAGTTTTAAAAAAAAAGATGGGAAGAGGAATAAATCTTATATTCCATATTTTGTTGAAAAATTTTTGCATATGAAAAAGCATTCTTTTTTTTTTAATCACCTCTAAGTCAGAACTGGAGTAGTGGGGCCATTTGTAGAGCTTTCTGTTCCCTTAGTGCTATCTGCAGCCTTAGAATCATCACATACTTCAGAAGGCTCATTTTCTTCTGGTGTTGGTGGGGTAAGATCAATAGTGATCAAATCAGTTTCCCGATCTGTTTTTTCTACTTCACTGCAAAATTCAACTTTATCTTCCTGCTGGTTTTTTTTCTTTATTTGTCCATTCTGTGCAGGGTAGGTACTGGCAATGGTATCATACAGAAACTGGTAATGTTCCTTAAATATAGAGAGAAGAAGTTAGTATAAATTGAATGCTCAGAACCCAAGAGTAAACTATTTCTTTGTTTTCTTAAATTTTTGAAATGTAACATATAGATGAACATGCAACACTGCATATGAAGCAGCTTCTACAGTTTTTGATGTACAGATTGTTGCTTGTGTGTTTTATTCTGATTTCATGCATACTTACGTAACATCTCTCTGCCTGCATCAGGTGTTCCCAGTTGAGTTAGTCATCAATCTTTTCATTCACAAAATCCCCAAAACATGGAGATTTCAGAGTACTTAAGCTGTAAACAGCATGTATTGCAATGTTTCAAGAAAAGCCATCTAATAACTTCTCCCACATCGAAGACTCCTAGGTCTGCTTTGTTAGTAAATGCACAGTGTGTGCCACAAAGACACAATTCCTCTGGAGTAATTTAAACAACATAAGTTGATGGCTGCTACCCTATGAAATGGAGGTAGCCTCCTAATTCTGTGGAAGTTAAGGGACACTGTGCACATACACCCATGAATCAATTGTGGAAACGTCAATAGATGCAATTTTTAATTTTATAATATGTACCCTTCCACAAAGGTGTTATAGAATTTCACATCTGGACATCGCACAGGCTCTTTATTCTTATCAGTAACAGACAAATCCCAAGTAGTAGTGATTGGCTGTGAATGTCCTGATTAGTATTAGTGTTCCCTGTGCAGAAATGATGCATAAAGTTATGAGGATCTTAATGATCATGATAGACAATCTCAATTTTTTCTGCTAATTTTTTGTAAGTAAGTTTTACTTACAAAGGTGGAGACCATTCCAAGCCTGGTGCGACGAAGAGCTTTTACTACTTGGAAGATATCTACTACTTCTTCTATTTCTGCACTTTCCAAAAGGGTCATTAAAGCACAGAATACACCAGTTTGCTGTGATCCATCTCTAGAAGAGGATGCAAAATGCACATGTAAATATAAAAGGTAAAAATAACAAGTCCTTTGACTAAATGTTAGTCTACCTAATGAATTGCATTTCCAAAATGTTTTTTACTGGACTGAAATTAGGAATATCTCTAGGACACATACAAGACAGTTTATCTAAGGGCTACCTGGATCTCATGTGGCCACTTAAGGGGTAAGAGAGAAATTAGAAGCTTCAGATTTACAGTCTCAACAGTTGTTTGCAGGATTATCCTGTTTTAGATGAAATGCAAGGCTATTCCTGGAAATGGGCCTGAAAAAAGTGGGTTTATGTACTGAAGCAAAAAAAAGTATTTAAAAGATCTGTTGGATCCTCACTAGCAGTATGCTACCAGAGTACTCAGACCTAGCATTTCTTCTCAAAATGTCTGTACTAGGCAAGAGCAGCTAACTCTGATCACCTACTCCACACCCACATTGCCAAAGAGAATTGTGCTCACTTTTCTGCACTACAGTGAAAAGTTCAAGCTTCAGGAATTCAAGGAATCTTCAGGAGAACTGAGCCTCCAGACACATGGAAAGGCAAGTGGGAAAAGGTAGGCATCCCAAAATTGTGGTTGCCACCTGTATCCAGAATTAAGAGCTATGTACTGAATTCAGACCCACCGGCAGTGGATGACAAGGGGGACACTGCGGGTACTCCTGTTGTCCTCAGTGACTAGTCTTCGTGGGATTTTTTGTTTTAGATTGAGAATCATGCTGATCAAATCTTTAGGGTTTTCTGGAACACTGAAGCCACTCCACTTGTGATACTGATACTGATACACCTTCTGTGTTTCTTTCATCTGAAAATCAGCAGTGGAGATATAGTCAATGTTCAGGTTAAAATAAAGGTTCATGTAGTACATCTATTGCAGATGATTTATAGTAAATAAATAAATGGATAAATGGATAAATAAATAAATAAATAAATAAATACTGTTCCTGAGAAACTGCATGGAGATGTAAGTTCTACCTCATGAATTTGAGATATAAGCTTTGTTTGAAGTACAAAAGATGGCTGACCTCTTGAGACTCTACTCGCATCATCTCAGCAATTCACTAGTTGCAAAATTTGAGTTAACTTATAGCATTTATCATGACTGACTATTGGTCTGGAAGAGAAAATTTTTGTGGGAAAAATAGTGTGCAGTGGGAACTGTCTCTTCTCTTTCTTTAGGCTAAGTTTATAATGGTGAAACAAATTTAAAACTTGGTTTTGGAAATTACAAAGAAATTTTACCTTCAGATGTGTAACATCAAATGCACGTATGGTATAGCTAGAACAACAGTTGACATCAGTCATTTGAACTTCTATGCCATCGTAAGTTTGTTTTCCTTCTCCCCAGTACTGTGCGCAGAGTTCCTGTAATGGATAAAACTACAAGTCAGTGCTCACTATTCAAACTTCTTTTCTTCCACGTGCATTTAGAGAATATATTGACTATAAAGTAGTAGGAGTGTCATTGTATTTTAAAATATAGCATCATACACACTTCCCCTCGAAACTTCATTAGAAAGTAACTCAAGAAGGTAAATAATACAACAAATCATATTAGAAATCCAAATTCCTCATCCTGTCAAGCACACAACTGGAGGAAGGGAATGTGAGAGTGCAGTGCAGAGTTTTCTTTGCGTATAGAGGACTGTTAATATGCCAGTGTGAAGATGATGCCCTCACCTGATCTCCTTCTTTCAATTCTGTCAGCATAACAATGACTTTGACTTTTCTTTGGAAAACCATTTGCCAAAAGTCAGAGATCGTTTCTGGCAGTGGTCCCTGTGTTGCAATCATGGCTTTTGGACCCCAGTAACCCTGCAAAAGAAATTTTTGTATTTTTTAATTAAATTCATTTGAAATGTGATTGCCAAGCAGCAGAACCAATTGCTGTTTAAAGAATACCCAGTGTAATGAACTAATGAACCCCTTTGTTTATAAGGAAAATATGCCTATCACAGTATACAATGGTCTTACAGGAATTCTACGAGCTAAACATCACTAAACTCAATCCACCTTACACAGCTGTTTTCTGCAAAGTGTATTTTTAAGGGCTAAATGATTTAGTTCTACACAGCTGTTTAGTTTGACCACTAAGAAGATGAGCTTATACCACTCAAAGTTGGTGCATCAGGCAGTTCACAGTGGGATACCCAAAAGTAAAAATAAATTTACTTTGAATAGATATCAGAACTGTGTAGCACTCTAAATGATTCAGGTAAATTGGATTTAGTTAGTAATTCCATTAAAACCAGTTACTTCATTAGTGAGCCATTACTGCTTTCCTTCTTTTGGAGGTATACACGATACCAAAAAACTGATGGCCCCAATTTTCCCTTGTAGGATTTTGTGTATGTGGGTAATTATACTTGCATTTCACTAACAGGGAAAATAATAATATGGATCAACTTGTAATAGGCAGATGCCCACTGACAGAAATACCTATTATCATGAGGCCAGTCAGAAAGCAAGTGGTTCTAAACATAACACACACACCCCAAACACAAAGTGTTTCTGTGTTTAGTCTCCCTATTTGAGACTTCACAGCCTAAGAGCATGTAAGGGAAAAAGATTCATCTTATTTCTGTGGCAAAATGTAGAAGATTTTGATGATTAAAACTATAAATGGGTTTGCCAACTGATTGTCAGACCTTTACCCCTTATTCAGGTAAATCCTATTCTATTTGTGAACCCAATAAGAGCTCAAGCTAGAATACAGTTTTAGCTGAATATTTCTAAAATACTTATAATGGATCCCCTAAATACATACAGTTATGAAGGAAGCATTGATGTATTTGCTTGATTCCTCACAGTCACTTTCCTCATCGGAGGAATCGTCTGAATCGTGTTCACCCTCCTTACTGCATTCATCTTCATGCCTGATCGGCACTCGGTTAAAGTCATCTGCATGAGACACAGTGTCACTGTCATGCCACTCTGCTGCTCAGGTATAGCATTAGGGGGGCGGGGTGAGGGGCTGTCCCACATGTGCAGGGAGGGAAAATAGATAGAAAAAGGCTATTCCTTTCACAACAGACTCCAGAGCAAAGGCCACTCTATTTAAAATAAGTTTAAATACTCCCAATAATTCATGTTCTTAAAAACTCTTATCTTCTTTTTTTAAACACTATGAAAAGTTTCTAATATTATATTATTCAGAAAATTAATCAAATACATTTCAGTAAGGTAATTAACTGTCCTATGTTTTTTCAAAATGTATTAGGTTTTCTAACAGAAGATAATAGATAAAATAAAGGAAGGTTCATGGAAAATACTTACATGGAATTATGTTTCCATTCCTATTTTTGCTTTTATTTTCCTCACGATTCCCAGTGTTCTGTGTTCGCCACCCCTTATACGAAGGTAATCTCTAAGGAAAGAGGATATTTAGTATTATGCTTGATTAAAATGGTTGCCGGGACCATTGTCCCCTCTGCCTCACTTCTTACTTTAAATCTTTAAACTTTGGTCACATCTGGAGTATAGTTTTAAAATGCCTTCTATACCACATAAAATGGCACAGGACATCATGCACAAAGACACAAGTAATCTCTCTATGCTCCTCATCTTTGTTAAAAATATTAACTTCAAAAGCAGAAATAAAATTTCATGAATTTGCATAGAGGTGAAGAAACTGCTTCTGTGCCAGAAAAATAAAATAATCACAGAAGTGATCTGTTATGTATGGTCTCTCTGTCTCAAGACTACTGTGCAAGGAACTTTCTAATGTGAGAGGTAAGGGCCTTAGAAAGCAATGCTTATTTACCTGGAACTCTGCCTCCAGCAAAGAAGGATCACTCGGAGGATCTTTTCTTTTCAGATTATTAAGATAGGAATGCAGTTCTGAGAGACTGACCTCTGTTTCTCCATACTGATTGTATTCCACTAGCGCTTGATGAATAAGGATGTACTGTGACTGGTGTTTCCCATTTGAACAGTTTAAAAATAAAGATATTAAAGAGTAGAAAAAAAATAATATCACTTTTAAAACCATTATAAGAAACTATTACTCCCATGATGTTATTAGCATTAAGAATTACTGTTAAATAGGCATTAAATACAAGTATTAAAAATAAGAGTGACTTCTGAATTACACATTTTGGAACACATTTAGTATGTTGGATGAAATGTTCTGCAAATAAACGTAATGTCAGACAATAAATACGAGATTCAAAAAGGTCTGCAAAACAATTAAATCATTTAAAATACGCATTGCATCAGTCCATAACTTATGTTATACTCTCAACTCAAGTGAAAATCCCACCTAGACAGACAGTTTTTAGAATCTGAAAACTGAGTTTGACTGTACAAGCTCAATTTTGCATTTGTGAATTTTATGCCGAAAGGTGGATTATCAAATGTAAAATGTTCTGCTTGGCTTTTTTATTGTTTTTTAAGCCTAAACTTAAAAGGCTGAAGTTTCTAAAACTGAAAAACTGTGTTGGATATTTTGCTCTCAATATTTTTCAGAGCTATATTTTCTGGGAATAACTTCAACTGAACTGTATTAGAACCCAAGACCAAGCAGTGCACCTCTGAGAAACACTGCTGCAACCCTAGCAAAGAAGAGTTCTAAGTGACCATAGTTTTAGTGAGATACCTCTACTTGGACCATGAGGCACCGCTGCCGACGCAGCTTCACAACATAGCCATAAACATCCACTCTGCCTTCTGCATCCAGCCCCTCTAGCATGGCATCAATTCCTATATACGTCCCAGTGCGCCCAACGCCGGCACTGCAAAGCACAAAGAGATTTGGTTATCAGGATGGAATGGTCTGTCCCAGTCCCAGTCCGAGGGGAGCAGTCAGCGAGAAAGCAAATGTGTAACACTGGAATATGAAGCAACTGAAAAAGCAGTTCTTGCTGGAAATTAATTTGCAACACAAACAATGATGCATTGAGGTTTTAAATACCTTTTAATGAAAGTAAGGGAAATAGTGTCAAATGTGGTGGTCATTGCTGGAATAGCCTGACATTTGTGTGACTGATTCCCAAAAGGCTATGTATACTCAGATATCTGACTATCCTTCAGAAAACAAGTCTTTTTGTGCAACTTTGGCTGCCTCTCTCTCAAGTAATCAAGTCAGAAAATTTGGGATTAGCCAAACACTTTTGCCAGATCCTTTTCCTGAAAGGCTTCATTTCATGTTCATTTAACATTACCATGATTTTTTTAAAATAATATATTTTTACCTGCAATGAACCACTATTGGGCCACTAAAAAAGTTGCTGAGAGCATTAACTCTGCGTCGGAGTTTAAGAAGAAGATGTGGGTCCTCAGGAACTCCATGGTCCGGCCAGCTTGTGAACTGAATATGAGTGACATCTCTTCCAGTCGTCCTTTCTCGTCCCTAGATAAAATGAAGCATGGGTGTTTTATACACAAAGCCAAAATAAAGAGGAGCTATACAATGCAAAAGAAAAATAAGGGCAACATTAATCAAATGTTGAAACAGAAATTTCAAACAATGTGCTGTAATGCTGTAATCCTAATGACCTCTCAGGTTATAATGTTTTTCATATTCAATTTTAATTAAAAAATATCCATGAATCAAGAATACATGACTCCAACAGAGGACAAGCTAAAATAATTCTTTCTCAGGTCAGCCTGTGATCCAGAGTATAATATGTCTCCCCATTCTATTCATTAATATCTTTGCCAGTGTATAACCTGGATTACTTCAAGGGGAACAGGTTGGTAGTCCTGTTATGCCTCCTAGGAGTAGCCTGCTGAGGATACAACGGATTTAAAAAAAAAATAAATAAATACATTTAAACTGTAAATTGGACTCCTACCATTTCAACATAGATACAAGAAAACCTACGATTTTCAATAAGACTGATTATCTTAAGTTACTCAATTAAAGATTAAAATCACGACAGATCTTGAGTCCTACTTTCACATGTTGCTGCTAGATTAAAAGATAGGACATACATTTTGATAACCAAGATTATAACACAAAATAAGAACGACGTCTCAATGGCATTCTTTTACTGTCCAAGAGTTAGTATGGTTATATGGGTATTTCCTCAATATTTAACACCCCAGTTCTCACTCAAAGTTGAATTATCCAGTTGAGGCAGTTATTCATACAGTTAGTTCCCATTGTCTCAGTAACTGTATATCATTATTCCACCAGAAATACAGAAGTCTCCACTTTCTTGCCAGGGAGTACTCTTAAGTTCCACAACCAAAATCAGTTTTATCTATATTGATATGATGTCAGCCGAATAGGGTGCAGACAGTTCTAAAAATAACAGTCCTCAACCTGCAACAATCTCTCATTTCTAATGCACATAGTTCTAGTCGCAGAGTGATTTCTCTGTTAAGCATTAACTATTCACATTCCAATATTCTCACTGTCTTTACACGAAGTTACAACTTAGTTTTAATCACACTGCTTCCTGAGTAAACTTTAATGCAACATAAGATGGCAGAATAGGAATTTCCAGCTGTAATTATGATGGTCAGTCTGTTGCTTGATTATTTGTTGAAGACCTGTCAGCAGATTTACTCTTTGAGTCTTAATGCTTTTAGCTATAACTTATGCTCCATTTACTCTCACTGAAATATTTTTGGAAAGGGCCTGGGAGAAGTATTTAGCCTTAGACGGCAAATTTTATTCTCAGTCATGCACAAAGCAACAAATATGATTTCAGACATATAAAAGAGAGCAATTAACAAGCCTTAATGAGTCTACATATAGCCAAATGGTAATTTTGGAACACCTATGTTTGTGAATGCACTTAAGATTATCAGAATTTGTAACTGTCCTACTGTACAATTACCATGAGGGTAGATGATGGTGCTCTATAAGTCACGCTGATTTTACTTGTAGAAGGTTATGCTGAGATACACATAAACCAGTAAAATTTCTGTGTTAAATAACAAGCTAAATATCTAAGGAAACCATAGTGTATTACGTTTTCCATACTTAACAGGATATTCAGCTTCCTTTTAAAATAGATTCCAGAGTGCTAACAAAAATATATTTTTAAATTGGAAATATATGGCTAACTCACATTTCTTGTAAGAAAGGACACCTACATATAAGAAATTATTCTCTTAAACTATATCTTGCTTAGGGAAAAACAGTAGAGCATCTTCCATTGATAACTGACTCTTCTCCCTTTAAACGGATCTCTCAATGAGAGACTCAGACTCCAGATAGACGTTCCATTTCCAGTCAGTCTTATACTTTTGGATCAACTTACGTTTGTGATGTGTAGTTTCTGAATGACATAGTCTGGACACATTTTACTTTCATTGATCTTCACAATGATGTCCCCATATGTTGCAGAGCCATTCTCCATTGTCGGCCAGTACTGAGCACATTTATTCTATGAAGATATGAAGTTAGGTGAGCAGCACAACACCAAAGTGGCAGAGCTGAGAACTAGAAGAAAGTCTGATTTTAAATAGATGGCAACTCCACATCTTTTTTTTCAGGTTCTCACAGGTGTTAGAAAAGGCTTAGGATGTCAGTGCTAAATAATTCCAAATATCCAAAAATTCAGGTCTCTTAGCTGAAGTTTATGCCCAGTGAATTTATCTTGGAACATAAAATGGGGGGGAAAATCCTGCACACTAGTTAAAAAAGTGAACAGCTACTCTTGCTGTTGTGTGAGGGATGTAGAAAAGTTTGTAGCTACTTCTGTGGCTTCTTTTTCAGTCTTTTGTAAGGGACATTGCTCCTGCAAGCCTTTAATGTCAAGTTGGGGATCCTGAAATCTGCATGCTGCTAGCCTTTTCTTTTCATCTTTAAAAGCAGTTAAAACATCAATAACCCTTCTTCGTGATGCACCTGGAATTAGGAACAAAAGCAAGCCAGTAGCTCCCAACATTCCAGTTAAAGGAAGGACAAAGACAATGGATACAAAAATAAATATTCTGTCCAGGATTTACTGAGGGTGTTGCCAGGATATCAGAAAATAATAGACAGGAGAAAATACAAACCATTTATGACACGTGTGTGAGGAACTGAAGTTCTGCCTTGAGCCCTTTTCTGGATTTATTAGCTGTAATTTGGAAGCTCACCCTCTGCTACTGACAGCTGTGACTAAAGAGACATTTTCTGATATGACAGGTAATTCCACAAGGCAAGACTGTTTTGGCATACTTTCCAACATAGGTTCTCCCACAATGAGACAACAGAAGAGAATGAAAACAAAGTACTCAGAAGAAGATGTAATTCACCACAGCACAGCAACCCATTCTGTTTTCAGACAAAAGAAGGATAGAAAGATGGATGGAAGAATGGGTCGATGGATATTTCTCACCCTCTTTCCTTCCTCACAGCGAGTCACCATGACAATAATTGTTGCCTTCTGTTCCCAGATCATTCTCCAGAAATCATCCATGGTTTCATCCTTGGGGCCTGGCAGGAGATATTTGAAGGAAGTTTTTTAAGAGGGCAGCTACATGAAAAAACACCTGCCTTATTAACATGCTTAGCCACACAGTCTGAAAAGCTAACCAGAAATCACGCAAATAACAGCCACACACTTCATTTCATTGTGACTGCTGGCTTTAGGCTACAACATTTTAAAAGTCTCATGTATATCTTTACTGCATTGCTGTGAAATCTGAAAGCTTTTGGTGTATAATTATATATCATGAGAAATCCTCCTTTGAAGTACAATTTGCTCATCTTCACAAAATTCCCTAAGCAAAAACACATTGGCTACTTTTTCATATTAAATTTCAAAATGTCAGATTTTCAATTTTTCTTTAAATTTACTAATACTATTTTATTACTTTCTAACAAAAAAAAATAGGCGAACAAAGAAGACGCATTCTTCTAAGATTGAAAATTACCTTGTGCAGCAATGTATTTTCTTGGTTCTTTGAAGCCCTATAAAAAGTACAATATTATCAACTTTTCAAAAGTAAGCATGAACGGTTTAAAAGGTTTGCAACTTTACAAATAAATACAATGTGCAACAGAGAGTTAATATCAAATACATTATAAAGATGGAAAGAACACAAACGGGAATATTCTGTTGTGATATTTGATGCATGGAATGTGCAGGCTGCAGAATTTCCTCAATAGTGCCTAAGATTTTTTGACATAGAAGTCACTCACATCGATATAGCTTGCATTAATATAGTCTGATCCTGGATCTCCTGGGATTTCTGAGAGTTCAACACGATTATCGTCATCTGTTTAAATAATTTAAAACAAAATATTTATATTATTTCAAGGTGCTGAGAAAAATATTTACAAAGCATGCACAATTTGTAACAAATACTCACATGGAAGGATATCAATGTAACGATTTTTGTTCTGATTATGGCTTTTCTTGGCCTCCTTTATTGAAAATTTACTGAAAACCCTAGGAATACTCTGTAAAATACAAAGTCTCTTTTATTAGGTAAGCATATATTTAAAACAGCTTCTACTTACAGTCAAATGCATATGCAAGAAATTTGATTCTACTGAATCTGGAAGATAATACTCTGTTTCATAAAATACTACTTCATATATTACTGATATCTAAGATAAACAAATTTCTTTTCCCATCATATAAATAACATGTCTCCACAATTACATATTTTTCATATCCCTATGGCTATGCAATAAGAGTATTAAAAATATGCATTAAAAAGTGCTTTAGAATGACAATTAGTTAAACCGTGTATTTTATACTTTAGCTGAAAAACATCTTCAGGAACAAAATAAAGTGCTATCTTCTTATACTGAAGAAAGCTTCCTAGCAAAATTAACTGAAGCCTATTTGACCTTTGATGAGAATTCACTTAATTTTCTAGATTGTTTTTATTTATTTATAAGCAGTGCATAGTCTTAAAACATGCTCTTAAACAGAATTCTTCCCACCACCTGGCTACAAATCTGTGGTATATTTTGAGCCAGTGTCAAACCTGAAATTCATCCAAGAAAAGTCTTCCTTCATCAGCAATCTTCCTCTTGTACGTGTCTAGCAATTGCTCAGCAGGTATTGGCTCTATGTTCAGAAGTTGCTTGTCATCATCTTTAACTGTGTAAATATATTGAACATTTATCATTACTGATTTTGAAAATGCAAGTTACATTTCAGTAAATGTGATTCTCAGATTTTCAGATGAATTAATAAAAGGGAACCTCTTTATTTTAAATAAGCATGTTTATTTTTTAAAACAAAGTGCTATTATCTGAGCCAGCTGTAAGCAAACAGTCCCTGGGCATAACAGAACTTTTTCAGCTCTATTCCCTGACAGGAGACACCTCAGGAGATGACCACATGCCAGGACATGACTGTTAAGTGCTTTTGTACAAAGTAGCAACTGTCCCATTCAGGTCACAGCAAGAGCCCCAGCATCCACAACAGTTAAATGGCCCTGCCCTCTACTTCAATTCTGATCATTTCTCATCAGCGGTACAAGAGATTACTGCATTTTCTATACATTCTCCAATTTATACTCTGAGAGGCAATATTCT
This sequence comes from Phaenicophaeus curvirostris, assembly GCF_032191515.1. Taxonomy (NCBI): domain Eukaryota; kingdom Metazoa; phylum Chordata; class Aves; order Cuculiformes; family Cuculidae; genus Phaenicophaeus; species Phaenicophaeus curvirostris. The sequence goes on along the minus strand of NC_091399.1, from coordinate 13,783,514 downwards.
GTAATATCTTTAAAGATAAAGTAATGATTGAACAAGTTTTATCATCTCTAATTAAAAATTTATTTGTTTTTTTATTTACATTGAATAGATTTTTTTAACAACTATGTGCCTAAGTAAATGGATTTGAATATCAACACAGTCTTGGTCCCCATTTAAGCTAGTTAATTTCTGTGGGCTTTAATGTCATGAATTATTATTTTCTTGAAGTTTTCTGGTATTGAGTGATTCTGTCTTTCTTCATAGGTTTTGAAATCTTGAGCAAAAAGTTTCTCATAAAGTTTGGTTTCATCTTTTTGAAATTTTGAAATAAAAAATGACTGGCTTACATTTAAATTCTTGCTTTGAAAAAAGGAGCACAGAAAATGGAAACTCTGCTTGAAGCTGTATTTGAGTCTGGACTTACTCTCAGGGTTAAATCTATCACAACCTTGTCCTTGGATAACAAGATTTGGCATGTAATTAAGTAACAAATAAAAGTTTTTCAGACACTGATGAACTTTCAGTTTGCTGAAAATTTCAGTTCACTTAAGTATAAAAACTTCTGCTATGCATTTACTGAAATTGCTTTGGGTTTTTTTCCTCTAAATGAAGTGTCGTCGTGTTGATAACTATAATATATATAATATATATATACACACAGACTAGAATGTAAAAAATCTAAAAGGTGGCAGCCAGACACATGACCAGTTTTATTTCTAATTGTTAAATATATGAAAATACTCACATTCAACAAGGCTTGTGCCTTCAGAAGAATTGCTGTAAGAAGTAAAAAAAAAAATCTGTAAAAGCTTTGACCAATGAGACCTGTATATGATAACGATTTAAGTAAGAGCAGGTTTGTGTGTGAACATCAAGACTGTTCTTAGCCAGCAGACCATATTGCAAGCTCTCCGTGACACACAAGTGCTACCACTGGGACTCACAGGCCCTGCACATAGGTGGTTGGGATCCTTGTCTTCCTACTGTGAGTATTATTGAGAGGGAGAAAGAAGGAAACCACATCAAAAAGCTTAATCACTTGCATAATTTTGTTCATATCACCTGTCACAAACACGTCTTTAGTTTGGAGTTGTTGGAGTGACTGCTCAGACCACCTGTTTCTCTTGCTAAATAAGTGACAATAAACTAACACATATATAAAATATAATGAAATTAAGTTTAAATGCTAAGGAGCCATGAGCAAGCCAGGCTTTCTGGAGCTGTACAAGCAAATATTGATTTTACTTCCCCAAGCATACCTTGTATCTGAGCAAGAGCAGCTCCCTGCCCCCTTAAAGGGAAGAGCTGGAGGGGGTGGGCAGGGAGAAGGGCTTGGAAGAGATGAGTCCCCAGGTTCTGCTGTTGCCAGAGGGCTGAGACATTGCTGAAGAAACTGCCCTAACTCCTTCTTTCTCTGCCAGCAGAAAATGCCCTTCACACATTGCACCATCTCACTTCACAGCAACAGTAGCAGTCAGCCTGGTTTTCCAGGTCTCTGGTACAGTCGTAAGGGAAAGCAATGACCTTTCTTCTATTACCATCCACTATCATACAACTACCAAACCACACAGAGATGACTATAACAAAAAAGGCCTCTGTGAAATATTGTTATGGGTGGACAAGCATTTGAAAGAGTTCCAAGAAAGTGAATTATTTTCATTACTTTTAACTTAAACCAGGAAGGAAAAATTTACCAGATATTTGTGAATATTTTTTCACAAAACTAATGACAAAACATTTTTTCTAGCAGGTAAGTGCTTCCACGTCCCAAGAAAGGATATAGCAAAGAGATTTTAAATCTATTTGGTTGCATTTGCATTCCCAGACAAAACACCTAAAATTGAGGTTTTATGAAAGGATTAAAAGGTAAAAGAATGGTTTTTTTCCAGTATTAATTAAATATCAAACTCATAAATTTTTTGCACTACCTGTTGGGAAATCTTGTGGAAAAACAGAAAGTCTCCCCTATTTATGTAAGAGAGGTAAAGAAACATGACACTTACCTAAGCTTTTTTTTGTGAAGATCATAAATTTTGTACAGAACCAGTAGTAAAGCAATTGATGTCACAATGATCAAGAATGCCAAGAATATAATAAGTGCTCTAGAATTGTCTAGCAAGAGAAAAAAGAATAAATTTATTATTTCTTGAATACATAACGGCATTTAAAGATTACATGTTTTTTCCTTTAAAAAAAAAAAAATCTGGTACTTCCTAGAGCCAGGGCTCATTGATTTTTTAGTGAAAAGAACTAAGCAATTATTTTTATGAGCTAGTTTAAGTTTGCTAATCCAAAGTGCCAAAAACTTTTAAGCTCACAGAAAAGGAGGGAATTTTATTTCTTCATTAAGAACACTTTCACTTAAACTCTCCATGCCCACCTATCAAAATGCTACAACTCACACAGTGGCTCAGCATTACCATGGTTGTCTCCTGCTCTGAGACCTGTACAGCTGAGCAGTGTGGAGCTCTCAGCTGCTCTTGATCTGGGAGCTGGGAATCCCTGACAAGTCACAGATGTTCAGCTCCTGAAAAGCAGGATCTGAATGCAGGAGAATCATCCTAAAGTGGATAATTTAATTGGCAAAATGAATTTCTAGTTCCTTATGACCATTTCCTGAAGAAACCACAGCTATGTAATAATTCTAAACCATGGTCGATGACTTGTCAACATTATTATATTTTCAAATACAGATCAACATTTAACTATAAAACAGGAAGTTTGGGTATTTATATAGGAATAGTCGCAAGAAAATTCACAGTTTACAGTATTAATCTGTACTATGCTAGTCCAAAAGTAAAAATGCCGTATATGTTCACTTACATCTGGTTTTTATACTCTTCTTTACTGGCTGTCCTGTATGTTCTCCATTAAACACTAAGATCTGCATGCAGCACATGAGAATAATAGAGATGTTAAGATTTAACAAGTAAAAATTTATGCATAGAATTTTTTTAAAAAACAAAGAACAATGGATATTAGAAATGCAGCCACTTTGAATGAATCAACCTCACTGACAGAGGCATCTGCTGTCAATGTTTGTATAGACATTCATAGTGCAGTCCAGGTTTCTACCTAAGTTACAGCAAGATGTAGATCCAAAAATATGTACATGTCTGGAAAAAAAAGTTAATGAAGCAGAAGACAGGTTTTACACAATCAAAATCAGATATATCTCAAGGAAAAAAACTTAAAATCAAACCTCTCAAATCTGAAAAATAACCATGCAATATATAACAAAACATCATTATTTTATTTGCTTCAACAGTAAACTCACAAATAGCCAACTGAACTGATTATTTTTAATACAAGTTCCTGTGTGGGAAGTAATTTATAAAAGGTTAAATTATGGAAGCCAAAATAAACTTTATAATATGCTACTTTCTTGGGGTACCTTAACTGGTGATGAAATACTGACTTTGTTTAGATGTGTTTAAAATTTGTAATATATTTTAGTTAGCCAAACTTTTATATTTCTTTTATAGAAATTTCTATCAGATCTAATAGATAGCTTGAAGTTTGTAGGTCAAATATTTCACACTTTTCTTGTGAAGAAAAATTAGTCCTATGATTAAACTTAAAGACTTAATACTAGACAGTAATAATATTAACAGTATTGAAAAATACTGGTTTTAATAGTAATATTCTCCTGCTGCAAATCATCCTAAAGGGGAGGAAGAGGAGGGCTTTCAGCATCATTGCTGACTGCAGGCTGAGTTCTTGCTGAACCTACCCAATCATTTAAGAAAAATCACTCCAGATAGAGGACTCTGCCCCAGCTCGCAGCTTCTGCTCTAAAAAGCTGATGTGTTCAGGGATTTGTGGTTTCTGAAATCTGCAGCTAGGAAGAAAGCCATGGTAGATGGCAAGATCTGGAGGAGGAGCAGAGGTGGCAGAGAAAATGAGAAAGAATCTTCAAAAGTAATGAAAGCCAGAAATCTAACGCAACTCTCAAGGTCCAAACACAACTAAACCAAAAGGCGTGCTGCATAGGCTCCAGTTTATTCCCTGAACAATTCAGTGTGCAGAGAGATGGGAATCATGACACCCACCAGCTCTCATGGGTGCTTTGGTTGTTTGTCTTGGAAGTTCTGTAACTTGACCCAGAATCCTTTCAGTTAAGGTTATAAGGTTTTCTCTGTTTCCCCAAAACAAGGCATAATAAGTTTGAAGCAGAAGCAAGGGTTTAGAGCCAGGCAGAGGCCGGTTTCTTCTGTAAGGGAAATTGCTCACTGCAAGTGGTGTACAAAAACCTAAGAATCACAGAATCACAGAATAACCAGGTTGGAAGAGACCCACCGGATCATTGAGTCCAACCATTCCTATCAAACACTAAACCATGCCCCTTAGCACCTCGTCCACCTGTCCCTTAAACACCTCCAGGGAACGTGAACTCAACCACCTCCCTGGGCAGCCTGTTCCAGTGCCCAATGACCCTTCCTGTGAAAAATTTCTTTCTGATATCTAGTCTGAACCTCCCCTGGTGCATCTCGAGGCCATTCCCTCTTGTCCTGTCCCATGTCACTTGGGAGAAGAGGCCAGCTCCCTCCTCTCTACAATCCCCTTTCAGGTAGTTGTAGAGAGCAATGAGGTCTCCCTTCAGCCTCCTATTCTCCAGGCTAAACAACCCAAGCTCTCTCAGCCGCTCCTCATAAGGCCTGTTCTCCAGCCCCTTCATCAGCTTTGTTGCTCTTCTCTGGACTTGCTCCAGAGCCTCAACATCCTTCTTGTGATGAGGGGCCCAGAACTAAACCCAGTACTCAAGGAGCGATCTTACCAGTGCCGAGTACAGAGGGAGAATGACCTCCCTGGACCTGCTGGCCACACCGTTTCTGATACAAGCCGGATGCATTGGCCTTCTTGGCCACCTGGGCACACTGCTGGCTCATGGTCAGTCCCTGTCAACCAGCAACCCCAGGTCCCTCTCCTCCAGGCAGCTTTCTAGACAGACTTCTCCTAGTCTGTAGCGCTGCATAGGGTTGTTGTGCGCCAAGTGAAGGGGTTTTGTACTATGGGAGCAATGCAAGCATCTGCTCCTACAGGATCTTGTTTTTCTTCTCCAAATACAAAGGTTTCTGAGCTGAAACAGTCAGAAAAATACTGACCAAACCTCGGAACAAAACCTAGACTACTCAAGTTCTCTGATAGTGCATTTCCTCAGGAAAACAGAGAAAAGAGGTAAAGACTGTGGAAAATGAGTGAAACCGGTTCCTGAAAGCGCTATAACTCTATCATTCCTACTGATTACTTTCTTACCTAAACTTTATTGAGAGGAAATATTGTTCTCCAAGCAAAAAAATACCAAAAGAGTGAAATGACTGAAAGAAGATGACATAGTAGGAGGCCCTCAGGAAAGTGAAACTTGTAAACAGATGGTGAGATATGTTGTATGGAAACAAGGACTGGCTTGTAAAAGGCTTCTGTAAGGACACGTGAAAGACTTGTACTTTTCATACTGTTAGAACATGCGTGCAATAACACACAAGGGAGTAGGTACATTTGCATTGTATTTCCAAAGTAATAGCTGCTTCTTTACTTCCGTGGCTTACAGATCCATAGATTGACTCATCTGGCACCATATATGCCTATTTTCCTAAAATCAAGTATGATATGCTTACCTAATGAAAATACAGGAATATTTTATATATTTAATTTATTAAGCCTACTTACCGAAAATGTATAGTTCGTCAAGTACAAGAGATCTTTTTTTATAAAATTACAATTATTTCTTTTGGTCTCATTTATTCCATCATTTTCCCAAGTCAATACAAATTCTGTTATTGCTCCATACACTCCCCGGCTTTTGCACGTAATTTCTACAACATTATCGTCTATCAGTGTTGCATTAACTTCATTCACAGATTCTGGTTCTGTTCACAAAAGAAGTGTTACTGGTTCTATTCTCATAATTTCAAACCAAACATTTCAACAGCTATACATTTTCACATCTGTCTGTAATCTTCTCTCTCAATAATTCCATACATTTTCTTCTTTAAAAATTACAGTTCCAATTTAACAAGATAAATAAAATCAATTTTTAGTTAACCATAGGCTTATCTGAACTGGAAAAGATGTGAAGTGGAACTGAAAATGTTGGGAAGGTCAAAATATCAGCAGCTCCAAAATATAACATGCTCAAAGTAGATTATCGTAAAGAGAAAAATCATGATCTTGCTTAAACAAGGGCTATCTAAAAATTGAAGACACTTTTCAATTTCTTTTCCAGTTCTCTTGGATCAAATGGTTTACAGTAGCAGTCAATTAATTTATAAGCTTCTTTTTTTCCCATGAGACTTCAGGTGGTAATTTTTATCATGTACTCTTCAACTATAAGCTAAAATATGTTAGATCAATGACCCCCAGTAATAGAGAAATTCTGATATTTTCATGAATTGTCTTTAAAACTGAATACAAAAGCTCTGTATATGCCACGGAAAGATACGATTCAAATTCAAAACAACAGTCTGCCAGAGGCCCCTGTACTTCCCAAGGGTCTACAAAAACTCATGAAGTAAAAACAACAATCAGATTCAATGTTCTTATATATCCATTTCGACATACTTCTTGGGAGTTTTAAAAGCAATAAAGATTTAAATATTCCTGCTATTAGGGGGAAAAAAAATCTCCACTTTATCATTACTTCACTAGCAGAGAAATAATAATTTATTTATCACTAATAAAATGCCTTTAGCTTATTCAGTGAAATTAAAGGAAACATTTAGTATCTTACTAAGTGTAAACCATCATAGTTTCCCTATAGGTGTATCTCTATATTAGCCAAGTCTGGAGCTGGTGAAACTAGGGCTAAAAAAGCACTGGAAGAAATTAGATAAACATGGGAGGTTTGGGTGGTTTTCTTTGGGGTGGCTTGGGTTTTTTTTCCCTCAAAGAAGGAATTAAAATAGTATGAAACTTTACATCTGAAGATTAAAAAGGAGGAAAAAAAGCCCCAAAAAATAGAAAGGACTGTGTCTCTATTATGCCTTGCCCATGTCAGGAAAATATCTGCAAAATGTTGTGTTTGAGGGTTTGCTTTTTGTAGCTTTTCTAGTAGTTCTATCACTTGAACACGTATAGCAAACAAAGAATCAAGATAACAGGAGTAAGCCCTTGACAGGATAGCCCCAAAAAGGTGCACGACCATCCTGACAGCACAAAGGTTGGTGCAGGTTGGGTTTTAACCTAATGTGGAATTGTAGAAGCCAACTGTGTATGTGTAAATACAAACTAAAAGCTACTATAGACATCAGTATTGCTGTAGCCTGTGTAATACAGATCTGCTTTGAGCAAACAGGCAATGACAGAACAGAAGGTACATTTTCCATGTCTTTGTAGTTTTCATGCCACAAAGAAAAAAAGGACATTTTTCATTCTTCTTATGTTTAATTTGAATCTTTTCTTTAGATTGGGACATGATGCTTCCTAAAATCTTATCAAGAATTTCAAATAAATTCAATTTTTAAATAAAAAACTAGGATAAATAAGAATAGTAATACTGCATGAATAATAAAAATAGGTTAATATCAAGCAGTAAAAAAGAAACACTAATGATACAAGTGTCAATAAAATTACTTTAATGTTCCTTGGCTAATCGTAATAACATATATACAATATAATGTACAATACGAAAGAACACATTCCCCGTGTTAGTATCAGCTTCGTTCATAATAGTTCACAACCAAGGAACTTACTTGCTGATTTTGTTGTAAAATTGCATCTTCTGATTTCTCCCATAATTTTTTCATTATTATATTTGCTAATCACATATGGAGTCACAGATACAGAGCCATTGGTATAAGGTTCTAATCCATCACAAGTATAGCTAGTTTTCTCGACTGATCCTGCCTCTTCAAGAAAAAAAGGAAAAATTAAGTTAATTAATGAAACTTATTAAATTTCTGTTAGAAGCACTAGAATTCTTACACTTCATCAGAACTACGCGAAACAACTGCCATGTACTTGTATTTTAATTACCTTGTACTTGGTTGGTTTGTCATGCTTACTAATGCTAAGTGACGGCTCAGGAAGAGGAAGAAATACATTGCTGAGTGAAAAAGGTAGAAAGTTGAGGTTTTGTTGTGTTTTGGTTTTTATTTTCTCAGTATGTCATTTTAATGGATGTAATTAAACACTAACTTAAAGAACATTGGTAAAGAGAGGTTGATAATTTCTTCCGCATTCAGCTTGGGAAGGTGTTAGTAGACAGATGTTAAAGCCACTCCGTGCACTGGGCAAGTCTGTTCTGATATGACACAAGAGACATCGTGTGCTTCTGATAGTGGCAAGCTGGACAGAAAGGAATTGCACGAGAAGCACTGTGAAAGAAGCTATTACCCACACTTTAGGTAGGGCTTTCATGGCTTGGGGAACTGGGGAGAAATGGCCTTTCTATTTTTCCTTCTGGCTGCTTCAGTCATGCACCCCAGCATTGTACATTGGTTCCCTGCACTCACCAAGCCAGACCAGCCACAGACACTGGTGCATGGGGCTGTCACACTTTTGGGTAGTGATCAAACACACATCATGGAGAATGGGAGAGATTATTTGTATCCGAGGAGCTTATGAGTATGACAGCCTTCAGTTCTTGTGGCAGTCCGGTTTTACAAAACATGCAGTATGCGAACAGAAAGAATTAATTAACCCAAGACTATCTTAAAGCTGACGTACAGTTCCTGGAATCATGTATCAGACTCTTTGTTTTCCAGTCATTGTTATGAAGAAAAGATCACACCTGGAAAATGTGATCCCAGTATGATTGATTCAGACATATCCATCTAAATACAAGGTGGCCTAAACCAACATATCTGCAAGTAGTGATGGTTTAGTAGAAGACAAGCATCTGGCTTACCTTTCTAAACATGACTGTGCAATCCTATCACTTAGGATCCCTGACTTTTGCACACATTGTTGTTACTCAAAAGGCAGGTTCCTGTCTTCTCAGAGAATATATTAACCAGCTGGAGCAGCATTTTCTGAGACAGTGCATGATGCTACAAACTGATCAGGCAACTAATGATCTTGCCCACTTATTCTTAATACAAGAAGGACAAGAACTGAAGTGTGCCAGAGCAGTGTCCTGAAATGGTACACTGAATGCACACACACAGAGTTCAACAGGAACAACCTCGAAGGAAAGAAACTTGAACATTTCTGAAAAAAAACCCAAACTGCACAGTTTGAAGAGATTTCTATAGGCTTGACAGTGCATCATGCTTGGTGCTCTGTAAATATTAAAATATTCAATGAATTATTCAATACTGAAGGGGCATATGCTTACCTTTGTCATTGCATTTCACCTCATAGCCATGAATCGGACGCTTTAAAATGTCACTAGGTTCCTTCCATGTGACTGATACAGCTGTGACACTACTATTTGCTGTAAGGTTTTCTGGTGCTCCTGGAGCTGTCATAAAAGAAAAAGAATGGTGGGGGGCAGGGGGTGGGGGCAGTGGGAGGATGGAAGGAAATGTTTGAATGAAAAAGCAAAATATTCCTATTTTTGCCTATTTTGATTAAATTAAATTTCATTGGGTACTAAAGCAAGATACCAGCAGCATGTAAATTTTTTCATAGTCTACTTTATTCAAAGAAATTTAATGTAAGTATAAACTGCGTGTAGGTAATGGCATCGTATTAGAGTAATTTCATAAATGAAATTAATTCAGGACAAGGTAAATACAGCAATAACACATACCAGTAAAATTGTCCAGCATTTTCAAATATTAAACTTTTTCTTTTATTTCCTTACAGTTTCAAGAAACTTTAAACATGTGGCCTATATTTTTCTTTGTACGTTACTTGATTTAGGTTGATTTACCTTTTAATTCAGAAAAACAGGCTAAGATGTTTCCAGGGACAATATTTCAGAAAACCACATTATTTTATCTGGAGACATTCTTTGCAATTAATCTATCACATCTTTCATCAAATCAAGAATCTAACACCTGTTTTTTACTAGGCCTGTGTTTTGTTTGAATTTTTTTGGTCTTCATTCAAACTTCCTTACATTTGGCCATGTACTCATCCTCAAAGAAAAATTACAATCTCTGAGAAGCAGAGGAAGGCATCAAACTGGAAGACTGAGACTGGGGCTGGAGAGGAAAAGGAAGTCTGTTATTGCAGTCAAAGGACAACCACATGGGCAGGAGACCAGGCAAGAGGAGCTGGAGGAGAACCTGAGAGTAGCTGAGCATGCTGCTCAGAACACATCTTCAGCCCCAGGAAATTGAGATAGTGGGATTCATAGTTGGGTTTTCCAGAAATATGTGTAACACAAAGCAAAAATAATTATTACACTTACCCTCATAATCTGTTTCTATAATGAAGTCCTGGTTGGCAACCTTTTCTTCAAAGAAAAGTACAGTGCCAGTGCAACTGTGGTTATAGTTGGGTAATGAAGTGACCAGCTCTTTACAAACTTGATCTATTTTTGTAAAGTTTGATGAAGCTGTGGACACAAAAATAGTCAGCAATATTTTTTACAACTCCACAAGTATATGCTACCATTTTAACTGGGATTTTCTCTACCTTATTTACTCAATATAATTTGTAATAAATTATCATAATATTCCAAACAGAAAAGTGTACAATCAAAAGATTTCATGGGAATCTGGCTGGACTTCGGAGTGGTTTCTTAGCACTTCAGCTCCCTGAAACATGAAATGTGCAGCCCTGGACATTCATCATGCCTTTCTATGGGACACATGAGGACATCCAGTATCCATATCTTCCTACCCCACTGGCTGCTGACTCCAAGCCCAGAGAGCATGGACTGTCCCCATCCAGGAGCCTTCAGAGCCAGCTGCCCTGGTAGTCTGCAAAGGATCAGTTCACAGCAGACCCACAGAGTTCAGGATTTCCAGACTCTTGGCTCCCCATAAGACTACCAAGTAGGACCTCAAAAATCTTCAGAAGAGTGCAATGTGTGTGGCTGGTAAACTCAGGAAATAAGCTAGGAGCAGAAGTCCCCAGCTTGGCGATTCCAGAAATTCTGAATAGCAGCTTCCCCCTCAGACTGGCACAATTAACGTAAAGATCTGCCAGTATCTCACTGAAAGTCAACATTAACATTGCCTTTAAAAACAGACAGACAGACAGATAGATAATCAACTTTACAAATATCTTACGTTTGCAGCTAACGGTCACATTAGCACAGTCCAATGATTTTTCCCAACATATTTTTGCAGATTTGCTTGTTTGATTCGCAACTTTGAAAGGATTTTTACTGCTCTCTGTAAAGGATTAATATTATGTATCACTGTGACATTGGCTATATTGATACTTTAAGTAGTATTTTGTTCTTTTATACTATTTACTTGTTCTGCAAATATGAAGATACAATTAGCACAGAATAACATACAAAGAATTTAACATGAAATGGAAAATAAAAATTGAAAAAGCCTACATGAGATAAAGCTGGCATTCAAATAATAAAAGAAACACTTAATCCAACCATCTCTTTAGTGAGTAAACCATCCAGTGTAAATAGTAGATTTCTTGTGCTGGCTGGTCTCGTTGCTAACTATACTACAGACGACCTATGTAAAGTCCCTGTTCTACTTTACAATGAGAAAATTACATTTCTTTACATCCTAGTTCAAGAAAATATTGAGAGATTTTAAGCTGCAAATTCAAAACACAAAATATCTTGCAAACCAAGCACAAAGTATGAAAACCTTTTTGTCTGATTTTCTGAAAAGAGACAAGAATAGTCTAAGAAATCCAGGAAAGCTGAATTAATGCACGTCAAAAGAGCCCCAGACCAAATAAACAGAAAACTACTAAAACCCTTCTATACCTACCAGGTGGAATAATAAGATAATTATCTTTGCATTTATCAGTTCTAACTGTATATCGCATGCATCTCTGAAGTTTTATTGTATTGTTGCTGGAATATACACTTAAGTTCCCATCAGGCTTCAAAATAACATATTCTCTGTTTTCTCTGAGATTTTCCAGTGTAACTTCAGCCATGTTATTCTCATCTTTTACACTTGCTATATTGCTGGTAGAAACGATATCTAAAAGAGAAAGATAAAGTAGCAGTCAATGATTTTATGACAATTTAAAAGAACCACTACATTTTTTATGACACTACCATGTGCACTTTAAGAATCACAAAATATAACAAAATCCTATGTTCCTTATTCAATTTCAATTTTTGTTTGTCTTTTACTTTGAAAAATTGTTTAGTCAAAACAGAAAATTTCCTCAGGGAAATAGTCTTTTAAATAATTCTCTAGTTAGGAGAACAGAAGAAATAAAAAGATGAACATTTCATAACCAGGCTTTCTTTAATTTAAAAATGTCAGTTCAAAGTGAAATACATTGTTTTGACACATTGAATCATTTTTTGAAAAGAAATTTCAGGTTTTCTTATTCCAACTGTTTCATAATCATCTAGCAAATAGTGGCTACACTACAGTTTATGACTGAAAATCAGAAAGGAGAGGTCTCTACTTCTGAAGAGAGACAAACCAGTGTACAAACATTGGTTTTACTCTACTTATGAACTGCGGTTTGCAGCATCTGATTACCAGCATGACAAATTAGAAAGGGCCTAGTAGAATGAAGACATCTTTTCTGCAGCCCTGGTATCAGCAGTTTAGATATCAGCAGCAGGGCACTATAACAGAACTGTAAACGGAGATGAGAAGACCAGAAAGGCTAATAACTTTAATCCTACTCTTCCAGAATTGGAAAATAACACAAGATACTAACTGATAGTTTTACTCATCAGTTTTTGAGTTTACTGATTTGGTAAAATTTCAGGACCAAGAAAAATAAGGGGTTTGGTTCTTACCACAAGGTGCTGGTGTTGTTTCTGGTGCAGGTTCTGTAAGAAAAGCAAACAAAATGAAGATGTAGCTCAGCAGGTTGGATTGTTGGTTTTTTTCACAGAACATTGGAGGAAGGTAGTTGGTACTGCCCCAAACTCTTCATCCAATATATTCAGTAAAAGTAACTGTATTTTGTACTGCACTCACATTTTAAAAGGAAATCAGCTACATATAACAGCCTTTTTTAATTCATTGTTTTAGGGATCATCTGTCTTTCCTCATTTTCCAATGACATCACGACTACAAATAAAACTAGTTATTAATAACATTTCTGCATACAAAGCTACGGAAGAAGACTTCTCCAAAACACCTTAGAGGTAATAAAGGTTCTACTAGGAAGGTGATACAACTGGCAGCCCAGCTAAAGTGCCTCTATACAAACGCACCAAGCTTGGGTAACGAGGAGGAGGACCTGAAAGCTACTGTGCTGCTAAAAAGCTATGATCTAGTTGCCATCATGGAAACTTGGTGGGATGAATCCTATGACTGGAGTGTGGCTATCGACAGCTACAGGCTGTTCAGAAGAGACAGACCAGGAAGGAGAGGTGGAAGTGTTTCTCTCTGTCTTGGGAAAGGGATAGAATGTGAAGAGCTGTCACTGAAGAGTAGCCACAAACAGGTTGGAAGCTTGTGGGTCAGAATTAAAGACAGAGGAGCCAACGGGAACCTTGTGGTTGGTGTATACTACAGGCCACCCGATCCAGGAGGGTCAACCAACGAAGGCTTCTTCCTCCAGCTGCAGGAGGCTTCATGCTCACAAGCTCTCATCCTGCTCGGGGACTTCAACCACCCTGATAAATGCTGGAAAAGTAGCATGGCAAGATGTAGGCAATCCAGGAGATTCCTGGAGTGCATTGAAGATAATTTCTTGACCTTATGGTCACCAATACAAGTGAACTCATCAGTGATATTAGGATTGGAGGCAGCCTGGGCTGCAGTGATCACACACTGGTGGAGTTCAAGGTCCAGAAGGATATGGGACAGGCGAAGAGTATAGTCAGGATCCTAAATTTCAGGAAAGCAGACTTCCAGCTCTTCAGGGAGTTACTCGGTAGGATCCACTTGGACATAGTCCTCTGAGACAAGGAAGCGGAACAGAGCTGGAAAATATTCAAGGATGCTTTCCATAAAGCACAAGAGCACTTAGTCCCCATATGCAGGAAATCAGGCAGGGAAAGGAAGAGACCAGTGTGGCTGAGTCGAGACCTGCTGATTGAACTAAAGAAGAAGAGGGAACTGCACAGGCAGTGCAAGCAGGGACAGGGAACCTGGGATGTGTATAGGGACACTGCCCAGTTGTGTAGGGATAAGGTCAGGAAGGCCAAGGTGCAGCTGGAGCTGAACTTCGCAAGGGAAGTGAAGACCAACGAGAAGGGCTTCTATAGGCACATCAATCAGAAGAGGGAGGTTAAAGAGAACGTACCCCCACTGATGGCTGGGAATGGCGGCCTTGTATCAAAAGACAAGGAGAATGCTGAGGTACTTAACATTTTTGCCTTAGTCTCCACTGATAACTTCTTTCCTCACCCATCCTGGGTCATGGGATAACAAGATGGTGAGCAGGGGGGTAAACCCTCTCGCACAGTACAGAAGGATCATGTTCATGACCACCTGAAGAACCTGAACATACACAAGTCTCTGGGACCTAATGAGATGCATCCCAGAGTCCTCAGGGAATTGGCTGATGTGGTTGCCAAGCCACTCTCCATGATACTTGAAAACTCGTGACTGGAAGAGTGACTGGAAGTCCCTGGTGACTGGAAGAAGGGTAATATTATGCCCATTTTTAAAAGGGGTAGAAGAGATGACCCTGGGAACTACCTGTTAGCCTCACCTCTGTGCCTGGGAAGATCATGGAACAGATCCTCCTAGAAGCTCTGTTAAAGCACATGGAGGACATGGAGGTGATTAGTGGCAGCCAGCATGGCTTCACCAGGGGCAAATCCTGTATAACCAACTTAGTGTCTTTCTATGATGGGGTAACCACAGCAGTGGGCACAGGTAAACCGAATGATGTGATCTACCTGGAATCCTGTAAAGCCTTTGACACAGTCCCCCACAACATCCTTCTCTCTAAATTGGAGAGATATGGATTTGATGGGTGAACTGGTCAGTGGATAAGAAACTGGTTTGATGGTTTTATTCAGAGAGTAGTGGTCAATGGCTCAAAGTCCAGATGGAGATCCATGACAAGTGGTGTCCCTCAGGGGTCCCTTACTGGGACCGGTGCTGTTTAATGTCTTCATCAAGGATAAAGACAGTGAGATTGAGTGTGTGTTCAGCAAGTTTGCAGATGATACCAAGCTGAGTGGTGCAGTTGCCACACTGGAAGGACAGGATGTCATCCAGAGGTACCCGGACAGGCTGGAGAAGCAGGCCTGTGTGTACCTTATGAGGTTCAACAAGGCCAAGTGCAAGGTCTTATACCTGGGTTGGGGCGATCCCCGATTTCTGTGCAGGATGGGGGATGATGTGATTGAGAGCTGGCCCGCGGAAAAGAGCTTGGGGATGCTTGTTGACAAGAAGCTCAACATGAACTGGCAATGTGTGCTCGCAGCCCAGAAGGCCAACTGTATCTTGGGCTGCATCAAAAGAAGCGTGGCTATCAGGTCGAGGGAAATGATTCTGCCCCTCTGTTCCACTCTTGTGAGACCTCATCTGGGGTACTGTGTCCTGTTCTGGAATCCTCAGTGTAAGAAGGATATGGAATTGATGGAACAGGCCCAGAGAAGGGCTACAAAGACGGTCTGAGGGCTGGAGCATCTCGCATAAGAGGACAGGCTGAGAGAGTTGGGCGTGTTCAGCCTGGAGAAGAGAAGGCTCCAAGGAGATTTTATAAAAGCCTTCCAGTACCTGAAAGGGGATCTACAAGAAATCTGTGGAGGGACTGTTCACAAAGGCTTGTAGTGATAGCGCAAGGGGGAATGGATATAAACTGGAGAGGGGCAGATTTAGGCTTGATATAAGGAAGAATTTCTTCACCATGAGAGTGGTGAGACACTGGAACACGTGACCAGGGAAGTTGTGGCTGCCCCGTCCATGGAGGTGTTCAAGGCCAGGTAGGATGGGACCTTGGGCAGATTGATCTAGTGGGATGTCCCTGCCCATGGCAGGGGGGTTGGAACTAGATGACCTTTAAGGTCCCTTCCAACCTAAACTACTCTATGATTCCATGATTCCCTTGATCCAAGAGGAAGGGGTTAGAGACTTGCTTGGCCAATTAGATACTCATAAGTCTATGGGGCCAGATGGGATCCACCCAAGAGTATCGAGGGAGCTGGTGGATGTGCTTGCCAAACGGCTTTCCATCATCTTCCAGCATTCCTGACTGAGTGGGGATGTTCCACTTGACTGAAGGCTGGCTGATGTTACACCCATTTACAAGAAGGATCAGAGGGAGGATGCAGGAGACTACAGACCTGTCAGTCTGACCTCGGTGCCTGGGAAAGTCATAGAACAGGTGATCTTGAGTGCCATCATGAAGCACATGCAAGAGAACCGGATGATCAGGCCCAGTCAACATGGGTTCATGAGAGGCAAGTCTTGCCAAACTAACCCGATTGCCTTCTATGACAAGGTGACCGGCTTACTGGTTGAGGGAGAGGCTGTGGATGTAGTTTTCTTGGACTTCAGTAAAGCCTATGACACAGTTTCTCACAGCATTCTGCTTAGAAAACTGGCTGCCATTGGCCTGGACAAGCGCACACTCTCCTAGGTGGAAAACTGGTTGGATGGCCGGGCCCAGAGAGTGGTGGTGAATGGAGTTAACTCCAGCTGGAGGCCAGTGACAAGTGGGGTTCACCAGAGCTCAGTGCTGGGTCCAGCCCTGTTCAATGTCTTTATCAAAGAACCTGGATGAAGGCATTGAGTGCACCCTTAGCTAGTTTGCGGACGACACTAAGCTGGGTGGAAGCGTGGATCTGCTGGAGGGTCGGGAGGCTCTTCAAAGGGATCTGAACAGGCTGGACCACTGGGCAGAGTCCAATGGCATGAGGTTTAACAAGGCCAAGTGCCAGGTCCTGCACTTGGGGCACAACAACCCTATGCAGTGCTACAGACTAGGGGAAGAATGGCTTGAGAGCTGCCTGGAGGAGAAGGACCTGGTGGTGTTGGTTGACAGCAACTGAACATGAGCCAGCAGTGTGCCCAGGTGGCCAAGAAGGCCAACGGCATCTTGGCTTGTATCAGAAATGGTGTGGCCAGCAGGCCCAAGGAGGTCATTCTCCCTCTGTACTCGGCACTGGTAAGATCGCTCCTTGAATCCTGTGTTCAGTTCTGGGCCCCTCATCACAAGAAGGATGTTGAGACTCTGGAGCAAGCCTAGAGAAGAGCAACAAAGCTGATGAAGGGGCTGGAGAACGGGCTGGAGAACAAGTCTTATGAGGAGCAGCTGAGGGAACTGGGGTTGTTTAGCCTTGAGAAGAGGAGGCTGAAGGGAGACCTCATTGCTCTCTACAACTACCTGAAAGGAGGTTGTAAAGGGGGGAGCTGGTCTCTTCTCCCAAGTGACAGGCTACAGGACAAGAGGGAATGGCCTCAAGCTGCACCAGGGGAGGTTCAGACTAGATATCAGAAAGAAGTTTTTCACAGAAAGGGTCATTGGGCTTTGGAACAGGCTGCCCAGGGAGGTGGTTGAGTCACTGTCCCTGGAGGTATTTAGAAGACGAGTAGACAAGCTGCTCAGGGACATGTTTTAGGGGCAAATAGGAATATTTGGAGTCAATTATCCAAGAGGTCTTTTCCAACCTGGAGATTCTATGATTTTCTGATTCTGTGAGTTCAGAATACCCCATTCTTATAGCTGTATGATAAGCTATTGTGTTTTCCCAGCTTACGTACAATGTGGCACAGCTAACTGAACAGTATCCAATGTCACTAAATTAACAAAATTTACCTGCTTTTGCATAGCTATTCTTTCCTTTAGAAAGAGATTTATGCAGAGGTACAGATTGTTTTACAACTACTTTAGCATTAAACACTCAAAAGCAATTACGATCTGTTATTCAGAAAACCTGCACAGAACCTTGAGCAAAGAACTTAATCCTGAAAACCAGTACTTAAAATATACTAAGGTATAAGTATTACCAAAAGAGATTGACTGTAATGAAAGTGTAAACTGAGAGGGTCCAGCACAGTTTTACTAAGATGGTTAGAGGCAGAAAACCCACAAGTAAAAGCTAAGCTCAGTCAAAGAGCTGACAGCAGCCTACAGCTACTTG
Source organism: Phaenicophaeus curvirostris (assembly GCF_032191515.1). Classification (NCBI taxonomy): domain Eukaryota; kingdom Metazoa; phylum Chordata; class Aves; order Cuculiformes; family Cuculidae; genus Phaenicophaeus; species Phaenicophaeus curvirostris. The sequence continues at coordinate 13,765,477 of NC_091399.1, read as the reverse complement.
AAGGGCAGTTACAAAGATTATAAGACTCCAGCTCCTGGATGTAATTTGCTCAAGTACACATTTGTATTTTACTGACTTGAGTAATTCCTTACAGCCCAATTGCAATAATAATGTGAGTAATAATATTAGATCCAAAGAAAATAGTACTGCTGAGAGAAACAAAAGAAAAGCCACTGGAAAACTTAGAAGCTCATAGATCTGTAGATGTATAGCTTCCAGTACTTAATGTGGGCCTATAGGATAGATGGGGACAGAATTTTTGGCAAAGTCTGTTGTGAGAGGGAAAGGAGCAGTGGTTTTAAACTAGGCGAGGGTAGATTTAGACTGGGTGTAAGGACTGGGTATAATATGGGTAGTGAAGCACTGGAACAGGTTGCCAGGGAGGTAGTGGAGGCCCCATCCCCGGAAACATTCGAGCTTAAGCTGGATGGGGCTCTGAATAACCTGATCTAGTTCAATATGTCCCAGTTCCTGCAGGGGAGTTGGACTAGATGATCTTGCTCTTGGACAAATTTCGGTGAATATCAAGAGGAGTACTGACACAATGATTGAGAGATTTACCCTCCTACTATACCACTGTGCGGAAATAATTTCTATTTTCCACTTGCTTGACAAGTAGCAAATTTAATATCTTTAATATTAGTCATTAAATATTAATAAGAATGCTAAAAACACCCTTAAGTTTAACGCACTTGTAGGCCTAATTTGTATGCTTAGTTACAGAAAAGAAATTCAAAACTAATTATTTCTAACACATTTTCTGTGCTTGCTGTATCGTAATTGTGATAACTGTGTGCAAGTTTGTCACCGATTGTATAAGAGGGGATGATTCCAGTGTTTGCTGGCATGCTGACTGGTGAGATGGTGCTGTGCAAGGATGTTGAATTGTAATCATCTGTAAGGAGATAAACAACAATTTATCATTAAAACTAAAATTAATTATTTCATCTAGCTATGTCATCAGAAAAGTCCTATACTACAGCCCTTCACTGATTTTTTTTTAATTCTGGAATATTTGTAATTTAGAGAAGAGCACTGAAAGAAAAAGAACTTGTTAATACATTCAATAAAACAGAAAATGAGTATTTTAAAAGAAAGCAATCTTTTAGAAATATGCCACCTTCTGTTGAATTTTACAATGTAAAGGACATTATTTTTGTCATTATTGAGGCATAATGTAGGACAGAAACAACATTAAAATGTCATGAAGTGGGAAGAACATTGTGTCATGTTCTTATAGTACAACCCTGTTAGGAATAGTACTTGTACTGTTTCAGAAACAAGCGGTCCAGTAGCGTTTGTTTGCCAAATCACATACCTTACTCACTGTATTACTTACTGTACCTCCCTGCTTATAAACCACTGACAGGCTTCTCCATTCTCTTTTAGGTCCATTCCTATTGCTTTTGCTTTGGCAACAGCCTCGTTGACAGCAGGTGGCATTTTGATAGCACTGTGCTGACTACAAGACTTGGTCACCACATACCAGACCCTGGAAATAAATCTGGTATTGGCACAATGCCAAATTGCAGATACCTCTTCTATTTGGTGAACTGTAAGCTGGAAAAGTCTACTATGAGGATGAATTAGTTAGCTTTCCCCTACAGTTCAGTGACTAGCGAGTAGCATCCCAAGGAAGATGGCAAACCTGATGAAGCATTCTCGAAGGCAATGGGAGTGGGTGTGGTGAGGGGAGCACTGCTGTTGCGTGGTGGGTTGCTGAGTCCCATGGCAGGGACAGAGCCTGCATGCGTGGAGAGATGTGTGCTGTCTGCAGGAGAGACACCTGTGGTGAGAGGTACAGCAGTTTTGTTAATGCTTTGGAGGTTGTGCAGTTGTGGAGGGACACAAAGCTGCACATGACAGAGGACTCTGCTGTGCTGGAGCACTCTCGTACTCAGGCACTGTGTATTTGTTAGTAAGCAAAGGCACACCAAATGCTTAAGGTGTTAGGGGGGTCCAACAGGTGCTAGCTGAACAACCAGTAAGCATAATCCCTTTTAGTGCTGGCTACACCTCTGTCATGCTAAATGTTGTGGTTTAAAATATACCCAAATTCATGACTCAAAAGAGAGTTGTCTCATGTTCTTGCCTCTTAAGACAGCATGTTTCATTTCATTAGGCTGAATGAAGGTCATTATACACTGTGAGAAAACTACACACAGCAAAAGGGAAGAAGAAACTATCAGAAAAAAAAAAAATTAATGCAGTTCTGTCATGTAAATTAAAAGTTTCTTACCAGGTGTAGTTGCTGATGACTCGGAATCTTAAAAAGAGAAGGAGAGAGAAAGTGTAAATTAAACTTTTCAAGGAATCAAACTCAATCATATGCAAAAAATATAAAAAGAAATAGTCCTTCCTCCCAGCTATCAGCTTTCCCCAGGGAATTATACACTCTTAAGTAATATTTAGTGACTTGCAGCAACAATCAAACCCCCAAAATATCAAGCATATGATATGTAGGCTAATATTATCCATATTAAAAACACTTTTCCTTGAGCCAGGAGTCTATGCTGTGCAGCCTGAGGGATGGAGGCAACATCAGCAAGGCTGTGGTGGCTGGCAGTTTAGCTGAAACAACAGTAGCAATGTCGCAGTCCTGAATTCACCATTACCTTCAGTGGTGCCTGGAGGTGAGAGTGATGTGGAGCGTGCAGGTGAAGGAGAGCTGGCGTTTGCCAGACTTTCATTTCCTGCTGCACAGTGGAGAAAAAAATATCATCCTGTGAGCAATGCATGGAATTGAGAAACTCATTGCAAGCAGAAAGGCTAGCAGCTGCTCTCTCAATTATGTTTCTCCCTCCAGCTCTGTCTAGAAGAACATGTTCACATTGCTCTCCAGCAATCTGCTTGGATTTATTGCAAGGGCATGGCTTGTGATTGGGTCTGTAAGACCACTAATTCCAAATTCCCACCAAATTGTCTAGGATGTCTTTGTGGCAAAGAGATCTGATCATCCTTCAGCAAGGTGTGGGGGGACACTGATTTCAGGTGTTTGAAAATGCCAGCCGAAGAGGCTGAAATAAGTGCAGCTTGCAAGAAACCTCAGACTGATTGGAGTGGTTTTTTTGTGCATTGTTGACCTAAGAAGGACCCTCTTCCCCCACTCCTCATATGCTGCTGTGGTGCCAGAGGTGCTCTGCGTGGATTGCAGTATGAGTGCCACTGTGACAGCTCAGCATGAAACTCTTGTCTGAAAGCTCAAAGGGAAGAGGGTTCTATAAGGAAATTAGAAATTCATAACAGCTGGATGTTATAGCTTGACTGCTAATCACTTTCTTTGAAAAGTTGTTCCAATTCCCTACCTTTGATTTAATTAAAATAAGAAAACTAGTTATGTCCTCAATTACATATAATTGAGCTCAGGCAACATAAATCACCAGATTGCTTCAAAAGTGACAGAGTTAACCAACATGTGATAGAAGTAGATGCCAGTTAAGCTAAAATAAGAGAAGAGCAGCAATGCCATGGCCCTAAATTCACCATTACCTTCAGCAGTGCCTGGAGGTGAGAGTGGTGTGGAGCGTGCAGGTGAAGGTGACACAGAGGGGGGAAAGCTGGCTGTTGCCAGAATTTTGTCTCCTGCTACACAGTAGGGAAAAAACATCAACAAGTGAGCAATGCATGCAGGTGGGAAGTTCATCCATAGCAGAAAAAAGGCCAGTAGTTTGTATGGCTTTCTCTGAACAACATTCCTCAGGATAGATTTGACTGGCAGATACTTAGATATTTTCATTTTTAACAATGCATTTTGCAATAGGAAAAACCAAAAACCCTTGAAATTTTTCTCATCTTCATATGGCAACACATACAAGTACAAGTAATATCGAGTACAGGATGACTTTTCACTGAATGCAGAATCAGTGTATTGCTAAGAAGAGATACTAACTCTAATTCTGTTGTCTCTTACTCATTTTAAGGATTAGAGGCTTCCACTTGGACGTAAGAATCCTGAAAGCTGTCACTAAAACACGTCTGTTCCCTCAAGACATCTCTCTCTAACACAGCCTGGTATAATTTTGGAAAGGGACGAACTTCCATTTGTTTACACATTCCTTGCTGTGGCTGTCCACAAACTTTCATCCCCCCTTTTGGCTCTTCCTTTCTCTCCCTTTTTCTAGTAGTTCTTTCCCATTGTGTTTCTTTCTCGGATTTGTTTTGCGGTGGGGGGTGTTGTTTTTTCAGATAGTACTTCACTATTTATAATTTCTTTGTTACTTCAGTTTCTCTACACAGCACTTCAAAACCATTGTAGGTATATTCTTCTGAAAATAAACTCCTTCAGCCTTTAAAACAAAGCTCCCTGTTTATGTGAAAAACTGCAGTAGTTACGAAGGATACATGTTCTATTGCCCTGTTCATGTGCCAGGGTCATGCTTAAGACAGAACTCCCGGAACTCTGAAGACTTCTCTCCTCATTGACCCAAAAATATATGTGTTTATATGTGTTGGCTGCTCGATAGCCATAATGGATTCTGCACCTAGTATGGATAGTTCATAAGACTGAGAACAGCCACTAAAAAGCACTGCCATTGATGACAAAGCCACTTCTGGAGATGGAGCTATTTCTTTATGCTCAGAACTGTCACAAAATGTGTATAAGCCATAATATTAAAATAAATGTAATCAAAAGCTAAGCACTCCTTTAGAGAGCAGTTGAATTTGTTGTGGACTGTACATTTTTGAAAATCTCTTCCTACAAATTAAAATTTGGAAAAAGCCAGTAGTCTGATATTTTCAAGAAAAAGTATCAACAGAAGTCAAATGAAGCTTAGCTAAAAATAGTAAAGCAGTAAAGTAGATGATCTGTTGAACTATCAATGTGTCTTTAGCATATAAAATATCTAGTAAGGACTGGAATATTTATCCACAGCAATTGTATTATTGTTTAATGTACACAAGTAATTGTGTACATTAAACTTCCACAAACTGTATAAAAGCTAGCAAGTATATTCATTCATTCCTATTTGCTATGAGCAATTCATTTCAAGGTATCTTAAATGTTTCTTTCAATGTTTCTGAAATTCACTGTTTGAAAGCTGGCAGTTGGTCACTCTAAATTCCACAACATTATTTTTCTTTCTTCAACTGGCTTATCAGCTGAAGATCAATTAATCTCCCTCCTTCCCAAATCTTACTTTGGTTTAGTACATTAAATATACCTCAAGCCCAAAATTAACTTTCTGTGAGCATTTATGCAGTTCAGCTTTCACTTAAGTAACTGTTTCCAAGAAACAAATAAAATGTGTTGCAGGAAAAGTCCTAGATGAAACTCTGCTCAGGGATACTGAAACATTTAGGAATTCTTTACCAGCTATTTACTGATGTCTAATGCGAACACAGTGGAGATAAAAAAATGTATGTTTCAAAATTCCTTCTTACAAATTAAGTAAGATAACATGAGCAAAAAAAGAGCTCATAAGCTTGTAACGGTGTTATATTTCTTACTGCCCCATTCACATTTTTAAGATTCCCATGAAAGTCAACTTCCCCAACTTTTCTCTTTTAAAGGTATGAATAATGCTACTAACTTAAACATTCCTTGAGTTTTATCACTCACACAGGCTGACCAATGATAAAAGTCACACATGATCATAGAACTCGAGGTTGGAAGTGACCTCAAGATCATCTGGTCCAACTGCCCGGCTCAAACGAATGTCAACTATAGCAGATCACTTCTTAAAACAGTTTGGAAAATGATAGCACTAGGTCACACTTCTTTCTTCAAAATAAGCACTGGCATTTCACATAATTTCATGTCAGTTTTATGTCCCTGTAAGTATTTTAAAGGCTTCCCGCTCTTCTATGATTCTATTCTAGTATATGATTTATTATAGCCATGGAATAGGACACAGTTCAAGAGAATTCAGTAGGTGGCACCAGAACACTAAAAAATTCCTCTCAAGCAGCAAAGCAGATACATTCCCCCATATAATCATATCAAGAGATATTAGGTAAACGGAAGGAAAACAAAAGGTCCCAACAAACCAGACTGTTACTCCAATATTAATAAGCATATTGCTACAATTATTTTTTTTTCACAAAATTTCCCACAGCTAAGTATGTCTGAGCTAACCTTGGGTTAAGTATGTCTGAGCTAACCTTGGGTTAACATAGCTAACCTCAAATTCAAAACTGTATGCTCATATTTATGTTCTAAAACATAACTCTGGAATCTTTAAGGCTGAAATCTAAGAATATCTTTAACATTTAATAATAAATAATTTAACCTTTAATAATAAACAATTTAACCTTTAATAATAAACATTGCTTGACCCCAAATAATCATGCTGTGCAGTATGAAAACCTGACAATTACTAAACTAAGCAAATTGCTTTTGGTTTAAATAGGAACTATTCCAAACCTTTTCTCAAATCTTAAACTGCATCCAGCCATAAGACATTTTTAAGATTATATGCGTAGAATAGGCTCAGATAACCCAAGTGGAAGAATTAAAGTATACGAAAAGCTCCTACTTTGGAAGGAACTTTCTGAGCTTCCCTTTCCCTTCTCTTGATTTGGCCACCAGTCAGTTCCTGATGACTTATCCAAAAGATTTGCAGCCCATCAGCAATGTTTGAGCAGATCTGGCCTTAGTAAAGTGCCCTGCGAAAAGACACAACCAACACATCCCACAGGCAGATGGGAGTTTAACTGATTACTTTCTTTCTCTTTCCTCTCTGGCTAACATTTGGCAGACACAGTGCAGCTGCTGCTTGAGAGAAAAGTCTCAGATGAAATGACAGGCTGTCAATGAAATACACCTAAAATGGTTGAGCTGACCACTCTTTCTCCTGAAAGCTCGAAGACTTCAGGCCCTGGATGTGAACACGGGACTACTATATTTTGAAGAAACCTTTCAATGTTCAACAAGAGGAATAAATGGAAAAACTGTGAAACAACCCAAGCCACACACAAAAGAGAAAAAAAAAGAGGCAAAAAAAAAAAAGCCAAACATTTCAAATCCCAAGGACAGCAGGCTGTACAGGCCACATTTGGAGGTACAGTAGCTGCTACATCACCAATGCAGTAGTGACTGTGCTCAATGCATTGAACTGTGGTTGCACTGATATGAGAAGTTACTGCTCCCTGCTGTCCTCTCAGGAAAGATAGAATAAAGTGAAAATGCTTTCCACTTGGCAGGACCAAGCAAGTCAAAAAGAAGACAATTCAAACCTAGGATAGATTAAAAAGACATTGTATTACAAGTAAGTCCGGAGTCTGACCTTCTCAAGCAGAAGGAAGAGCTAGAATACGTTTCCTGTGTGCATATATCATTAAAGGAAACACCAGCTGATAAGACCAAATCTTTTGAATCTGCATTAAAAGCCTAAAAACATTATCATGTTTCTGTGTGCAAAACTGATAACTGAAGGTCTTTTAAATCCATTCTGCTGTTTAATTTGCACTGTAGGTAAAATGGACCTAGTTTTGTGTTTCCTGATGGGCTGGACAGGGGTCTATGCATATCAGTAGCCCAGGCTGTCCTCTGTGAGCAGAGGATTGCTGCAGCATTGCACTCCTTGATGCACACAGCACAGAGATATATGGAAAAAGAGATCCTTTTCTGCTAATAGTGCATCTGGTGTTTTATCTAGCATGGTACTATAACAGCTGGCTCTTCACATCCAGCTGCACTCCACATGCATTTGACAGACCAGAGGAGGGGACAGGAGAAGTAATCCTTTCTCACAGACATGTGTCTGAAAAAAACATTGGCAATCGTGGTTTTTTGCCAGGAAAAAGTGCTTAGCGAATCTGCAGAGCTGCTGCCCTTTTCCCAGGATCTCTCTACCCTCTGGTATATTGGACAGACCCCAGCAACCCCACGGAACAGCACTTCACACAAAGCAGCTCGCGTATGTCCATATTCTACCTTCCCTCTTTTTGCAGCTGAACAGAACTGCTTCAGCAGGGTCAGGGCTCTTCACATCTGCACAGAAAGCAACAGGATGTGGTCTACTTGTTCAGATGGAGTAAAGCTCTTTGAGGGGGTCTTCTAGCAAACAGCACAGACATTAGTCAGCTCCACTGCAAGCCAATACTAAATTGCAAAAAAAGAACAGTTCCTGGTGGGAGGGGAGGGGTGAGTAAGGCAAGATGCCTTACAAAATGCTGCCAGCCACCCTTCTTTGATTCATTTTTAAACTTCAAGTAGGATAGGATGTAATTCACACCTACTTTAAGGCTCCCTTGTGCTGCCAGAACCAGCTAAACAGACATTACAGTAAAATGAGCATCAGGGCCAGAGATGTTTCGGATTCTTTTTGCTGCAGACACTAAATAAATGGATCCATTGCTACTTCATGAATAAATCTGGGCAGACCTATGAATAGGCTAGCAAACACTTAGACATCTGACCAATTCTATACCACGGAGGACCCCTCAAATTTTATAAGTAGGATCATGTTTGCTGAACTGCTTTCATAATCACAGACTGCAGAATTATGTGTTATTCTTTATCACTAACTCTGGGGAAGAAAAAAAATCCCATACTGTTCCCAGTTTCTGACAAAGAGCTGCTTTTAAAAATTGATTAAAAGAATGCCATATAAAATTCATATTAAAAATTTGTGAAACTTTGATTGTTCAGAAATTACTTGTTTGAGTTCAACTTGTAGAAACTTCTCAGGTAGCTGGGACACTTCAGAAGGTCCTAAAAAATGCCTACAGTTTTGGTCACTGAAGTTGTAGCCACAAAATCACTTCAAAGTATTCCAAAATCTAATAGGTAAAAATCTTCATAGCCCTACAACAATCATAGGAATGCTATAAATGGACTGTAGCTAAGAATTAAAACTAAGTATTAGAATTTCTATTCCTGCAGGCAATATTTACATTATTTATCTTCGCCGGAAAATAGAAATAAAAAATGAAAACGTAAATATTAATTTAACACTAGTTCCAAAATTTTTGACTGAGGAGTGCCAATTATTTCCTTTTGGCAGCATGATGTGACATTAATTTTGACTCTCCTAAATGATAATAAAATGTTTCCATTTTCATTTCTCAAAATATTCTCTTTTATACAAGTTCATCTACAATTACCTTCCAATAGAGGCTCCTTCAGGCACTTCAATCATTGCCTAGGAGCCAGACTCTGTCATTCTGCTTAGGAAACTGGCTGCCATTGGCCTGGACAGGAGCACACCCTCCTGGGTGGAAAACTGGTTGGATGGCCGGGCCCAGAGAGTGGTGGGAAATGGAGTTAACTCCAGCTGGAGGCCAGTGACAAGTGGTGTCCCCCAGGTATCAGTGCTGGGTCCAGTCCTGTTGAACATCTTTACCAGTGACCTGGATGAAGGCATTGAGTGAAGTGTTGATCTGCTGGAGGGTAGGGAGGCTCTGCAAACGGATCTGAACAGGCTGGACTGCTGGGCAGAGTCCAATGGCATGAGGTTTAACAAGGCCAAATGCCGCATCCTGCACTTGGGGCACAACAACCCTATGCAGTTCTATAGACTAGGAGAAGAGTGGCTAGAAAGCTGCCTGGAGGAGAGGGACCTGGGGGTGTTGGTTGACAGAAACTGAACATGTGCCAGCAGTGTGCCCAGGTGGCCAAGAAGGCCAATAGCATCTTGGCTTGTATCAGAAACGGCGTGACCAGCAGGCCCAGGGAGGTCATTCTCCCTCTGTACTCGGCACTGGTGAGACCGCTCGTTGAATCCTGTGTTCAGTTCTGGGCCCCTCACCACAAGAAGGATGTAGAGCAAGAAGGCTCTGGAGCAAGTCCAGAGAAGAGCAGCAAAGCTGATGAAGGGGCTGGAGAACAGGTGTTACGAGGAGCGGCTGAGTGAGCTGGGGTTGTTTAGTCTGGAGAATGGAGGCTGAGGGGAGACGTTATTACTCTCTACAGCTACCTGGCCGGAGGTTGTAGAGAGGAGGGAGCTGGCCTCTTCTCCCAAGTGACAGGGGACAGGACGAGAGGGAATGGCCTCAAGCTGCACCAGGGGAGGTTCAGACTAGATATCAGAAAGAAATTTTTCACAGAAAGGGTCATTGGGCACTGGCAGAGGCTGTCCAGGGAGGTGGCTGAGCCACCATCCCTGGAGGTATTTTAAAGACGGGTAGATGAGGTGCTCAAGGACATGGTTTAGTGATTGATAGGAATGGTTGGACTCGATGATCCAAGAGGTCTTTTCCAACCTGGTGATTCTATGATTTAATGATTGTATGATTCTTTCCTACGACCTTTAATCTTCAGTTAGAGTATGTATCTGGGGAGCGAAATGCTTTTTCATTCCTGAGAATGAAAAATGAATTCAGTGCTCAGACCTGAGAATTCAGTGCTCAGACCTGAACTGCATTGTGTTCAGTCTCCGTGAAAATCACATCTCAGAAATAAGTGATGGTCTAAATATGGTGGGATGTAGTATTTTTTTGAATGAAAATTGACCTTTGAAATTAATTCTTGTTCTTGGTTCCCAATGTCTATGACACTCCCCTTGCTGTCTAGCTCCCAAGTGAGTTGTCTCTGTCTTTCTCAGTTTCAGAGTCAACTGTAAGTGTCAAGCAGCATTTACAGCATTGGAGAAGGTAAAAAAATTCAAATTAACCACCAACCAAGTACAAGGGCAGCAGCCATAAGAAAGAGATGGAATAAAGAAGAATTTGTAGCTGGCAGATATAAGGAGAAATACAATGTTACAGGCTTAGAAATGCAGAGGAAGTATAAATACCAAAGGTTGTCAATATTCATCAGCTAAAACAAAGTAATACCAACATGTTAATATACAGACTCTGTCTTAAGGAAAGGATAAGAAGAAAAGCACAAGAAAAATACCGAAATATTTTTTTCTCAACTAACCTGAAATCTAATGAAATATTTCTGGCAAAGGCATTGTCTAATTCTGATTATGAGAATAAATTTAAGAGTTTAATTTGTTCAGACCAAAATCAAAATACAGAGAAAAAATAGACATTTCCCTCAAGAAATAGTAATTCCATGGAAACAATATTTGTTACAAATGAGATCTAGAATTTCTCAAAACCATAAGCTTGAGGTAGAACAAAAAACAAAAACTAACAAAACAAATATTAAAAGCAGCAAGTGAAATATTTTTTGCCGTGTACACAGCTCTTGCAAAAATGAAACAAATGTCCAGGAATACTGCGTGCTTAGCAGGCAGAGGGAAGGCACCAATTGCACTGCACTTTAAAAGACATCCTCCATCTTCATAGGAGGACTTTAACTACACTAACCCACTTGTACGACTACAGCTAATGATGCCTTTGCTGCTCTGTGGTTTCTCTGATGCTGTTTACTTCAGTTTTTCTTCTACAGAACCCTACTCAAAAGGAAGAGGGTGCAGCATACTGTGGTTTAGAGCTTAAGTGCTTCCAAATGGTGAAATTGAGTTACCATAGCACCCACATGCTCAAGCAATCAGACCTATCTTAGTGCTAAACCACAACTTCTCTAGTGCAGTCGTGAAATTTCCCTATTAAACTCCTTTTCACCAAATTTGCATTTGTAATTATTTTTAGTTGTACAGGTTCATTAATATGATACAGTGGAATGTGGCAATCTTTGGGATACTGTCCAGGCTGTTTTGCAGGGAGTACTTGTTGCCTGTGAACTGTCTATGAGAGGGAAGAATATGAAACCCTGATGTAACAGTTACTTCCACTGCAAAATGCTGACTACTGTCCACGGTCATTAAGAAACACCTGTATAAGAGAAATGGAGTATTGGCTGTGATACTTGCTCATCATTTTTGTGCTACATGCAAAAGAAAAACTGTGTTAATGTTTGATTCACCTTTTGTATATTTTTCAGTGTTGGTGCACGTATAAAGTCAAAAGCCAGACTCGTGTTGATACCATGCTAAACTTGTCTGCTGTCAAGGGCCAGCCCCTAACTTTAGTTATGACTTTTCTAGCCCTGCTGCACCTCCCTTAGTCTTACTTTCCCTTGTTTACCATAAGCAGAAAGAAACATTTGCCCCATATTGCTCTGCTAAATGATAACAACAGACTGGTTCTGGAATTGCTGAATGTATACTGTTTTTAGCAAGCAGAAGGAGGAAAGAGCTCACAGCTATTACATTCTCCTCTTAATTCCTACTCCCCTGTTTTTGCAGTTGCCACCTCTACCAGTCCTGGGGAGCTATTGAGCACAGCTGAAGACTGCTCATTTATCAAGAATTTTGATCAAAAAAGGATGCTGCTACCAAGAACTCACTGACTGAGTGTGAGATAGGGGCAAACTCCATCATCACAGTCTATCTCATTGGACCATGGTTTATTTAAGTATCTGAGCTGCTTCTCTGTCTCCCTCTGAGTTCCTTCAATATAAAAGCATTATGTGGTATTGTAGATCTCTTCCTTACTGCACATTACTGTTTACATATTTTTGCCGGCAATAGAAAGTGAATCCTTTCCTCTGCAGAACGGAAACAACTTGGAAATATTTCTCTAAACTATCTTTATTCAGCTCAAATGTCAAACCATAAACAGTCTACTACTATATGAATAGCAGCATTTTAGCCACTGATAGTATAAAGCCTGTTGAAATCACAAATATCTTCCATTTGGTACACATCTATTAGCATGAAGTCAGTGGATCAACACTTCTGTACCTACTGGGAGCATTATATCAGTGAGGACTCTAACAAATGCTTTTCAAAAAGACATAGCCCATGATTTTTAAAAAGAAATTAACATTTCTTTCAATAAATGACATCTGTCTATGAGTTTTTCCTTTTTGTAATAATATTTTTCTGTGATCTGTTGCTATGCAAAAGACCCAAACAAAAATATCTAACTGGTCTGGGGGAGCTGAGGGAGAAATGTAGGTGACAGAGAGAATTAGTTGATAATCTAGGTGCTCTGAATATCTATGTTTCAAACTGACATCACCTAGATTTGTATATACTTATCTTTCCTACAGAATAAGAATGAAGCACAATCAAAAATCCAAAAGAAAACACATAGGCTCTGATAAAACACTATAACATTTCCTTTAATCTTTTTTCTCTTTTTCTTCCTATAACCTTAGATGTATGTTGTATTCTAAGTCTCGCTTTCAAGGTAAGGTTGCTTCCTTTAAATTTTATTTTATTTAAAGTGCAGAAATATCAGTATTCCTCAATCCGAGACGTAACTGCTTGGTGCTATGTTCTACAGATGCTGTATATGACAATTTATGCCTGGAAAGATTTCAATCAAACAAGATGGAGAAAAGGAAAAGAACATTTTCAGTGTTACAAAGGGGAATATTAAGATTAAAATAAACAAACAAACCATAACACTTGAGACAGGCATTCACAAATTCTAAGAAAAAGTCCACTCTACCTACAGGATTCCCAAACAACAGTCTAGCTCAGTGTGAATTCACAAGTGCATCCTTTTATTATCACAAAGGGTTGGACCATAACCCTTCTTGGTTTTTAATGTATTGAGGAGTATTTTTAATGAAAAAGGACATATAAAGTTACCATAGGGGTGCCATGGCTTCATCTTAGCCAAGGGCTGAGGGGAGGCAAGCAGGTCTGAGTGGTGGGAGGAAGCTCCATGCCACTAAGAGAAGAGTGTGATGAATCACAGATCAGCAACCCACTAGACAGCAACACTCAATACTACTGCAAAGGTGTAACGGGGTACTTCTGGAGGCTGCTCTGACTCTCCAACAGCACCTGGATACTGGGACCAATACAGGCTGAGGACAGAAACAGCCCAGAGCCCCACAGAGCTTACCAAAGCAGCCACAAAACAAGCCACCTGTGGTTTAGTGGCACAGATAAATGTACAGGCAGTAGCTGCACTGTTCCCACAGGACAGTTCTTTCCCTCACCAAGTTAAAGCTTCCAGTAATTCAGTATTGCTGCAAAAATCACACATTTCAGATTATGACCTGTTTACAGAATTTCTCACACTTGCAGGAGATGCCAAGTGGCTCACAGGAGTGGTGATGTGAGGACTGTGGTGATGTTTGCTGCCCTGTTACAGTGCTGAAGTCTGGGGCTGGAGGGTAGTCAGCTGCTGTCTTTGATGAGCACAGATCCCATGGTTCTGATGAGCACATTAAAGTCAGAGAGAAGATCTGACTTTATCTGCTCCCAGGAATAAAATGACTGCTTAATTGAATTCTCTGACGGCTGAGCAGTTCAGCCTTAAAGAAAACTAACTGCCTTATTCTGCAGCAGAGTAAGGCACGTACCATTGTTCTGCACCTCCAGTGCACAGCTCTGGGTTTTACTGTGCTCAGTTACTCTGTCTGCACAGCCCCAGCCCTTGAAAGACCCTTAACTACAGAACAAATCAGGATAAAGATGTAGTTATAGCAAATCTTCCACAAAAATATCATTCTCCAGTGATCTGTCATTTGTATTTCTACAGCTTCTTGCTCTGAGTTTAACAGGACCCTCAGCAGTGCCTGTGCTCCGAGAGCCAAAGTCCCAGCCTCACATCTCCAAGCAGCTATGCTCTAAACTATCCTGCTAGTCTCAGTCATCTCCCATGACCCAGATTTCTTCCAGCACTGAGAGAAGATTCTAACCAGCATTGGCTGATAGACATCTAGCGTCTGTTTCTTAAAAGGATAGAGAGTACAGAGGGAAAAAATAATCAGCCAGCTCAGTGGTGAACTGTTCCCATACCAACTCTGCCTGCTGGGCAGTTTCTGCACCCTCCCGGGGCTGCCAGCTGCAGCCAGCAAACTCTCTTTGTTTCAAGGGAGTGATTTTACTTGGTTACTATCCTGACTTTTTCTTTTCCTCCAGATATTCAGGTCAGAAACGATCAGAATTTAGCATCTTTCATCAAATATGGTACTGAATATTTTTGTTGTTCATAGAAAAAACTGTAACAAAAAAATTGTTTACTGTTCAACAGCTAAGTCAACTGCATACTTGTTAGGGCATAATTTAAAACACAGTAAAATACACACAGAAAATGTTGATAAGAAACATCATATAAGGGTCAGATTCTACTACCATTAGTCATGCAAAAATCGATGGATGAGTAAATCATTCACTGAAGCATATAAATAACTTTTAGAAAAAATGCCTGTTAAAAATTATTTATATAGTTTTCCCATATAAACTCATCCAGAATCATTCATTTTTTTAATAGAAAAGCAAAAGTTACCAGAATTTACATTATAACTATTTCCTGTATTTGATATATAACCTGAAAACCATCTTGTACGCAGCCAGCATGAGGAAGGTTAGAACTATGACCAAATCCTACCCAGGGATTCCTTATTTCACTACTGTGTGAGTGATCAGATGTATGCTTCATCTCTCTGTCTCTGTAGCATCCCCTGAAAAGTGGGGATAGTGGCACTATTCTACTAAACTGGCATATTGCAATTAGAAATGCATTAAAAATTATGAAGTTTGCAGACAAGGGATCTGAAAGTGCTTTAAAAAAACGGTATGGTCACATCTGCCTGATTGCA
The DNA here is from genome assembly GCF_032191515.1 of Phaenicophaeus curvirostris. Taxonomy (NCBI): domain Eukaryota; kingdom Metazoa; phylum Chordata; class Aves; order Cuculiformes; family Cuculidae; genus Phaenicophaeus; species Phaenicophaeus curvirostris. The sequence continues at coordinate 13,750,074 of NC_091399.1, read as the reverse complement.
TAAACAGGAACAGTCGTAGGCTGCAAAAAGAGAAACTCCAAGAACTCCAGATCCCCAGAATGCCATGCACACACATATAAAAGCCTCTCACTATCTCAAAATCTGGATTGCAAAACCTGGGCAATGCCCCTTCAGGAATGCTAAGCTAGTGCTATCGAGAAAGAACCTGTACTTTACGTCATGCCAGAAGCAATGATGAACAGATTTCAGAACTGTTCTAAGCACACACAACTCCTCCCAAATTCAGTAAAACATTGGAATGAAAGTGGATTCACACTCCCATTTCCTTCTTTATTTTTCTTTTGAAAGTCAGATCATCAATTTTCCTGCCCAGCTTTGGGCAGTTATCTGCATTTTAAATGTGTCCTTTTTTCTCTTTTTCTGTTTGTTGTTTTCATTATAGCAAAAGGGAGATGGGAGCTCTGACTTTAAGTAACAATCTATCTGATGATCGTAAGCAAAAAAAAGGGTAAAGTAGTTCATCTGATTGTATTTGAAATCCTGTCCTGACCATACTGAAAAGCAATGTATGCTGAACATTCCAGGAGATGAAAATAAAAGCTCAGAAGGGAAGGACTCCACTTTGGTCACAGGGATTGTAGTGCCCCATATTCCAGTAAAGAACCTGAGAAATCTAAAGCTCAACTTCCTGAGGAACTGAACAAGACTAATTTTGGTATTGCTTTAAATAATTCAAGGCAAAAGGAACTTGAAAATCTACGCCTCCACCTTTTGTATGTGGCAAGAAATTCTCACTAGCATTTCATAAATACTTTCCTTTTCTTCCATTGGTATTATAATTATGTATTTTAAAAATACTAAGCGAGCAGCCTGGGAATGAAAAGTAAAATTGAAGATACTAGACAAAGATGCTAGACAATAATTTATTTAGGAAAAGAATTTTATGGACCTTTCAATGTATAGGGACCCAGCTTTGGCCTGAGGACATTTCCTAAGAGAACATCCAATTTCATGCTCCAAATAATTTTACACTCTTTGTATAGGCACAACAATGCACAAGGCAGGAAATTCAGACCTGTAAACATTTCTGGTTTTTAATAATAACAAAGATGCATATAGCGGCATTACACAACCGAAAGAACAACTCCCACTTGGAAGTGGTAGGTCAGAAACTGAATTTGATGTGTAAAACAAGTATCAGTTTGTATACACATATACACATAGACAGAGCAGTTTGGAAGCAGCATGTGCAATGTCTTCTGTGAGGACAGATGGAAAAGCTGAAGCAGAAAGACACAGTATGTGCAAATGTGGGTAAGATTTTATTCTTTCAGGGTCTATATTTTAACAGCATTTGGCTGAAATGCTGATTAATTTATGACCATGTGACCTGTTAAAATTAATTGCTCTTGCATTTTTAACTAAGGTAATATATCAGAAATTTTTAAATTGTGTAGCTAAAGACACACAGAGGTATTTTTCAGCACCTATACAGAATTTCATACATTTGCCAAACAAATTTGATAATATGAACAAACCTGAAAAGACAAAAAGATCTGCAAGGTCCTCAAGAAAGCACTTCTGCACGCAAATTCATCCTCAATTTCAGAAGGAATTAGCCCATAATTTGAATTAAGATGATGTTCTGAATCAGGACTGCTGCAGAGTCTGGCACGTAAGCATGTAGCAGATCCCAAACATTACCCCAGTAAAAAATACAAATAGGAAGTGCGGACTGGCAGTGCTTAATTCAGCACTTAGCTCTGCTGGCTCAGGAAGGCACGTGAGCTTTTTCTCTGCCCACCACTTGGTTCACATAGGCTAGCTCCAGCTTGGAATCACTTGGTTTTCCATGGGCTGCTCTACACCAACGTGTATGCTGTTAGGAGTACTTGGATAAACTGAACTATGAATATATAATCACAGAAAAATATGGGTTGGAAAGGACCTTTAAAGGTCATTTAGTTCAACGCCCCTGTCATGAGCAGGGAAATCTTCAACCAGATCAGTCTGCTCAGAGCCCCATCCAACCTGACCTTGAATGTTTCCATGGATGGGGCATCTACCACCACCCTGGGCAACCTGCTCCAACCCAAGGAAATTAAGGGCAGACCAACAGCAGATGCAGCAATGATGGTGTAAAGCAATCTGAAATAGTGCAGTGAAAGATAAAGCAGGAAACCACCAGCCTTTAAGTTGACAGGGACAAAGAAAATATTTATAAAGATCAGTAAACTCCCAGGAAAACAAGGAACACATTTATCAGGGAATGGAACTCCTTACCCAGGACATCATGTGTTTCTGTTAGGGAATAAGTTGCCAGTCCTCTAGGACTACAGCAAATTGTCTTTTACAGCATTTTTCTTCTGTCAATTCATTTTGGCAGACGCCTGTGGCAGATAGCTGCCCCAGAGGAATGTGGTTCTCTGATGAATGGAAATGGAACTTTTAAAAAAAGCAATCTCCAAAGAATGCAGTAAAACAGCAGTGAGGTCCCTAACGTCTCCTACATGAGCTGACATACCCCCTATGCCACCTCCCATCTTGAGTGACTGGGAAACGGGCTGTAGTGGAGGAGCTGGCTCTGCAGAGGTGAGTGATTGATGGCTGAGTGGGATCCCAGCTGGTATCATGGGGGACTTCTCAGTTTAGAACAATTGTAATCTATTTGACCATGGTTTTCTCCCTGGGAAATGAGAGTCTACAGTAAAAAAGGAACATGGGCTTCTGGCCAGAGTATCTCCTCTCCAGCCAGGAACACAGGTGCTTTTACTTGTGCAAAGTTACACAATGCTAAAATGTCTTAATCACAAAGCATGTTTTGTCTTTCGCTTTTAAGGTATTGGCAGTTACTAATGAAAGTAAACTTTCACCTCATCAATGTTAATGAGCTTTGGCACCACACTACAAAATGTAGTTGTAGAAATCCTGCTTCTATAGCTAGTTTTGTTAGTGCTTGTTCAGGGACCTCTCCATCTTGCTTTGCTGTACCCTGTAGTCATGCCCTTTTCATCTATGAGTCATTACAGTTAACCAGCTGCATGGCCCAACTCCTATTTCGGTATAAATCAGCTTCAGTTTAGAATTGAGTGGCTAACCATGGGAAGGATCCCATTGGCTTGTTACGTTTCTGCCTTTTGAGCTTAGGGGATGAAGTTGAGAGGTCAATGTTGATGTTTACCCATCAGTCAGCCTGAAGTTTTGGTTATTCTTCATATGCTCATTGGGCAGACATATAGAGATAACACATAAAATAGATAAAACCCACCGCAATCAACCACCTCACTAGGAAGGGGTAGAAGAACTATTTGAACATTTTAAAGTTACAAAACTGCTATTAAATGTGTTTGGTCTCTAGTAGTAACATTATCCAAAAAAATGTCTTAAGGTGTTCCTTCCCAGGCTATGCATTAATGCTGACACTTAAAAAAGCTTATGATACAGTTGTGATACATTAATGGGCTAAGAGAGAGATCTGGGGCTAGCTGCGGGTCCTGCAGGGCTCCACTGCTTTCTGCACATGCAGCAGGCAATGCTCCTTTCTGCTGGGAAGCCTAAAATTGCAAAAGCTACATGTGACTGGCTACTTCTTGTCTTCCCCATTTCCCTTCACAGATGGTTAGAAGTTCCTGATTCTGAACTTCTTCTCAAGCAGTTTCAGCAGCCTACCCCTAAACTACAATTTTACCATGTTCAAGGGGCTGATCTCTTCCTGCCTGGCTTTGTTCGTTATCTTAACCTCATGCATCTGCTTATGTCACGCTTCAGGAAACTGTCCATGATTCTGGTAATACCTTCACAGCACAAATATCTCCATCTAGAAGATGTGCCTGCTCTCCATAGCCTAAATACTGACCCTTCCTTGCACAAAAGTGTCACTACAGACTTGTAGTTTCTTCAGAATTGCCATCCAGACTGCCTGTTTTGGGATGCCTCAGTAGCTTATCTCACTGCCAATTTGATCAGAAATTCTGAGACTCTGAGGTGACAAGACCAAAGAGATTGGTTCAGTCTTCTACAAAAACAGTAATTTCAATATGCTTACCCAGCAAGCCTGTGACATGTGACCATAGCACTATGTTTATCTTCCTAGTCTTGACCAGATTTCACTGGGTGAACACTGTTTGACTTCAGGTAAAATACCAAGCTTAATGAAAATTCATGTTTCTTTTTAGATGACAACCTACTCATTTCAGAGGAATTTCCAAAATAGAGCTGGTCAGCTCAATTTAATAGTTTATTGCTACATATAAATAAAGCTTTAAGTTCCTACAATTATTCCTGCCAAACACAAGTATGAAAAGAAAATACCCATTTCTATCTAGTTAGATTAAGTCTAACCTCATCTAATATGTATAGGTATCCCAGAAACAGAACATAGTTGAATTTTTTTAATAATTTAAGTCTGCATATTTAACATCTTTTTAAATAAGAAGAGACATGGAAACTGAGAGTAAATAATGATTACAGATGTACAAGAAGATGTACTGTTAGCTACAGTTACGGAAATGTACTCATGTTAATTTGCCAGACAAATAGCCAGAGCTGGTTTTCGCTCCTCCTCTGACACCAACAGGAAGAAGCTGAGTTGCATCAGCAGATTATGTAGTTCACAAGACACGCTTTCAACTGTACAGAGTATAAGGGAAATCATGCATAACTTTTTCATTTCGGAGTTTTAACAGTGCTTGGAACTAATGGACTTCTTTCAATTTCCTGGTAAATGGCAGCCTGCAAGAACTATATGGTGTCACAGGATGTGGGTGCCATAATTTTATCTCCATTTTGCAGAGCACTGGTTGATACTTAGCAAACCAGCTCTCAGCTTGCATTGTAAGCAAGAGCCTTCCAGTTCCTGTGGCAAGGCTGCCTGTCAGCCCACAAATGAGTAAACTTCCTTACTGAGTTAAGGTGAATACTATCAGTATACAAAAATATTAACACATATTCTACATTGTTTGAAAACATAGAATTTTGCAAAAATAAACTACCAGAAAGTGTAGTCGCCCTAATGATTCATCTTTCGTTTTTAGGATGCTTCTTCAGCTACAAAGCACTATACAAGCAGCCTCTACAATGACACAAGCCTCATTGTACATCACAGAATGGGACAAATGTTATCTAAGAAATAAGACTGTTCGTAGTTTATGTCCATGAACGTTACACTGTACACAGAACATCGAGCGACAGTCCTGGATTAGGATGATTTGTGGTGCCCAGTACATACATCCAAGATATTTTTTCCTTTTATAGCTCTGCTGTTGCTACATCAAGTATTTTTTTTTAATTCCTGAATGTTCATTGATTTAAAGCCCAAAGAACCACCTTTAAAAAGATGATTAGTGTACTACACTGATGGCCTCCACCATAGCAACTGATGCTTAGGGAGTTGTTTTATAGTTTTGTTTTAAGTTCATATTCATAAGTCCTTCAAGAAATTTTGAGTGAACCCCACAACATTCAGCTCTGAAGCCTAATTCCTAAAGTCAGTTTTCACAAGTGTTATGCAGAGTTCTTTCCTAAAAGAAAAAACTAGCATCCAAAAAAAAATAAAAGGGCAATGGGTCCCATTATTTCTTCTCTTCCTCACTGCTCACAGAAGCAAATGCCCTGTGCTGCTACACTGCTGTGTCCCCTTTCCCACACCAACAGATTTTAGCCAGCCCTGGTTTCTAACATTGCTTTAGACTTTAAAGTAGCAAACAGGAATCTCTCAGGAGCTGACTGCACGGAAACTTTGTAAAAAGGCAGCTTTGATCTTGTTTGATTTCTCCTATTACTTTTTAACAATCTAGCAGACCCACAGAATTATTCACAGCTTTTCTCATGTACTGGAATAATTTGTTAATTTCTTATGGTTTGGTTATTTCCTGAATAATTTCTTCTTCATCTAGTTAATAACTACTTTGAACTTTACCTACAGCAGTTGATATGATCTTTAGGCAACATCACTTCAGATGGATTTCCAGCTTCAGAACAACACCTCTAGTATAATACCTTAACAAGCACCCATAACCCAGCTTTTATTTTTTTCCTCTGGCTTTACAGCTCCCTTTCCATTTAGGCTCAGGCACACGCTTGTACATTGTGTTGACATAATTTCCTGACAGGTTCTAGGATTTCAGTGTATTTTTCTTATATTTTCTTGCAGTTCATTCGAAAATGCTTTCTCTGAGATTTAACTTCCAAACACCACTTGTCCCGGAGAACACTAGTGCCCATATTCTGTAGAAACAGCACTGGGGATTGCAGCGGAGATGTAGATTTTACTCTGTTCAAATTACATCTAGAAGATAACACATTTGTTTGCAAGACATTATAGTTATTTAACATCTTGTATCAGAAACGGTGTGACCGGCAGGTCCAGGGAGGTCATTCTCCCTCTGTACTCGGCACTGGTAAGATCGCTCCTTGAATACTGTGTTCAGTTCTGGGCCCCTCACCACAAGAAGGATGTTGAGGCTCTGGAGTGAGTCCAGAGAAGAGAAACAAAGCTGATGAAGGGGCTGGAGAACAGGCCTTATGAGGAACGGCTGAGAGAGCTGGGGTTGTTTAGCCTGGAGAAGAGGAGGCTGAGGGGAGACCTCATTGCTCTCTACAACTACCTGAAAGGAAGTTGTGGAGAGGAGGGAGCTGGCCTCTTCTCCCAAGTGACATGGGACAGGACAAGAGGGAATGGCCTCAAGCTGCACCAGGGGAGGTTCAGACTAGATATCAGAAAGAAATTTTTCACAGAAAGGGTCATTGGGCACTGGCAGAGGCTGTCCAGGGAGGTGGCTGAGCCACCTTCCCTGAAGGTGTTTAAGGGACAGGTGGACGAGGTGCTGAGGGGCATGGTTTAGTGATTGATAGAAACAGTTGGACTCAGTGATCCAATCGGTTTTTTCCAACCTGGTAATTCTATGATTCTATGATCTTTACATCTCTCACTTTCTAATACCAAGTGTGCACATTTTTTTATAAGACTCCAAATATATAGTTATAAGACAAGTGCTCTTCATGGTAGATCTCTACCAAAGCTTCAAACTGTACAAGTTGTCCTTTGGTTAGGTATACTGGGAGCTTGGTACAACTGAGTGAATTAGATTTGTTTCCTTATATGCCTGTTTTCCAGACTAACAGCAGTGTTTTCAATGAGACTCTATGAATGTGTGCCCTTTTCTCACAAAGAATACAAACTCTATTAATGTGCAATTCCAAAGCACTGGGAATGACATGGAGAAGGATTTTTTAGATCAAATTTAAAACTGACAGATGTAAAAACAAATTATCGCATCTGCATATTGTTACCTGTGCTTTTCTCAAAGTAGAATATATTATCTTTAAAAAAATATTAGTTACAACATGACATGAAACTAAGTCTGTATTTAGATAAAAAAGTGGTGACTCATTGCAATGAGAGCAATGCGATCAGTGGAAAAATTATACAACCCCTAGCAGGCTCGGACACAGTATGGTCAGAGGCATCCAAGTGGCCTCAGATTTCATGCTTAATGCATCAGTAGAAATGGACATCTAACAAACAACAACAAACCTGAAAATTCTTCAAAGGCTACAGGTCCAGATCAAGCATACCAGACACCAAAGGGGAAGCACCTCCATCTGCAATACTCTAGTTCTCACATGAAGTAAGCCTAAATGTGCAGGACGTAAGGAAACAGCAACATGTGCCATCATGTGCCCCAGGGCAATTAGAGAGCAAAGATTGTAGGGAATCCCTAGAGCATATTGCTACCTACAGAACAGATCCAGTCAAAGATGTTTACACCTGGACATTTCACATCGCGTTTCTTCCCTACCTTATAATTTCTTAAGGAATTTGTATGTCATAGCTTGCATTATTAAGCTTTTGAAAAATCCTTCTACCAATTCCGTTTCTGTAATTTAAAAATAAATTTTAAATGCCAAGTATTTCTTTTTCGTCTGCTTAACAGAATTGTGAAACAGTGAACAGAAAAAAACTGCTTGATTTCAATAAAGTTGCCCTGATAGACAAATCATAAATCCCATTTGAAAATAGGAGTTCCTACCCTGGATTAAAGGTATATTTGTATAATACAGAAAATTCATTCTGAAATACAGAAAACTCATTCTAATTAATTATTAGTCTGCTGACACTACAAAACTAATACTACAGACCTGGATGTGTCCTTGAAATGCCTTTGACTTTCTAATCCAAGAAGGTGGCAGGAATGGGTTTTGCAGAAGAATAATTCTTACATTTCTGGAGATTCCTTTGAACTCCCCCAGATATGGAGAATCTGTACTTTATGATATTTAAACCTGGGGGCGAGGGATTGTCTGTAGCATGCCAACAACTCCTGTCTGAATTGAGAAACTGTAAGGAATCTTTTTGACTTGCTCTATTTTCCACATAGCAAAGCTTCGTCTATGAAGAATGAAAATGCTGGGCTGGTGCTTGTCGGTTTGATCATTTTGTTGATAAACACATCAAAAGCAATACTAAAAACAAGCACAAGCAAGATTGTAAACACTGGATATTTCAGTAATATTGAATCAAATTATTTTTAGCAAAGAATCACCAAAGAACTGATATTCAGAAAACATTTTGAGTATTACAACAACAGCAGGCATATGAAAAGCAAGTGTACCATAAAGATAACAAGCAGAGAGACCAAGCTAGGAACTCTGTGCAATCGAACTGGTTTCTTCTCCAGCAAATGCATTGTGAAGATTCTGGATGGAATGCGCAAACAAGAAACCAACATCCAACACTTCAAATACTCAACACCGCACACTGTCAGTCATTCCCAGCATTCTTCATTTTGAGTGAAAACTCCTCTCTGAGAAGTCATAGGGATTTGGGTTTGTGTTGGTTCTGAGCTAAAAGCTTTGAAGAACTTTTGTTCTGAAATGTAGCATTACAACAAATTTCGTGACAGACCATTTCCCTAACTACCACATTTCCTGTAGTGAGACTTCTCACCTGCCTCTATGACTGCACAAACACTGCAACCACATACACTCCACAACACCTTCCACCTCCAGTGAGAAGGCTGTTATATGCACACAGGCTGAAAGAGGACTCGGAGAGATGTGTCACTCTGACCTTAGACATAGATTAGGAGTCTGTATTACCAGCATGGCTGAACTGTTGATTTTGGGATTGGATTTTTTTTATAAGGAGAGTAGATGGTAACTAGTATAGAAATCTGCCTATCATTGTAGTACTGACCACGTTAGTTCTCATCTGCATTTGCTTCTTGCAGTGCGACAATAATTCTAGATCATAAAATTAAATGCAGCTGCCAAATGTAATGGCCCCTGCCAAATCTACTGACCACTTACTGGTGCATTATTTTCCTGCTCCTGATTTGTCCTTGCTCATGCTCCAGAACACCTGAAAGGTACTATCCTTTGGTCTTACAAAACTGTCCAAGCAAGTCTTCTGTTTGTGCTTCAGTTTGATACTCCTGCCCAGAAATAGGAAGAAAACTTCGTTTGAAGTTGACAGTTATCTAGATATTCCCAGGAAGAAGGATTAATAACTCCATGTCTTCCTCCATTAGTTGTTGCTGAACATCAGATTAAGTTTTTGCATCCACCCTTCAGTAGGGTGACAAGTATTTTATGCAGAAGGTTGGCCCAGGATTTCTGCAATTAGCTGAGGTGATATACAGGACTCCCATCACTTTTCTGATTGACTAACTAGACTCATTAAATGATTCCACATAATAGTCAATGTTACACTCCCCTCCTGTTTTGCATTGTTCAGTATGAGTTTTTATTTGAGTTTGCTATAAAATATGTGACTTCCTTTATGAAATAAAAGTCACAAACAACTTAAAATTCGAATTAAAAAATGCTCTTTCTTGTGTCTTCATTTTCCCTCCTGTTTTTGCTCCTTAATCAGCAAAAGTTCCAGAATATTTCTTTTTGTCCAACAACCTCTCGGGTGACCTTTTAGAAATTTACTCTCTGTATCTGTCTCCATTTAACCTGGGAATAATTAATTTCTTTGCTAAAGTGTTTTGAGGTCTATGTAACAACAAGGTGTTTATGAACGTGCATTGAAGTTCATTTATGAACCTCTACAAGGTAACAATTTGCTATGATAAACAGGTGTCCCAAGGCTCTTTTGGTTTGCATTTCCTTTAATAACTAATATTTAGCAGCACTTCCTAAAATAAATAAATGGCCTGATTTCATACTTTTCCCTCTAATGACAAGTACTTTGCAAGGTAATATTGTAATGAAAAATATTCCATGGTCTTTTTAAGGAAATGACATTTCTTTGTCTCACCTAGAAGATTAAAATGACAGTCACTGACTCAAAACTAACTATATATGCATGAAATAATGAAGGTTAAGGTACATTCCTGAATGTAGAAATCCCTTCCAAACTCTTTGGCATTTAGGAAGAGTTATTGTATTTCTATTTACAGACATGATAAAGAACTGTCATCCCATTCATGGTTCAGGAATCCTGAATGGTGTCCATATGGTGGCTAAGGGATCAAACCAGAGTGTTGTATTTTATTTCCAGTATAAAGAATCCCACTGATGGTTCAAATTTAAACTACTGAATAACTCTTCGCTTTCTTGAAGGCACAGATTTAAATAAGTAAAGTCAGTAAAACTTTAGTGACATTTATTTTAAAGATTTTTTTTTCCTCAGGCAAAACTCTTACAAATAAAGTCTGAAAGCTTTTCCAGGTGAGAATTTTCTGAAGGGACACTATAATCATTTCAGTAATGCAGATCTAACCATTATTAAGATATTAATTAGATGCCTTTCTGATTGGAAAAAAAGAATGTATTTTTCTTAATTAGACATTTCTTCTTCCCATCTGCATTCATTCTGCATTATATGCTTATTCTCTAGAGAAGAGAGATATTCTCAGAGACTTCTCTGAGCAAGAAATCCTTCCAATAACATTTAAGAATTGCTTTTTTTTATAAGTGAAAGAATGATAGTATTCTACCCACACTTCCTGGAAACTCAGCCTAGGCCTATGTATCTTCTTTTATCAAAATCTCCATCAAAGGTCAGGTAATTTTCCATACTCATCTAGAGAAAAAAAGTTGCTACCTATCTTGATGAATCAGTTCATGAGTGTTAGCGCTTCTCCCTGAAAATGTATTAGGTATAGTCACTTAGAAAATGAAGGACATTATTTCCATGACTACAAATGTGCTCAGAATTACAATCTTAGGTTCCACAGCTTCTTCTACTGTGGGCCCCCAGTCCAACTCTTACCTGGCTTTGGAGATTGTGACAGAAGACTAGGGATCAAGCAGCAAATTTTTGGTAATGGCTACCTAGCTAAGATCTGCTCTAGTTCTTGGAGCTATCAGAAAGACTGAAATCAGAATGTGCTGCAGGGATCCTAACGTGACCCAAAGAGACAAAATATTTTTTTTTATTACTTAATTCTTATCTTGGCATTACAGCACTAGCACAAAATTTGCTTGATCTCTTAACTTAGAAAGACTTGAAATAGTCAGTAATTCAGGGTTTTTTTCTCCTCAAAAATCTTTTACATCTAAGAAAAGATATCAAGTATTTCCATATAAGGTTTTGCACTTAAATTTCCTTCCAACATCCAATTTGCAAATGTCACTGTTAATTAAAGATATGAAAAGAAAGACTAGAGCTTAAAACACATATAATGGGATGGTTTTTCAGTAGTGTCTTCCTTCTACTTCCATCTCAATTCTATGCACTATTAAATGGGAATTTATTCCTCATGCAAACTAAAATTCAGAATTCCACTTTTCCTGACACTACACAGGCCAGTGAAGATTGTTATAAACGTTATCAAAATTCATGTGATCTGCTTTAAAATCTTTTACTCCTTTTTGCAAGAAGCAGGAATGGCTAATGAAACAGCATTTAAAACCCTTTGTCAAAGAAATAACATTAACAAATGCAATATCAATTCTGACACTAATAATTGAAAACAATACAAAAATGATGATAACACTAACAATACAAGTCACTGTCATGGACATAAATACAACAGAGAAAATAGTAAATCTTAGAAATAAATAGGAAACATAACTACCAATGTATTGTCCTTGGATAAAAGGTGCAAGAATGTGGCAGGTTTGGCACTACATTACAGCAAAGTGAATGTTTAACTAGACGTCATTAGGTGTTTTAACATCTACAAAACAAACAAACAAGGAAAAAAAGCACATCAACACACAAAAAAACCCAGAATCCTAGTATTAGTTCTTCAATTCTGTTCTGAATGTTGGAAGAGTAGCTATGAAAAAGCTTGATTTGCTTTGTTGAAGAAAGAACTTGAGCACAGAACTACAACCAGGGAAGTCTCGGATACACATAACACTCAAAATGTACAACTGTTTTAGAATAAAATCGTACATACATAAGGTGTTCCAAAAGACATTCTCTGTGGAGCAAAGGTAATTATTAAAGAGTTAGCAAGTGTCCACCTGTATTGCCAGTGCAAAGCCTTAGTTATTTTCCTTTCCTAATACTTAACGTCCATTCACCAATATATTTCATTCTGTGATCACAGGCTGCTCTTTTGATCCAGCACAGAAATGGTCCAGAACATGCAGTAAAGATATCTTTTGACTGCAGATCTAATTTTGTGTATGAACCACTGAGCTAGCAGGCAAGGGACCATATAAAAGAAGACATCTCACAACTAAGTATTAAAATGCTGGTTTAGGTAACAGGTTTATATTCCAGCTCTCGTCACAAAATTCTTATAGGATGCTACAAAATCTACTTATACTTGCTTTCCATACTGCAGTCATTAATAATTGGTCTGCATTTACCAGGTTCTTATCTGAATTACATCAGTCTGATTTGAAGAACTGGTGACATTTCAAAACTGCAAATGATCTGAAGTAAGGTGCTATAAAGAGTATGGTGCTTGTCTCCGATTGACCTTTCTGAATCAATAGATTGATTTTCTGTTTGGATCATTTTGCCATCACAAATATGAGAATCTGTACGTGTGTAGCACTTAGTTACAGAAGATGAGCGCCATCAACAAAAAAGGCTAAGGAGAGACTCATATTTCTAGCTGCAGAAAGTTTTGAATAGTAATTCCATAAATACGGCCTGAACTATACATTGAGCAACACACATACAATCAGACACAAAATAATATTTTCATTCTCTACACAGAGAATCCTGCAGTAGAATAATGGTATGTTCAGTCAAAAACAGGAAAGAACAACACTCCACAAGGAGCCAGTAGAGGCAGGATTAGCCTTAGGGTTAGGCTTTGGCTTAGGGTAAGGCTTTAGGTTAGGTTTAGACTCGTCTCTGCTGGGAGTTGACCTAGACCTATAGGAACTGTCATAAGATATAGAAACAATGCAATTTCTGAAAACTGGGAATTATCTTCACTACCTTTATGTCACTCTGCCCATGTGATTTCTTCATTTTTAAAAACATGCCTCATCCTAAAAAAATATCAGAAACTCTATGAAAAGGCACAATGTTGCTCTCCCTGTGCTTTGTCAGCAGGACTGGGATGTCTATGTCTCCTTGTTCAGATCTGCACCTTGGGGTTATGAGAGTACTGATACCATTAGGACACTTCCATCTTCTACACAGGACAGTGCTAGAAGACTTTCATCATGAATTTTGCAGATATCTGATGACAGCATGGGTGTGGTGAAACTCAGAAACTCTGGCTGCTATTTCAGGCCTTGCAGCATGACTTAGAGACTTTCTATCAGTTTTTCATGTCTTTCTCTCCCACCTTTCAGATCTGTTCCCAACTGCCATCTCTATTCCAGCATCCGATCTCTTTGATCTCATGACAACGATCTCTCCTCCTTTGGTTTCATATCTGATCTTAACATCTTTCTGAATGTTAATTCTAAAAACTACAGAAAATTTCACCAAAAAGATACCAACTGCATCCACTAATACTGTAAAGATCTGGCATTAGCTATAAATAAGATTTATCACTCTATCACTCTTATGATGAGGGTCTGAGGGAATTGAGGTTGTTTAACCTGGAGAAGAGGAGGCTGAGGGGAGACCATATTGCTCTCTACAACTACCTGAAAGGAGGTTGTATTGAGGTGGGTCTCCATCTCTTCTACCACACAACAAGTGATAGGATCAGAGAAAATGGGCTCAAGTTGTGCCAAGGAAGGTTAAGGCTAGATATTAGGAAAAAAATATTTCACAAAAATGGTTGTCAGGCACTGGAACAGGCTGCCCAGGGAAATGATGGAGTCACCAGCCCTGGAGGTATTTAAAAGATGTGTAGATGTGGGTCTTAGGGACACGGTTTAGTGGTGAACTTGGCAGTGTTAGGTTCAGGGTGTACTTATTGCTCTTAAACGCCTTTTCCAAATTAAATGACTCTGTGATCAGTCATTGCAGTACTTTTCAAAGACAGCCATAAAGATTTTAAGTGATTTTTTTAAAGGATGGAGGATTACATACCTCTTTCCTGCTGTCTGTGGTTGCTCATTGCCACAAGGGCAAGCTGACATAACAGAGAGTGCTCAGGTTTTACAGAAAGACAATATTATTGAACAGTTATTACACAACGCATCAATTTCATTCAAGACACTATTTACAGCTTTATCTTATGACCAACTACTGTAGTAGCAGATACAGCCATTTCAATCCTTTAGTATTTCACAACAAACTCTCTTCTCTCAAACTAGCACCCACCTAGAACCCAAAAGTCCTTATGACCCTGGACTCAATCACAACAAATCAATCACAATCGATTCCACAAAAAAAACTCTATAGAGTTCAATAAATATTTCAAATATTATTCCATAGTGCAATATGGGTCCAGGTCACACCTGAATTAATTGTGGGCAATTTCCAAAGCTTGTGTCTGCAGAGTTCACCATGTGACATTCAGGAAACATGATGTCATTCTCTGCAACCCTGAAGTTAAGTTCTCTATTTCTTTTGCCTTTTTTTTTTTAAGAGAAGAGAGTTATAGTGCGATTGGTTTTTTTCAGTCTAAATAAAAATTTTAGATCAAATATAGGTCAAAATTAATTTTTGTTGTTGTTACTATTTATAAGCACTTATCTAAGAGAATGCTGAATGTAACGTAAAAATTTTCTGAACTGAATATGGTCCCTCTCTTTCATATAGAGATGCTGTTCACATTAGTTCATCTCCTACAGATAATTTGCTACAATAATTGAGAATCAGAGAGGTGAGATTATATGCTCTTCCATGCATAAGAGTGAATGGGAATAATTTATTCGATTGTGTGGTGCTTTGAATAAAACGTTGTCTGTCCCTTTCTCAGAAAAGGAAATAAATTGCACAGGGGATTATGATAGCTCTTTGGCTGGACACATATGCTATTATTACTTTTTCCCTTATCTGTCTTTCCTCTTCCCTCTATACTATTCCTTAAGAAGTGTCCAAAATTGTCTGTGCTATCCAGAATCAGATCATAAATCATTTGAGATAAAGATCATATTTCATTCTGCATTTGCACAGCACCTGGCCCAACAAGAATACTTGAATGACGTGGCCATTACGCCTGCTGTGCTGTACACACAGGACAGACAGTGTCATACATGTATATACAGGAGCAGCTCCTTCCTGGCGTACCAACTGCTCAGTGGGCACAACTTCAGAAAAAGTTTCAGAAAAGATTAATTTGCAGCTGCACACTCCAGTTTTTCACATCCTCCTGCAAAAGAAGGTTTTCTGAAAAAACTGTTCTCAAGTATTTTTGAGCTTATATTCAAAATTGGGCACATCTCCTCCAAACAGCTTTCTCAGGGTGGCTAACAGGAAAGCAGAACTTTGAATCTGAAGACACCCCAGTATGTTAAACAAAACAAAAAAAAAAGTTTCCTTTATTTTCCTATTCAAATATACAGCCAAAGAAAATTCAACAATATATAGTAAAAAAAAAATACACATAAAGATTAAATAAATCCTGTAAGACATTTGAAAGCTTTTTCAGATGTTCCACTGACGTCACCACTGAGATGAGTCTTAGGTGAGCAGCAATTCAGTTGCGAAGAGAAACAGAGTACCAACTGCAGAGAGAGCAGCCAAAAATAACATCTCTGACAAGTTCAGTGTTATTAAAATGCCTTCATTGCTCAGTGAAGAGTGTTTTTTAGAATCTGTGGTTTCCAAGCAATCCTTCCCTTGCCATTTAAGACATGCTGCTGCAATGACAACACACTTGTTGACATGCCTGGAATAGAATCACTTCCACATTATAAGTTGCTCTCTTCCCAACATTAACACAAAAACTTAAACAAGCTACTGCACCAGACACTTGTGTGTCTATTCACAGAGGTGCAATACTGCGTCTTAGCTGGCCCTTAAGCCAGGAAGACAACAGCAGGAAGACAACAGCAGCTGCTTTAATATTAGCTTTTGGAATAATCTGACTTCAAATGTTGGAATTTTTGTGGAACCTTTTCTCCTGAACTCTTCTATGATTTCCAGTGAACTTAATACATCCTGTATTGGTTCAAAAGACATGTGTAAGTAAATTTCCATAAGCAGTGTGTATCTATAAATACTATTTTACTATCTATTAAAACTTATCTATTCTATCACTTCTAAATCCTCATGGCCAAACTGGCCAATCTTCAGAAAAGTATAAAGTGCTAAATTCAGGAGGACAAACATTATTGTATTTTATGAAAGTGTCATCTCCAAGTATTATAAAACCTCTAAGTATTACAAAACCTTGATGCACTAATATCAAAGATAAATAACTATAGATGTCACATTTATTTCCTTAACTGTCTCCCTTTTAGTAAGCAATTTTCCACAGTAAACCTTCTGATATCTACGTATGTAAACTGACACTGCGTTAAGCTGTTATTATTCCTAACTTTTTCTGAAAGTGAGATCGAGTGTATTTGGCAGCTCTCAGAAACATTTCTTTCTAAGTCATTTGAATAGTAGACTAGGACTGCAAAATCAGAAATGTTACAAAGTTGTAGTAACGCATGTTTCTTACTGCTCTTTCACATCTTTCCCTCAAACCTCAACAACATTCATACTATAACACAGTAGACTGCAGATGTGTGCAGAATGTAGAAAAGTCTTTCAGTTCTGTTGAGGCAGCACAGTTGAGCACAGAACTGCAAATCACACCAGGTATTTTTGTGTACTTGCTGGACAGTCTCAAGTATCATAGATCTTGAGTGCTATCATGAAGCACATGCAAGAGAACTGGGTGATCAGGCCCAGTCAACATGGGTTCACAAAAGGCAGGTCTTGCCAAACTAACCTGATCGCCTTCTATGACAAAGTCACTCGGCTGCTGGATGAGGGAAAGGCTGTGGATGTGTCTTCCTGGACTTCAGTGAAGCCTTTGACACAGTTTCTCACAGCGTTCTGCTTGGGAAACTGTCAGCCTCTGGCCTGGACAGGCGCACACTCTCCTGGGTGGAAAACTGGGTGGATGGCCGGGCCCAGAGAGTGGTGGGAAATGGTGTGAAATCCAGCTGGAGGCCAGTGACAAGTGGGGTTCCCCAGGGCTCAGTGCTGGGTCCAGCCCTGTTCAATGTCTTCATCAATGACCTGGATGAAGGCATCGAGTGCACCCTTAGCAAGTTTGCGGACAACACTAAGCTGGGTGGGAGTGTGGATCTGCTGGAGGGTAGGGAGGCTCTGCAAAGGGATCTGAACAGGCTGGACCGCTGGGCTGAGTCCAATGGCATGAGGTTTAACAAGGCCAAATGCCGGGTCCTGCACTTGGGGCACAACAACCCTGTGCAGTGCTACAGACTAGGGGAAGTCTGTCTAGAAAGCTGCCTGGAGGAGAGGGACCTGGGGGTGTTGGTTGACAGCCAACTGAATATGAGCCAGCAGTGTGCCCAGGTGGCCAAAAAGACCAATGGCATCTTGGCTTGTATCAGAAATGGTGTGACCAGCAGGTCCAGGCAGGTTATTCTCCCTCTGTACTCGGCACTGGTGAGACCACTCCTCGAATCCTGTGTTCAGTTCTGGGCCCCTCACCACAAGAAGGATGTTGAGGCTCTGGAGCAAGTCCAGAGAAGAGAAACAAAGCTGATGAAGGGGCTGGAGAACAGGCCTTATGAGGAACGACTGAGAGAGCTGGGGTTGTTTAGCCTTGAGAATAGGAGGCTGAGGGGAGACCTCATTGGGCACTGGAACAGGCAGCCCAGGGAGGTGGTTGATTCACCTTCCCTGGAGGTGTTTAAGGCACGGGTGGACGAGGTGCTAAGGGGCATGGTTTAGTGTTTGATAGGAATGGTTGGACTCGATGATCTGGTGGGTCTCTTCCAACCTGGTTATTCTATGATTCTATGATAAATGTTATACTGAAACATACACAGGTACATGGCACAGGCATGCACATTCACACACATTATTTGGGGGTGAGGGAACTTGTATCTTGCTCACAAGAGACATATGGCTACAATCTCTCACTAACATCAGGGACCAAGTGAAAAAAACTACACAATTTTAAAAATACATGTTTCATTATCATTTAAATTCTTCCAAGAAAGAGCGATATGAATAAAGAAATCCTCTAGATACTCTATCCAAAACTCATTAAAACCAGAAGGTTTCTCTAAGGTATATCTGTATGTGATTCTGCATTCATTTTAAATATATGAGGCTTATCTCAACAAGATCAACTAAACTGCTGCAGTAGAAACACTGGTCATCTTTCCTTCGATAATGTAAGCATGACTTTAAATCATATGTTCTCAGTCAGCTTTGCCTGCATTTCTCTGGTACGGTTTGTTTATATTTATAAATGATAACACCAAGACTCCTAAAGCACCTCAATTTACTGGATAGTTTCACTACTGTATTTACCTCTAAGTGTGCAGGACACTTTGTGACATGAAACCTTTTTCAGCTATGGTCCATTTAGCCCACCTTCTCATCTCATCCACAGACAGGGGAAATAAAAAGTCATCCTGTTCTTGTGCCTCACCAGGACTCATTGACCAAATTCAATCATTCCACCCCACATTGCTTAAAACAGAGACTACAGTTGATGTTACCATGTTTTAGAGAGCTGCATCTTTGCTGAAGTTAAGCATAGTACAGATTGTTCTTACTCAGCACAGAAGTATCTGCTCCCCATTGACAACACCTGTGCTTTAGGACTCAGAATAAGGTAGAAATTAATGCACAAGTCATTTGTTCCATACTTTTCATTTTCTTTGTTCAGATACACTGATCAAAATATTCTAACCAGCTTCTTCAGATCAATTCGTGATAGTTTGCAGGTTGCAAGAAACAAGCATCCTTCAGAAGATTTAAGGAATTATGACTCTACATTTTTCAATAAGGTAAGCATTACTACCTTCAACTTAACTGATGATGAAACTGAGATCTGGAGAAATGAAAATGATTTAACACTTCACACCATGAATTTCTGAGACAGCCTAGACTGCACCTGACTTCTATCTCTTAGATCTTATTCTAGAAGCTTGCCTATGCCCTGTCATTTATCTTACCCTTTTTTCCACCTATATATATCTCAACTCACAAGCATCCAGAAACAGTTTGGCATATAATACTACCGTAAATACTCCATTTACAGATTCTGCAATTTATATGACTAGCTGGAAAGGCTTTGCTAGCGATGTGTGTACCATCTCAGCTGAGTCTCTATATTGTACTACATTTCCTTGAGTGTAAAATCTTTTGGCTCATATAGGATATATATGCCTCATTTAATGAACTGTTATTTCCATATATTTCATAGAGAAAACTTCATTGTATGGCTTCATTTTTTCTGTTAGACAGGCAGTTTGATTATTTCTCTTTTTGTCAGGAAAAGAATATATTTCAAAAGGCAATTAAAAATATTGCTCCATAGAGTCCACATTTTTGCAACAACAGAAAAGTCATTCATGCACAACAAAAGATACCTCTAGAGCTCTGTGCAGAGTGGTAGGTTTGTGAATGAAGAACAGAGAGATTGTAAAAGAAGTCTTTGAAACCAGAGAATAGAAACCTAAGCAAGCAGGCTAGCTGAGGAGGCACTGACACAGAGGGAATAACTGGAAGAACAGTACTGCAAAGTAGTGGTAGAAAAGAAAAGAAAAGAAGTGGATCTTGTTAGCTATACAACACTGTGGGTAATACAAGCTGGCACTAAAGTGCTCACAGCTAGTTTCTAAAATCCTGGCACTGAAGGCCCCAAACTGCTTTACTTGAAAGGGAAAGAAGCCTGGAAATGGATAAAATGCTGTAACAGTTACAGAAACATGAGTGAACAAAAACTGTTTGGAAGTATATGGACAGCCTGGAAATACATCAGGACGCACAGTACAACAGTTTGAGAGAGAGTAAAGTGGCAGGGAATAAACCACCTTTCATAACTATATCTGTAATTTGAATCTTGATATTTACAGGAGTAAGTCAGGATTTTGCAACTTGAAAATTTTTTACCTTTTTTTGCACAGAGGTACCTCAGGGCCTAAACTGAGCTTTGAACAGAGTAAACTCACCTGTCCATAGTTCCCCCCTCCGCCCTTGAGATATATTGGATTTTTTGGGCTTCATAAATAATTTCTTGCCTGAAAGAAGCAACTGATGGATTTCCAGTTATGTATGATTAAAGATGAGTAAACGTGAACAGTGAAATCTCTGCACCATGCAGGAAGCGGAGCTCAGGGACAATTGTGGTCTCCCAGGCAGGGTTGGCAGTCACAGCCCTGGCAGCCAGCTCAGAGAGCATGTCAGTCCCAAGCAGGGCACAGACATCCAGTTCTGCCCTAAGCTGTTACATTCCTGTAATGCATATCTTAGAATCACAGAATCACCGGGTTGGAAAAGACCCACTGGATCATCAAGTCCAACCATTCCTATCAAATACTAAACCATGTCCCTCAGTGCCTCGTCCACCTGCCCCTCAAACACCTCCAGGGATGGTGACTCAACCACCTCCCTGGGCAGCCTGTTCCAGTGCCCAATGACCCTTTCCATGAAATATGTTCTTTCTGGGTTTGAAAGGAGTTCCGTCACAACTGCAAAGAGCTGAACTCTTGTTAGCAAGCCTTGCCCAGCACATAACACCTTCCTGCAGTGCCTCTTGCTGCCTTGGATGCCAACCTCTGCATTGCACTCCTCTGTGGTCCTCACCCCTGGGGCTGGAAGCACAGGAGGCACAGCAACTCAAACAAAGGGGAATGACAGTGGCAATATCCAGGCAACTCTGTGCTGCAAAACACAGGGTAATGCAGAAACATTCAAGCTAACTGTAAATGAGGTAGTTGAATGAGTATGAAGAAAAGTCAAGCTATGACAGCAAAGAGTTCATTGTGGGCTAATTTGCTCTGCCTTCCTGGTGGGCTAGATATACGCTTATGAATATTAACTCTTAAAATTAGATCAAGAATGTAAACAGAGGACAGAACATTTTCATGGCCTGCTGTTCTCCTTTCTTTGCTCCCAGCATGGTACAGTATATACCACAAGGTAGCTGCACAGGGAAAGAAAACAGGATCATTTTCATGCACTATGTACAATGCATTCACAATTTCAGTGTGGAGATTGCTTACTTGTTTAATGCACACACATGCTCCCAGGGAGGTAGACAGTTCTGCAGATAGCTTGATTCCTGATACTACTGTTTCTCCCCATACTTCTTCTGCCCTATCTTATTCTATGTGCAATGTTTGTAACCCACTCACTGTTGATTTGTTCTTCAGAACTTAAATATGTAAAAGTAAGTTCACCAAATTAAAAGCAAAGGAAGTGGTTCCAACATGCCAAGCCAGCAAGAGCTGGATTTTCCTTAGAACTAGTCTCTGCATGGCAGCTTTGTAGCCTTAGGTCTATACTGGCAAAACATTCTCACAGTATGTCAATATACTGATGTGAGCAAATACAGAATGACTAGGAAATGTCTTTCCATACTATGTAACAAAGACTCATTATCACAGAATCAATGTCTCTTGCCCTATCTGCAGCTATAATCAATATACCATGTATGCAACCCAGCCATCTGCTCCTTATATTTGCACAGATCTAGGTGAATGAGTAAAGAAAATTGCATGTTTGGTCCAAATCAGTAGCTAATTCTAGTCCAGAATCTATATAGCTGTGCTAGTATGCTGCTGTGCTCTGATTAACGTGTGTCCTGCTCAGGTACACACCGCAATAAAATTGAACAGCTTTCAGTTTAGAACTGGCTTATGTCTGACCAAGTGAACAGGACTGCCTGCACTCTGCATCTCAGTTCTTTCTGAATAAATATTGGAATTGTGCAAGATGTGAAAAGCAGGCAATTTGTTTCAAATGATTAAGAGGTCTCTGAGTGCAGGATTCTACAGTATGCATTTCAGAAAGTCTTAAGTGCACAGTAAAAATAAATAAATAGAATCATATAATTTTTTAGGTTGGAAAAGGCCTTTAAGATCATCAAGTCCAACCATAAATGTAACACTGCCAAGTTCACTACTAAACACAACTTCTACCTGTCTTTTAAATACCTCCAGGGATGGTGACTCAAACACTTCCCTGGGCAGACCGTTCTAATGTTTCACAGCCCCTTCAGTGTTTATCCCTAGTCTAAAACTCCCGTGGCACAACTTTAGGCCATTTCCTCTTCTCCTATGGTAAAGTCCTAAACAGAGCCTGCAGGGTGGCATCCATAACAGGAAAAACGTCTTCTATCTTAATACTTATCCTCCTGCAAGAGTAATTGCCCTTATCCTTCATCCTACATAAAAATGAACCAATATTTCTAAGTTCCACTGCTAAAATTTAGTTCTGCCAAGCTTTTTTGAAAGGAAAGGTCCAGTCTGTGGAAAAGTTTGTCACAGAAAGTCAAAGCCCTAGGATGAGCTATACTGACGCAGATGACTGGATGAAGTAAATCTAACACTTCCAGATGGAAACCTCCACAGCTGTTGGGCACAGAGACTGCATGGCCCCAGATTTCATGTGCCTGCCGAAGCTTTATACTTTTAACTTCAAAAATTAAAAATGTCACACCCAAAACTACCAAGCAATTATTTGGTTTCCTGAAACAAAGGAAGTGGCTCAGAACTGGGTGAAGACTTTTGAAAGCTGTCAGATTACTAACATATTTCTGAAGGGTGGGGGAAGAACTTGAATTAATGGTCTAATGGAAAAAGTAGTGCTTAACCTGCAAGCATGTCTGTCTTTTTTTTTTTTCCCCCTAAATGGAAGCAATGGGGATTTTCTTCTTGTTTTTTCTTTGGGTTGGGGTTTTGGTTGTTTGGGTTGTTTTTGGCGCAGAGGGGTGAGCTGCATAAACAGGTATTGATGCATTGTATCAGGTATGTTAGAATCACAGGATAGTTCAGGACCTCTGGAGAACACACAGTCCAAATCCCCTGCTAAAGCAGGGTCACCTAGAGCTGACTACATTGGAGTGTGTCTAGGTGGGGTTTGAATGTCTCCCAAAAAGGAGACTCCACAACCTCTCTTGGAAGCCTGTTACAGTGCTCTGTCATCCTCAAGTCACCTTAGATATTAGAAAGTGTTATGTTATCAAGCTTACACTAGAAATTTTAAGAAGTCCACACCTGGCAACCGTAAATCTAGATATTCCATGTAGGTAGATATAAAAGACTAACCAATAGTGTACAAAATACTGGTTATTTAATGGTTGTTTAAGCAGTACAAATGTTTACAAGTATAGATCAAGCTCCAGGTTTGGTGTTTATTAGTACCATATGCTGGTATGTTTGTGAACATTCACAAATACCATTACTCATCTGCTTCTTACCAGGATAACGAGCTAGATACATGTGGGGGGGATTCACATAGTGAAAAAGTCTTTGTGCAAACTTTAGCTATTCCTAACATTTTTTGTTGTTGTTTTAATGTAGTTTGATGCTCTTAAATGTGGCTTGGTGATTATAGGAAAATAAAGATGTTTTATAGAATATCTGTGCTTGTGGTGGTAGTCAGTCAACCATAAAATTTCTCCTGCTGGGTCTTCAAAATCACGAGGTGCAATAGCATTTTGGAGAATAATAATGACAGCAATAATAAACAAAGTCCCAAAGCCCACCCAAAGCTAAAAAGTGCCTGCAAATTGTTCTTACCATAAAATCAAAACCTGCATGACCTTTTCCAAATGTTGCTCCTCCATTAAAAAACACCTCCCTGGAATACTACCCGGTCACTCATAGCTCTGAGGCAGAGAGAGCTGCGTAGTAGAGATGAGGTATAACGCTTCTGCCACCCTGAGAGGAGAACCAGTCTCTGCCAAACTCCATGCTAAAAACAAGTTCTGTGGGGTTTAATAACAGATACTATAGCAAAAGACTGTTAATTGCCTTTAATACTGAAGAGAAGTTGAAACTTATAATTTCTTTGAGCTCTTCTGTTTAGTGGAAGTATGTTGAGAGGAACTGGCTCGAGCTGGGCTACTGTGTGTGAACAGAGAAAATAACTATTACTTGAAATAAAATACTGCTACCCCTCTTTCTGTCTTCCAGCCCCCTCTGTTAGCTAACACATTGACTGACTGTCAAGGTGGCTGAGAGACCAGACAGCAATGTGCCCTTTCTGGCGAAAAGGGAACGGTGGGAAGCCTCAGAAGGGCTTATAAAATGGAAAGTAGGACAGCAGATTAAAAAAAAAAAGAAAAAGACAGGAAAAGCAGGAGATATTGTTCCTTTCCTCTACAGTACAACACTCACTTGTTTTCTTATACTATCCAATAGCTACCCACTGGATTTATTCAATGGTGCCTCTCTTCAGAGACTTTGAAGGACAAGAGAAGTAATGCTCAGGCTTAAATGGTCTTCTTAGCTGGTTATCAAGTAAAGGCAGATCATTTACTTGCTTACAACAGTATAAACCTGGAGTTATTATAGTGATATGATGAAAGAAGCATGTATAAATTCAATGCATGTGAAAAGTGGTTTCAGCTCTGCCTATAATTTCTGCCATTTCAGAACATATGTTTCAATTTTTAGGGTAAACATTACTTTAGAGAAAAGTTTTTGTGTCTGACATCAACTATCCCAAATTATGTTAACTAGCTAAACTAACGTGAGGTACATATACATTGAATGTTGCATGTTTGCATGTTCTTTTCAAAAATATATTTTGTTAAATATAGATCCATTTTTGTCTTTTATGAAGAATTATCTCAAAATTAAATGCTTTTCCCATGGCTAGCGTTATTTGTGATATCTAGTATGTTTTGCAAGATCAGCCTCTTGGGTTTTATCTTCCACTTACAAAAGTACAAAAAAGTCAAGCATGACATTCACCTGCAGTAGGGTAATTTGACAAGACTGAAATTTTGAAGGCTATTTCAGCAGCATTTTTAATACATTAAATTAATACATTATATCTTATAACATTAATTTACAATAAGTAATTTTCCAACAGTGAGGATTAACTGACTAAGTTTACTAACCCTACAGCAGTATAAACTCAAAATCTTCAGAATTGTAAGCAGATTCTAAGACCAGGGAGTGTCTAAAATGGATGGGAAGATTTTTTTTCTTGAAGAGCTTAAATACAGAAAACAAAGTACTACATCATTAATTGAAACCAGACATAAAGACTATATTGAACAGCTTCACATAAGAGATTCAAATGTATTCTTTTTCAAATACAATAACAAGTCATTTTTTTTTAATGGTTCCTATTTTTCTCATGTATGACCATGAGAAAGACATTTTAGCCTTGTACATTAAGCGTCAATCTTCCTGATCTAGGTTCTGACACCATTGCATACAACTGTATTCTAGTTTCTGAACAAAGATATGATTTCCCCACTTCACAAAACATTTAATTTGTTTTACTTCTCCAGAGGACATTAAGGGGTCAAAATGAGAGAAAGAAATAATCAGTTGCGACCTACCTCCGGCAAAAGCATCCTGTCTCAGAAATGCAACACCAAATGCTAAGAGTTTAAGCCACAAAAACATGGTTATTTCTGGAAATCAGACGTATCCTTATGAAACAGCATGTGTCTCTCTCTGGAAAGCAAAATAAGTGTTATCTGTCTGCAAAAGAATTTCTCAACAAAACTTGAACTAAAAAGGAGAATAACTGGGTGCGTACATTGCACTGCTTGCTTATCTGTAAAGGAGTTGCTTCCTCTGTTACCCCAAACTAACCACTTGCAAACTCACTATGCAGTTCAGTGATGTCAGAGACTATTACTTCTTCAAAAAAACCTCTTTCAGTTTCCAGGAAGTCAAAAGGGTTTTTCTTAAGTTGCTGTAGTAATGCTTAGCTTCCTTAATTCAAATAAAATAGATTATTTTCTGCCATTTCTTTCTACTGAGGAGACTTAACTTTTCAAAGGATGAATTTAACAGTCATTCTTTCTCTTGATATTCACTTTTCTATCGCATACATTCACTAAGTCCCTTCTATGTTATGGATCTTTCTCGAGATTTCCATTGAGAGAAAAAGAAACCCAAACCATCAGTCAACAAAACCCTTATACTGGCAACAACACTCTTCATAAAAAGATGCATCCTCAAGTGACATGGCTGCTGGTTAAATGAAAACCCTTTTTAAAGATGGGATATATTTCTGAATCTTTTCACAAGGATGTAATTCTAGGTATGACAGTAATGCATAACAAACAGACAGAGGCAGTCTACTTCTGTTTTCTGTAATGTTCAGTGCCTAATTAGATAGCTCAATGGAATTATTTACTGTGATAGTGCCAGAGAACTGCGGTCCCTTTCCTGGACTTGAAGCAAGGCACACCAACGATGTTTTCCCTCACTGCATGCACTGAAATAGTGTTCAACAACTTGATAACAAATGCCTACTATACAGTAGATTACAAAGGGAATAAGTGTTGGGTATACTTCTCTTACTGTAGGTTTCAAAGATTTTGAAAGAACCAGCAGAATCCTGTCATAAGACAGATAAAGAAGGGAAGAGAATATATTTGTGCTTATTCTTATCATAAGTTTCTCAGAGACTTCCTAAACATCATACAAGAAAAAGCTGCACTAATTCACATAATAATTCACAGGTGATGAGTGAATCAAACTCCTCATGAGATTAAATCCAGCTCCACAAGTACAATTCTCAGTCAGGTCTTATAACACAAGCTAAAATCTTGGCTTCCATTAAGTAATATGTCTCTATACAAACTGGTTGCAATAAAAATTAAATTATAAATGTGTGCAGAAAACTGACATAGTGAGTTCTCACACCCCAGAGACTCCAACTTTGATAGACAATAACTGTAAATAATCCTGGAGTTGTTGCAAATTGGGCTGTAATCATACATTGTCTGCATAACTGACATCTTAGACCCTGTTATCCTAGACAAAACCAGTCTAACAGAAGGGCTGAAGTTTGCCATCTGATGAATATAGTGCATGAAATCCCGTGGAGAATTTCACATAAAGGCTTTCAAGAAGAAGCAGGATCTATTTCTCCCTGACCTTCCTCAGCAGCTTTACACAACTGCTCAATTTTTCAAGCTGTTCCCTGAAGACAAATTCCTGTACAGTGGACCTTTTCTGGTTGTGTGATATTTATATAACACTTAAGTGCTGCAACATATTATATATATTACATATTGTTTAGTGATAACATCACACATTCTAGCTGTCATACCATTTGAGTACAATTTTGTCACACTCATTTAACATTTGAGAAATCATAAACCATCAACTGTTAAAATTACTGCCCAATTTACAAATGAAACTCATGGAGGATTCAGAGACTCAAACCATATATTAGAAGTCTCAGTGAAATGATAAGAAGAAAAATATCTCTTTTCAAGAGCAGATCCTTCAGTCAGCAAGTTATTTCAGTGCCTGTTTTCTGGCAATGAACCATTGCCCTGTAACTGAGAGACAACACCTTCACAGAAATTACGTAGTACCTTTGCTTTCATATTAGTCTCTGATGTTTTAATATTCTGTCTGCTTGCAATGTATTTGAAATACAAATCTCATCAGGATGTCTATTTGACTTTTGTCTATACAGACAACTGAGGAAGAAATAAAAGATGTCATGGTACTGAAACACTGGCTTTTCAGAGACACTAATTAAGAAGCCAATATTTTTACTGTAAGAAAACATGTGCATTTTATTCACTATGTCCTCAACACAGCTACAGATTTGGCCCAAGAAGGAAGGAGGAAGTGCGTGACAAGAAACAAACTCCATCAAGATTTCTCCCCTCAAAATAAGCCTTTGAAAGTAGGTAATTATCAACTACACACAAGGCTAGAAGTTACACAAAAGAAAGTTCAGATTTAAGCAAAAAACATAGAATCTGCCAAAGGGAAACCGCATACTCTGCTAATATTTTCATTAGTCAGAAAACTTGAATGTCACAGCATATAAAGCTGTGTATATTGGAGGACTTCAGAACTGACAGAGCAATCTCAGCTCTACTGATTAACAAAACAGGGCAGTTTAGTTACTCACAGCCACAGGTAAGATCAGGGAATGGTTGTTATAGACACGCTGTGTGGAAAACCTGTTCCATGAAAGCAATTACTCCAGAACAAAGGAAGGGAAGAAGATGGTTTGAAGGGGATATTCCTACAGTGTAGGGCTGGCTGATAGCCAGGATATAAACTCTTCTCCTTTACTCATGTGTCAAAGAGATTGCTCAGTTTTGCTAGCAACGATCACTGCACTGTGAGCATGCCAAAGAACAGTCTGCAAAGTATGGAAATTTCAGTTCTAGTGTGGTTCAGACCTGTGCCGAAAGCTATAAAGATGCTACACTGGGATTTTACACCCATTGTCTTATATCAAACTCCATATCACATTGGTTCAGTCTGCCTCTTTCTATAAACTGATATATTATGGCTACACTACTGTACTGGCATCCCATATAGTATTTCCTACTCATGGTTCAGCCAGAATTAATCACAAATGTCTTTAAGGCTATTAGAACACATGAAGTCTTCCCAAACATAAACTGCAGTCTTCTTCCTAACAATAAACACAAAAAAATACTTCTGGGAGAGTGAAAAGTCATTATTTTACTCTACTTGCAGATTAATTACATTAAATTACATTAAAAAATATGTAGGTGCTTCAGCTACCCATTTTTTTGGAAGTCTTTCTCTTTTGTACATTCTGAAAGGAGCTGAAATTCCCAAAAAAAGTAACGACAACAACAAAACTGTAAGAAGCAAGTCTTCCCTTGTCTGATTCACCTATCTCGCAATACAGACATTTGTTAAATTACCCTGAATGTCTCCATATTCTGTGCAGTTAAACTCCAACTCAAAAGGCAATTATATTACAACTGAAATAAAATTCTAAAAATATGATGTGACAATAACAATCAGATTTCCTTTCAATAAAATCTGATATAAATCTGAAGACTTTGGAAAAGATCACAAATACATGTCTCCTGCTTCATGACAAAAATTTAAATAATACAGCCCTTGAAAGATACAGAAAAGAGACCTCAAACATGAAAGTATTAAAGCAATATGTTCTTGCTCCAGATGAGTTGGAAATACTGTTATTAAGTATTCCACATACATAATAATGAAATAATAATCATAATTAGATGCATTCTGTACTAATTAAAGTGTTTTATGACATGTGTTTGTTATATGACATCGATTATTCCATTTGAAAATATTTCTGTGCTGAAGATACCATTTTTTGCAGACAAATTAACCATCCCAAATATAGTCTAAAGCTCAAAAAAATAAAAATTGGAAAGGCAAACAACAAATTAAACAAACTCACCAGAAATAACAGAAACAAAACAAGCTGCACTTCAGAACTAGCTAATAGTTTACAGGAATATGTGCATTCTACATTCAGCTTCAACACCTAAAACACACCACAATTGAGTTTGACTGACAATAGTCAAAAAAGTTTGGCTCTACTGTGAGAGTGCAATTAAGCCTCAAAGAAACATACTGTTAGATACTGTATATTCAGATACTCTATCCTTGCAATAGTTTTCTGAAATAGATGATGTAAGCAGGGAGGAAATTCAAATTACTCTATGGAAAGAGGCAGAGAAAATTCCCCCTGTTTTTGGTTTGCATTGATTCACATGTGGCCTAAGTGTCCCACATGAGAATAATAACTGTCGAATAAGATGTTGATAAAGATATCACCAACCCTCATTCCCAATGCTACTTCTCTCCCACTTCTGTAGTCCTTGACGAGGTCTAATAAATGCTCACAGCATATGATATGAGCGTGACTCCCTGGCAGGGGGGGCAGTTCCCTCCTAACCACATATCCACTGCCCTTGGCAGAGTGACTTGTGTTACATGGAAAGACGAATCTCAGCACAGATGGACTTTTCAGTGCCAGCTCTAAACTGTTTCCCTAAATGGGGGGTGGGGGGGGCGCAGAGGGCAGGGCAGCTGTTCCTGTTCCCAAGGCTGAATCTTAGCCCTAGACCTAGTCAATTGTCCCCCTGGTTAAGCCAGGTGGGAAGTCCGATTCTCTCCCTGTGATGATACTACAGCATCAGAGCAAGAAGTTGTGATCCTCCTGCACAATCTCTCATAACACATCAGGCAAAAATGCTTTACTTGCTCAGTGACTGATCCTAATAGTGCAAAAGCTCTGCCCAGATCCCAAACTGTCTTAGAGCCTGCTGAGAGAGACCAAGATCTCTAACAGCCTCCACAGTCGCTGTCGACTTCCTTTCTACCAGAAGGCGTTTCTGCAGCTCTGTTTTGTAAGTTGTGCTGCACAAAGGCATCACATTACAGAGTGTACTGGGCATGGTGTGATCCTCAAACACTACTACACAAAACATTTCACATTTTTTGCTTTTGAAGGCATCATTACTTAGCAGTGGTCCTTCTTGGCCAGGTCTTATCACACTGTGTAGGCAAAAGCAAGGCAGAAGAAGAGAAAATTCATCTGAACGTGCTTGATTCTGTGGTTAAGCAGATTTCCTGTGCCAGGGTATTTCACTGGCTTTCAAACAAAACTGAATGGACAGCCTGGGTTGTGACTGCTCTTGCAGGAGCTTACGGGGAAAAAATTCACCCATGAAAGCAATTGTACTCAAGTGGGAAACCTGCCAAAAGAAGCTACAGCAATTTCGAATATATCTAAGAAACAGGAAGGACAAGCAACAACTGTAGAGTAAAAAGGTGCCCATCTAGGCCAGATAAACACTTCTCCATAGCTCTCAACTCTACAATAGCTTTACTAAGAGGCA
Organism: Phaenicophaeus curvirostris; assembly: GCF_032191515.1. Taxonomy (NCBI): domain Eukaryota; kingdom Metazoa; phylum Chordata; class Aves; order Cuculiformes; family Cuculidae; genus Phaenicophaeus; species Phaenicophaeus curvirostris. The sequence continues at coordinate 13,719,052 of NC_091399.1, read as the reverse complement.
GCTCAGGGTACGTGGCATCTTGCTCTTTCTAGTACAAATTTCTGCCTTATTCCCCCTCTTCAAGAAACAGTGATGCATGTGTGCACACAAGAGAGTGAATACGTTGGCACCTCCACCCTTGAATAACTCCATCATATGACAAAGCAGCTAAAGCAATCCCTTACTATTCTTCTGGGAGGAGAAGGTTCCTTTTCCAATGAAGCATGCAGGAAAGTAGAGTACAGCCATTAAAACGACTACTATTCACCCTAGAGGAAGGGACAGTGTGAATTCTTCATCCATGCAAGTGACTTTGATACTCCTCTCTTGCACCTCACAGAGAGTTCCCAAAGACATTCCCTATTTCTGCCTGGTACCACAGGGCTGGGAAGAAACAGACTGGAAAGATGAAGGGAAAGCGGGAGTAGTAGTAACCAGGGTATGAGCATGCAGACATAATTTGTGTCTCAGGTTGTACTGTCATGGGTTGCCTCCAAAGGAATGTATCAAACAATAGTGATGTTTAACCTGCACGTGACCACCTATAGAGTCCATGCCACCCAAAAGCTACCATTCCTGGTGCTTGTTGTGTTCCATGTCATAGGAACTGTGACTAAAATATGCCAGTGAGACTGCATCATTTTTGTTCTCTCTTCGTATGATTTCATGCTGCTTGGTTTCATCACGTGCTCATTTCCAGAAGAGTTCAGCCAAAATGACAATGGGGCATTCATCTTTCTCTTCCAGCTCTCAAAACAACATGATGTCACTTTGTCATTCATCACAAAGAATTTTAATTGGTTTGTGTTTTGGGGGTGTGGGGGGGTGTTTGTTTTGTTTGTAATTCAGGAAATAGTGCTCTCCACTGATACATCTAAACCTGATGCTGTTTTGTGTTCATGTTTTTACAAAATGTTGTATAAATTAGTTTTTTCCAAGACATCTTGGTTTTCATTTTACCAAGAGGCCTTGAAAAAATAAAGTACAGAGCATGTAGTTCAATAAAATGAAATTCTTTATATATTCCATACATCGCTTGGTTTTAAAGTTATGCACACTTTCTTTGTTTTGCATAATTTTCCTTGCATGGAAGTCAGCTCTTATGACTTAGCTCAGTTACATTGATGTTCACCATGACTGCACATCAGAATTAAACAGTTCCATGAAACTGAAGGCACACACCTTAGCAAACACTAATGGATACAGGATAAATTCATCCCAAGGGCAATTCTGTTTAAATCAAGGGAGGTATCTCCACAATGAATTTCATCCTGTAAAATTAATTTGACAGCTTTACTGTGAAAACATTGTTTATGCTAAAGAATATGTTATAATGCTCTCGAATTTATGTTGAATATTTGCTAAGGAATTTATTTTGCATATCTGTTTTCAGGCTTGTTTGCAATTGCCAAGAACTATTTCTTGAACAAAGAAAGCATTTTTACTTAATATGTCATATTGGATCAAACTGTTTTAAGATCAGGAGTAAACAATACAGCTGTTTGTGCAGGCACACTGCTACGCTGCAATCAACCCTCAGGCAATGGTGGTTTGACATCTTCACTTCATATATTGCCTGCGTGATCTATGTTGTACCTGTTTAGGACACAGATCGTATTTTGGTACCCCTGAGGCACTATACACAATATGGCCCAAAATGAGCAATAATTCTACGATAAGTTCTCAGAAGTGCCAAGCATTTACTTCCTGCTTACACATAAAATCATTTCAGGATAACACTAGAAACAGTTATTGTAAAATGACTGTTCTTGAACGGCTCTGTTTAACATGCCCCCTTAGAATTTGCTACCCTTGGACAATGGCAGCACACCCATAAGTATAAGTAACATTTCGGATGAAAGTCCGCTCCTCCTCATTTTGAAGGAGTGCTGGGAACTGAGAAGAACTCGGAATTTACCTTCGTATACGGCATTCAAACACTGTGCAAGGAATTAATTCATTTCTCATTACAGAACATCAAATAACATTTTTACCCACAGTGTCTTTTCTTCACATCCACCCATCATCCTTTTATCATCCAGTTTGAAAGAGAAAAGGAAAAGCAGTGACAACATTTATTTGAATTTTTTCTACCCATGCACCACTCCTTGTTGGACTCTCATTCGGAAAAAAACCCACAACGGTAGCAGATTTTTCCTTCTCTTAGTCCAATTTTCCTTTTTTTTTTTCAGTTTTATTTCCCTTAGTACTAACCCCTAGATTCTTATAGACACTTACATGACTTTGTCTCAGCAAATGGATAACCACAGCTTTAAAAGCAATGAGCTGAATACCAGGACAAGATCTGTGCTCTGCACAATCACAGTGCAACTCAAGAGGACTACCACAGCTGGATGTGCTAAACAAGCTCCCTCTGTGCAGGATTCCCCCTATTAGCTTCACCAAATCCACACTGCCTTTGGCAGAACTAGTTGCTTGCTTGCTGATTGCTTCATATTAGCTAATCTGTGACTGCTAGTTCGTTGTCCCAAGTTGTACACAACTATATGACAATCTGCAGTAAATGCTGTCTCACGTGCACTACACAGTCATAATTATGCCATATTTGCAGAAGTCCTGACAGAACATGAGTCAAGCAATAGTAACACAAGTCAACACAAAAAATGCCTATGCAAAAAAAGGAGAAAATGCCTACAGAAAAAAATCTTTCCCGAAGTATTTCCATCCTGGTTTCAAAATAGCACTCGCTTATGTCATTGTAATTCATTGGACACTACCTTATCTCTTTGACATTGTTTCCTGTGTGCTCTGTAGCATACTTGGACATCTCTGTTTACTGTGAAGCTAGTGTTTGAAATAACCAAACAAGGTGAGTTGGTGGGTTGTTTTTCTTTAAAGTACAACTTAAACTGAATCAAGCCAGGACCGGTGCCAGGGTGGGCTAAACCTGTGATTTTGGGCTGTCTTTCTACAGTATGGTACTTGTGAGTTAACTGCTGGTTAGTCTATGCTGTAAATGAGTAAACAAGTTTGCTTCCTCTGAGTACTCTATCCATTTTCAGGTTTTCCCAAGTAGGTATCTTCTGAGATATTAACTTACATGTTGTTTGCTTCTAGCACTGTGTTCTGCTTTCCACCTAGGATGCCATATTCATTGCCTTACACTATTAGCTGTGGTCTGCAAGCCTTCCCAGTATCTTGCTGCCAGACGACACTGCTTATATCCAAGAGAATTTGTGTTCATTTTTTCAGGAAGATACTGGATATCTTGATACTAAATGCTTTCCTAACATCCAGAATATGATTCTTTTTGGATGGAAATCTGTTCCCATAGATGATTGTAGTCATTATGGTACAGAAGCAAAATACGTCTCCAAGCAAAGTATGTACAAGCATAAACCATATGTATTTACCTAGAAGGCTGGTCTGCTTACAGTGATGCTGTCGATCATCTTCTGATAGCCCATCTCTTACCCTTCCCCACATTTTGACATGAATTTTCTCTCTGGGGCTGTCCAAATAGGTTAGATAGATGTCTCCAAAGATAAGCATGTGGCAGGCATTACTTCTTCCTCAGTGGCTTGTCAAGAAACTACTACTATAAAGCCAAAGAAGTCCAGAAAACCTCTATAATGTTAACTCATAATACCCATCTTTGAACTAGAAACAGTTAGGGAACTAAAATGATTCCACAGACTTAGCTTGCACATCACATCTACCTCCATCAGTTTTCTTGCCTTTAAGCTCCTCAATTTATAAGTTTCACACACGCAAGTTTCACAGAGTAAGCCATCTTCAAATGTGGCAAGTTTATAATGCTGATAACTCAGAAAAAGTCTGTCTAAAGATATGGTGGTTATCTTTGTTTATTCTCACACTATAAAAACAACAAAGTCATTGGCACATGCAGTAAATTCAAAGCTTCTTTAAAGAAAAAGAATTACAAAAACCGGAAGGAGACATTGACAAATTGTTCACTATAAGTGGAGACAAAATTTTCTAAGAAGTTTCTGTAGCACAAAAAGGCTTCTGCAACATTGAAAATCCCATAAAGCTACATCCTGGAACATACACTTTTGAAATATATTTTTTAAGTATTGCCCCAGAAACACTTCCTATTCAGTCTTCTGAAAATCTAGAAATATCTAGAAGTGCTGAAAGATCTGACATTACCACTCCTTTTCCTTGTCTGACATAAAAGGCGTCAGTATTGAAAAAAAACCCACAATGCAGGTAAGAAATGGGGGAAGGGTGGAGGACAGAAGTGAAAAATACTTGAGATGCATTACAGCAGCATGCAAAGAAGGTTACTTGCTGCGTGTTAACAATACTTCTTGCTCAAACTATTTCAAATTGATTACTTGTTCCCAATAATAGTTACACTAAATCCAAACTTAACAAACTACCAACCTTCTCATTTTCTCTGCTACCTCCATAGTGATTTTATCCTTTCTTTTAATCAAGAATGTAATTTGTCCTGGGACACAGAAAACACTTGCTGCAGATTAAAAATGACAATGGAAGAGAGAAACTGAAGACAATACTAAGTTATTCAGGAAAAATGAGATCTGTAGTTAGGACCTACCAAATTTAAGAGAGCCTGGCTGATCACTGGCTATTTTTAGATCACATATTCATTTGGCCTTTTCCAAACTTCTATATTATTCACAAAGTTCAGTGAAAATTGACATAGTTGGGTAGATTGGTGTCTGGTCTGAGTGAAAATTCCTCAAGGTAAATCTGAGCAGAAGTGAGAAAAACTCAATTAAGCATTTCCATTTCATTGAAATTATTCTAACGAATGCTATATGAAGTCATTTATGCAAGTTCAAAAGCTTCTCTTTCACTTCTTGTTAATGGGCATAATTAGAGTCAGCTAACAGAGGTACAGAAACATTGGAAATGCACACTTTTAAAGTAAGACAGGTAAACAGTAGGCTCTTGTGCAAGATGCAAATTGTGACACAAAGCCAAGTAAATACTTGATTGATTTAAAGACAGTGAAGAGAAAAGACAGAGAAATTAAACAGTCTGAAAGGAAAATATTTTTTCCGTGACTTTTGTTTTATAGCTTATTCTGTTTCACTGTAGGATATTTTGTAATAAACACACAAAGATACAATGCAATGGAATAGCCAAAAACAGCCAGGTGAGGCTGGCGGAGGAAAAGGAGGGAAACTATGTGATCTATCATGCTGAAACAGTCTATGCTATGATATTCCCAAAACACCTGGAATTCTCAGAGTATGTAAACTGAATCACAACAGGAGTAAAACAGTATCAGATTCCTATATTTCAGGTAAAAATAGCCTTTCAATTGTCTCAAAAAGAAATACCACAATTTCACAACAGCTAATTTTATGATTTGTGCTGTGTGCCAAAAATCTAGTCTCCATAACAACAACAACAAAAAGCCTAGAATCACTACTGTTTCTTCAGTTTGTTTTTAAAAGTGGTAATATAAATACATAGCAATATAAAATCTGTTATAGCAAGAATTTTTCCGATATCTAGCTCAGGGTGACATACTAACTGAGTTAATGCACTTTCCCCATCTCAAGATCAGCATAAAATATTTGCACATCCTCTTTTTGCCCTGTAGCAAGTGTTATTTCCTATCGGTAATAAGCTAAGAAATATCACAGAAGATGAAACTCCATGTAACAATTATTCGTCAAGAGGCTCTGTCTGTTGTCTTCTTCTCCTAAGAAGATCCATCAGGAGGTTTATGTAATTCTGGGTAAAATAAGGAGGTATTATTTAAAACTGGCTTCTGTGAACCAAGAAAAACTTGTCAGCTAAACCTTGCCAGTTTCTAGAGTAAAGTCATTCTATCCAGCCAGTAAACTTGAGAGAAAAAAAAAAAAAAGGTTTTCCTTCAGACAAAGGTATACTGAGAAAGATATCAACCTTATTTCAGTTTGACATCCCAGCTTTATTTTCAAGTTTGCCAATGTTCAGCAAGTTGCCCCATACTGATCAAGGGAGACGCATTCCGGAGGGGTAAATTTTCTGGCAGATTTTACCCCTTCATCCAGCACACTGCCATTTTAGGTGGAAAAGATCATCTACTATGGAAAAATACAGATTCACATCGGAGATTTCCTAAGAAAAGCAAAGAATTTGTTCATTTTCCTTTCCTCCTTCTACTTTAACCAGGAACATTATTTAAAGACAGATGATGATAGTGAAGTAAATAAGACCAGCATACCTTCCACTGTCTTTGACCCAGAAAATCCTTTGTGATATTCCTTGCTCTTGGAACCTTCCTTTCTCAAAGTTTCTCAGATTAGCCTGAAAAAAATATCTACCAACATCTAAACTCTCACACTGCTGTTCACAGATAGCTCACCTTCTTAGACCTTAAAAGTTTAAGGTCAGACTTACACTTCCTTCTAGCTGGAAATAACATATATCACATACTACCACAATATTCGGACAGTGAGAGTGCCAAATACCAGTCCTGCCTCAATCAAATCCTTGAACTTGGGAAGTCTGGGGCAAGGTGGGGAGTTCAGTCTTATTCGCTTTTTTTTAAATGAGGAAGACAAGCAGGCTGAGAAAAGAGAAGTGCCAAAATGAGGTGGGAAGAACTTTTCTCTGCAGTTTCCAGAGCAGCCTGTGCTCTGCTCCAAGAGGTAATGGGAAGTAGAAAAGCTGGTTTTGAGAAAGTCTTCTTTTCATATATGTCCTAACTCAGTGTTGTAAAGTCGAGCAGGTTGAAAATGCATATTTTCCCCGTACAATCATCCAACCACATGAATTCTTTGAAGGTCATGCATCTTTACTTATTTACCTGAAGTGTTTTATGCTTCCATTAACGTTCAAATTAATTAAGAAAAAAATATTTTGCTTTACATTATCTATAATAGTTAAATTGTGTAAAACTCATTCCATAAATTATCTACAATCTTCAAAAACCTCTTAAAATTGCTTATTGATCAAGTAAAATCTCAAAAGGAAAAACAAAACCTTAAAGTCCTGTCAGATTATCTGTCTTGAATCCAATACCCACTTTAGCTACTTTACTGCTGATATTACTTTTTATATTTTCATCGATAGTTCACTTACTGGAAGCAAGTTTTGTTTTACCACAACTTCAGAATCCTTTAATACATTTAGTGTCAAGTACGCCATGAAAGATCAGCAACAGTCTTTTCAAAACTGTCAGATAAGACCATTAGTGCAAAAAAAGCTACAACTGAAATTGAAACAACTGAAAAACAATGAAAACTCCCAACTGCTGCTTTTTGGTTTTGCCTTAGCCTGGCCTGCAAAGCGATGCTGCTCTCAGCTTTCCAAGCTGGTTTCACTTTCTGGTTCCTGCCCTGCAGTGGGGCAGAGTGGCAAAATTCATAACCAAGGTCTTGAATAGAACCTTCTTTTCCAGCTAAGCAAAATCAAAGCTATATCAATGAAGCCACGATGTCACTCTTGTTGTCCTTGGTAGATCTCTTGGAAGACAGACCTTCTGGAGATGAGCTCAGACATTTTGATGCAGTCCACTGCAAGTCCCTGAAGTTAAGAATTACTCTGGAAGCTGAAAACAGCAGTGTTGATATCCATCCCCTCAGTCCCCAGACTCAGCTTAAGATACTGAAATCTCTTCTGTCAGCACACGGTTTCTTAACTTTCAACAGTTTGGATGAAAAGGCAGGTCCTTTGGGGATGATCTAATTAATATCTCAGATGTCATTTTGTACATCACAGGTACTGAGCTCCTTGTCACCAGTCTGGCTTTGTATTTGAGGTGCCACAGAAGCCAGCACTTTCCTGTTGGAAGGAGAAAAGTACAGTCACAGATAACCACTACCCAAATTCTCACCTAAGGACTGCTTTAAAGATTCAGCAAAACTTTTTCAGTCAGTTGCTTCAGGTTGTTCTAAATTGATAAGCTGGTTTCTTAGCTTTTGTCATGATACATTGGGTGATTTGAAGTTTGCACTGAACTAAAGCATACTTGACACTGACTCCCGGCTCCTGCAGGACCAACGAATCCTGCTCTGGGGCACTGGAGGGGTTGCAGAAGTGTGCAGAAATTTGAAATTCTGTCCAGTCCATGTGCTGAAAGCACATCTCTCCCTCTGCCTGGCCTCTGGCCATCCTTTCAGCTTGTTGAGGGCTTCCATTTGACAAGACAGGACTTGAACACATTGTATGGAACAAAATGCTCCATTAGATAGCCCTCCCTGATACCCCTTCTCAGCAATACATGCAATGGGATGTGCATTATGTCTCATTGTGTTTTAGCTTGTATTTTAACCACAAATTTAAATCTTCCAATTGTGTACAAAATTGCTAATTATCTCCTTCTTCCCTTACCTAGCTACTCAATTGTGAGGTTGGATTTTCTGTGTTTAGAAAGCCATGGCTGTTGCTTTATGGCCATTCCTGCAACACTCTTTAGAATACTTTGAACATTTTCATCTTTGGAAGACATAGTATATTACTAATACAGACATCTATATTGTCCTTCTCCTAAGCTGTGGACAAGTACAGCATCTTTCTTTTTTTTGCCAGATATCCCCTAACCATACTACTCTTCAGGGAAATGCAAACCTTGAATAATCCAGCTCCATGCAGCACATGTTCTGGACAAACAATGCAAATGTGTGTGGGAAGGAGAAAAGCAGAGGAGAAAAGTAGATCATGAAATAAGAAGTAGCGATCACTCAGAGCACTGCAGATGTAAGCAAGATGCTGGTAATAATCTCAGCAGAGAAAGCACAAGCAGCCATACAATAGGCTTAACCATATCCAACTCCACCTACATGTCAGGTTGTCATACTTCACACTTGGTTTTACAGGCGTTTGGGAAGTCCCAAGGGGTGTTATAATTCAGTGATGTCCTGAGAGCTTTGCTAGCCCAAGTCATGCTGTAACACCATTTCAGGTTCATATTTATAAAAAGTTTCACCAAGTGTTTGGGAAAGGAGTAAGGAGTTAGTTTCTGGAATTTGGGGGGGAGTTGTGGGACCAGAGTCTTCCTTGGTTTTCACAGCAGCTTGAAAATTTGAACATTTACTTCACAGTTACTTTCCCTTTCTTAATTTCCAGGCATAACTATAAAAAACTCAGATATTTACTTTTTTTTTTGTCTTCAAAGTGTTGGTAGGAATACATTTCAAATTACCAGAGATTCTCTTTCTTATTTAGGGCCACTGACTGACCATAAGAAAAATGTATTGACGCATTAGATGTATTTGTTTGAAATACCAAATATTGAAATTCAAACAGTTCTTCAAGCAGAATTCCTAACAAGAAAGATTTGTGACAGGGAGTCTACAAGATTTACTTTGAAGAAAAGATGTGTGTTTAAAAGACCTATGAACCTTCAAAAGAACGTCTCCTTCAAAAGGCCCCACCTCACAGCTATAAGGGATTTTTTCAGAAGTTAATGTATTTACATAAAGTGGAAAGACTTGCAAACTGTACAAGGCAATTACTGGAAACAGTGGTGTAGCATTGAACAAAATGGTCCTGATATTCCTTGTGTTTTCAAAGAAATCCATTATTTCTTTCATCTACAGTAAAACTATAGGCCAAATCCTGTAGTCCTTACTAAGAAAAAAAAAAAAGGTCATTTTACAGACCTCCTGCTGGTATTTTGCACTAAGAAAATGAATACTCTAGTGAGGTGAAGGGCAGAAAGAAAAGGAGCTTGAAAATGCAGTCCATATGGAAAGAAAAACTGCATTTAAAATGCACCCAATAAGCACTAGAGATCTGTTACAGTGTATTTGAGCAGCTTTGAAATTTTCATGCTATTGTTGATAATTATATAATATAATAATATAATATAATTATATATGAGTCTGTGCAGACACATATTTGCACATGTATACACACAAACTTGATTCCAAATACAGCTATCCAGATTAAAAAGCCTACAACTTCTTATTTTTATTCATAACACATTGAAACCTACATACTGTTTGGTATTAGCTAATAGTTATCTGAGATAGTATTCTATCATCTTTTAGTGATGCATGTTTCAAATCATCTTGGTCAACATATTAAAACTATATTTCAGGAAGAAGAGTGTAGAAAAAATGAAATATAAGCAATCGTGTCTAGTTAGGCAGTTCAAAGTCATCATTGCATTTATTTTTGGTTTTTCCTTTAAAAACACTTCCCCCCCCACCCTTCTGGTTTACACCTTAATGCTTCTGCCTTCTGCATCTCACATTTATGTTCCTCATTATCTCTGGAATTAGTCTTAAGGTGCTTCCAGGAGAAAGGGAGAGACTTCATTTTATCAGCGCAGAGCAGAATGGGTAGTTTTTCATCAACATGTCATGCATGTGCACACACAGAAGCCAACACGCTTCCACAGAAGATTTTTCCCTGAGCCGCAACTACCAGTAAGGACTGAAGAAATTCCACACTGCATAACATGGTAGAACAAGTGTCTGCTGTTTTTGTACAGCAGCTCTCTAGATTTAATCACAGGAATCTCTCCCCACTACAGTAAACACAGTTACATTGTTCAGCGTACACACAATAAGATGTTTTATATTTTAATCTAGCAATGCTTTCCAATGTGGCAAGAACACCTAAAAAGTAAGATAAGTCTACCAAACATCTGCACTCATTCCCATTCCCCTCCTTCAGTAACTATGAAATTTTAATTAATTAAAAATGTAATTAATTTCTAAAACTTTCTTAAACAATTTAAAAATACTACAAACCATCAGCTAGTTCCCACTAAATCAATTAAAGTAACTGAATATGTCATACTTTCTAAAGTCCTGTTGTATATTTGAAGAACAAAAATACAAGAATCCATTTTCCTACCCATCATGCCCAGCATAGAAACACTATGAAAAAATATCAAGGTTCTGTATTTGCAAATATCTACATAGAAGGGATTATTACATATATCAATGTCTCCTACCTTGTTAATTATGCAGAGAACAATTATCTCTGAAATGGACTAGGACTCTAAAGTTAAATTTCTTCTTGTGGACAGTTGGATAGGGAATTCTGATTGTTATGAATCAATAAATCATCAGGCTTTCTTTTAATATCTAGAATGTCTAGAATTGCATATAGAGCTATAACGGAAAGCATTTTGCAGAATTGTGCATGATGTGCATTTGGTGCACCTTTTTTATTTTGAGACAGTCCTCCATAATTAATACTACGCTTTTAATTTTCTTGTCTTAAATGTCAATATCTCTTTTTGGTTTTGCATAGATAGATTCAGATATTTCCTCTGTTCGATATGATGTTTTGGAGATCAAAAGATTTCCAGTAACTTTTTTGTTTCCAAAAATATAAGTATATATTTCTGATACCATTATTTTACAAATCTGATACCATAGATGATAACACAAGGACAGCAGAGGAACTTCAAGGTATTGAAAACTATGCAGTAGGGAAAAAAAAATCTTTCAAAACTAATCTCTTAAACCTGGTATATGATTTAAGATAACAGCCCAATACAATAATCAAATTTTAGGGAGATTAAAGATAAGTAAAGCGATCTTTAATGTCAGTACCAATCACTGATAGAGACCTATGTGTGCTTCATACTGAAACTGTTGGAAAATCCATTTTTGTGGTATTTCACTGCAAAACAAACAACAAGAACAAAATATCCCTCTGGAAGGAACAGTCTATGGACAGTCATTTATGCTATTTTGGAGTGACACTGTCTTCTCCTCCCCCTTTCTCCCCCATAATTCCATTCTTATGAGAATCTGAAATTTTTGTGCTTTGAAACTTTTTTTTTTTAAAGTGAGGATTTCCTCCAAAGGCAGAGCCTCCTGCTACTCACCAGCTACTAAAACTGTGAGCATTAGGAGTCTGTGTAATCAATGCAGTAAATGCAATGAAACCTTCCAGCCATTTCCTAGGCTTTAAAGCCTGCCACTCTTTTGTGCAGGAGCTGTGATTTAGTAACATTACTGAAAACCATAGGCCTGAAAACATTTAACTGAGCTCTTGGTGATTCATAGCAGGAAATACAGCCTCTGGGGCCACACCATTTTCCCATTTGGGTATTAGTGCAAGCTAGAGAACTCTAGCTCTAGGAAGTATTTAGAGCCTAGATCTAGGCAGCAGTTTTCCCCCTTCACATCCCTTGAATGAATGCTAGAAATGAAACTTCACCCATTAAAGTAACATGGATGCACTGCTTGTTGCCCACTGCTGCCTACAGCTGTTAGGCAACCTTGAAAGACATCATGCAGTATAGGAAAGGACTGGGTCATCCCCACATCCTCTCTAGACCAGGACACAGATGGGCTGTCTGTAGGCTGTGTAGTAGAGGTCCTGTCGTTTCATAGTACCCGTAGTTCTAGCCTCTGGAAGCTGAGGATGCCTCACCACTAATCTGCTCCTAGGGAGCTCATGCAGACTGCTAGAAGATGAGGAATTAAAGCGTCTTTATTCTCAAATATCAGCAGGACTCAATATGCCCAAGTTATGTTCCTGTAGAGAACTCTCAAATTTCCTCCTGCAAAATTATTTTTCAGGTCAGTTTTCTAAAATAAACATAGATTCTTTGACAAGGGAATGTACTAAGATGTTATTAAGATTTGTGAGCCCAATAATAACACAACATAAATCTAGTGATAGGCACAAATACAATTTCACACAGACATTTAGTTTATTGGCAACAAGCTTATCAGATGCTGTCTGGGGAGGGAGAAAGTTCCCATAACCAAGTCATCCCTTTGTATTTTTAATCTGCAAACTTCAAAACAGCAAAAATAGAGAGAGGAAGTCAAAGTTACTGTAAAGTGTCAGGCTTCTGAAATTCTTACCACTAGTTTACCTCCCACCCTTTAATTCACATACCTATTGACACAACTTTCTATGCTGTAGAGCCTTGTTATTTCTTCGGTATCATGACTGCTGTGATAACAAGCATTCCACATTCTGCAGAACTGCAAAAACAGAAATGTGAGAGGGTCAGGAGAAAACACTGATATCAAAGACATTACAATGAGAGGAGGTAATTTATACTGGGAAATTACAGGGAAAATACAGTATTCTACCTGTAATGCTTCAAAGCAGTCCCCAGTGTCATAACATATATTCCTGGGTTTTTTCCTGCAGTATTTAGGACATAGTGTGCACATTATGAAAAATACCTGTTGCTATTAGTCAGTTTGCACAACATCCAAAAAGCTTGACACTGTAACACAGTGCAGTTATTTGATGTACACGAGTGAGTGCTTCCCCCTTCACCATACTGGAGCTCACAAGGGGAAAACGTATCTATCACCACTTCTATCCCTCTTCTTCCTAGATGAGAGTCATAAAAACAGAGCCATAGGAGCGAGCAAGCGAGTTGGCAGTGCTGCGCATGCAGGTTGATGCAGAAGCCTGCCTGAATGTCAGACTAGACATGAGGCTGAACTGCCAGCGCTTAGAGGAAGCCACTGGCACCTACAAAATATAGGCACTCCTCTCCATACTATCACAGGTTATTTCATCAAGCCAGAGTTGGGGTTTTTTTCTGGAGGCAAGGAGGAAACAAGTGGCCAAAAAGAGGTAGAAAAAGAATAATTTCTGATATTCTCAGTAGTCTGGCATAAAGCATTCACCCCTACCTAAAAAAAGTTGGAATAGTGGAATGGACAGCTGAACTAATGTAATATTCTGAATTCTAGGAGACATTTCTACAATCACTTCTGCTATTAAGAAAAGGATCTCAGGTAGCTTGGAAGGAAAAGACCCGATAGGGCACACTGACAGAATAAAAGCTATTACTTGTTAGGTCTTTACTAAGAACTTCAATGGATTTAATTTAATTTCAAGAGGGTTTTGAGAGCCAATGCTGTGTAGCCCTTTATCAAGGGTTACCTTACCATAAGCATGAGGCTTCTTTTTTTAATGTATCTTTTGAGGTTTCTCAAAGCAATGACTTTTTTTCTTTTGAGACACTTCTATTATAGCCTGTACCATGCTCTATAAGACATGTAATCCACGCCGCTTCTTCTGTTACCCATAGCATCAAAAAAAGTGCAATGCAAATATTCACAATATCCTCAGACAGAAATAGAGAATTATTTCCTGCATTCATAGGAGTCTAATCCCAATTCTTTCTCCAGCAGCTGCCTAATTCATCTTCTTACAGCTAAATTAGACAGCTATTCAGTCCTATAATAATTTCTTCAATAATAATGAAATAATTGATAATACTTTGTCTGTATTTTCATTTCTAGCAGCTTCTGTCTGAAATATATATTAACTAGAGAAAAAAATCATATTAATGTTAACCATATAAGTTAACAATATTCCATTTTATATTTAAATTATTTTTCTTTAATGTCATTCACCTTGCACTTGTGTTGACTTCAAAACATCTCCACACAGGAGCTGTGAGTGAGACACACTATGAGCCCTTTTGTGGTGGCCTCTGCTCCAAGACCCACCATTAAAAGCATAGTTCCTGTCAGAAATGCATCTTTTCAGCCTGTTGTACTTTCAGGACAAAAATACACATAGTCTTTGACCTATGTCTGGATCACCACTGCTGTTATTTTCCATCCCACGCAAAGAGCAATCTCAAAAAACACGGTGCCAAAAACGAAGCTTAGATACAAGTATCGCTCTTCCTCTGAGAAGTTGCTATGAGGGCCCCAGCTTCTCTGCAGCTAGCTCCCACCAATTTCATCTTCCTATCGAACTCACTAACTCAAGCCAGACCCGTTATCCCATGTCTTGCTCCCTCATGGGTTAGCAGGATGGCAGCTCACTGCATGACTGTCTGGGTGTCCAGCAACAGCCCTGTGGGAGGCACAAGGAGAAGGGGAGCTTTGCTGACGCCCAGGCTTTAATGTGGAACTGGTTGTCTCCCATGTGTAACCAAGAGGAGATAATCTATGTGGTGGCCTTTGGATCTGGTGGCAACAGCTTCCTGCAATGTGGAAAGCCTCACACCCTCGTGCAGTGCTGCTTTTCTGTCAGCTGCAGGCATTAGCTAGCTCAAAGCCTCCGACTGCAGTTCCCACATTTTCCTTCACAAGTTCTGCCTTAGTAACTGCATCTTAGAGAGTACTATAGGCATGAAGTAATGCTTTAAAAATGATAGTCCTGGGTTAGAAACACTGATTGGTTGTTGGACACATTATGTCCTTCCACAAAATATTCATCAAAGCTGGCTTGGAGAAAACAATTTGATGAGATCCTTGCAGTGGCACCCCTGCAAATATAAGAAAAAGCTATGAAGAAGACCTCAGATATGTTTCCTTGTCAGATAAAATAGGAAAACTCCTCACAGTAGGAAAACATGAAGTGTGCTGCACACAGACATGCTGGCATTTTATTACACTTCGCATGCAGCAGCATAAATCAACCAGCTTTTAAAGAGATCTGACATTATAAGCCAGGACACATTCAATGTGCTATAGCTGTGCTTATTTAGCTAAGCTCTGAAATTACTTAGAAGTGAAGTGTTTCGACAATCACTAATGTTGAATTTCAACCTTTTTCCCACATCTATAAGAGGAACAAATGTTTTACATAAAGCATACAGAGATCCTTATCAGCAGAATTGCTTTCTGCAAAGCAAAACTCAAAATCCTATGAGTTACTGACAGATTGGCAAAAAAAAGGTAGAGAAAAAAAATTGTGTTTACTGCCTGGAAGAGGCTTCAGAGGACGAGTCCTTCCCCCTCTAAGACAACGAACTGCCTGACATGCAAGACTTGCTACTCTTGC
The DNA here is from genome assembly GCF_032191515.1 of Phaenicophaeus curvirostris. Classification (NCBI taxonomy): domain Eukaryota; kingdom Metazoa; phylum Chordata; class Aves; order Cuculiformes; family Cuculidae; genus Phaenicophaeus; species Phaenicophaeus curvirostris. Next base: position 13,703,434 of record NC_091399.1, on the reverse strand, counting down.
AGCCACATGAGGAGCAAGAGAAACAGAGAACAGAAATACCAGAGATGTTACATAAAGTGGTGAATAGGCTAAAATTAGTTAATTTTCTGATTTCTTTTATGAAGTGAGGGTAAGTATGATTTTTTTTCTTAAAACAAAAATCCTAGAAGGCACTGGAAAGTGAAGAAATAGAGATTTTAAGTCTTAATGCACAAACACGTGCTTGTGTGCACATACGTGTACAAGTGCATGTACTCGTTCCTAGTTTTAGGAACACTAGTTCAAAAGCAGGTCATAAAATAAAAAGAAAAACATCCCCATCACCTTCATAATTGTAACAAGAATATTTTACAGGGACTAGCTTAGCTAAGGTAGGATCTACTATGATCTTAAATAAAGATTGCCAGTATTTGTCATTTTTACATCTCGGGTTTGCTCCCTTACCATTCCAAATAATCATTTGCTTTATGAAGAAAAAAAAATGGTATTTTCACTAGAAGAATGAAAACTCTTCTTACTCTTTCATTCACTTTGAAAGCTGGAAAGAGACACAATGAAATGCCCGAGTAGAAAATTAAGATTTTGTCACAGGTCAGTAAATTGGTTAAATGACCTTGAACTGACACGAAGCAGCAGCACATAAGCACAGTACAGAGGACTACAGGTTCAGCCTCTCTAGGCTGCAAAGTTGAACTATTTTCTTCATGATATCTTTTTTTAATCTTGGTAATTTGAAACAGCACTGAAGTTTTCTGATGTACTACACTTGGTTTTCTTCAAGTGAATGCTGAGCTGTGACATGGATGTGAGTTGTTGGTTAGCCTACATAGTTCAAAATATACTCACAGATTCGCCACTTCCCTTCCCCTCCCCGCCTGCCTGCACACGTACACTTGGTGAGGCTGCAAACTTCTTTGGGGGAAGGCAGCAACATTAAAGATTATTCTGAGGATGTAATAAGGGAAGAGATGAGTTCTTTGTGCTGAAGAGTGGGAAAGAAGCTTGAAAATCACTGCAATGAGGGGAAAAAAATAAAAATAATTTTAAAAGATGAAACATTATTTTAAACAAAACATGGTGTGCTGGGTCTGGCTGGGATGGGGTTAATTGTTTCGTCACAGCAAGTACATTGTGGGCTTGTGACTAAAATTGTGTGATAGCACACTGACATTTTCAGCGTTGCTGAAGAGCAGATGCAGGGTATCAAAGCTTTCTTTTTTTCCTCACTCTGCCCCTCCAGGGTGCACAATGGGGTGGGCAAGAGGCTGGGAGGGGACACAGCCAGGACAACAGTGTGGACAGACCAAAGGGAAATTGTATGCCACAGAATGCCAGGCTTAGCAATAAAACTAGGGATTTGGTATTTCCAAATTAGTAACTGCTTGACTGCTTTTGCAGCACTTCATCTCCCCCCACTCCTTCCTCAATTTTTTAAGTTGTTTTTACCTTGACCCCCAAGTTTTCTTGCTTTTGCTCTTCTGATGCTCTCCCCTATGACTCTGTGAATGAGTGAGCAATCTGCTGGGTGACAATTTACTCACTGGCTGGGGGCTTTACTGGCTGGCTGGGGTGAACACACCACACATCAAAGAATAGAAAATAATCATAACCATACTGACAGTCAAGTTCTAAATAAACTTTGAAGTTCTAGAGACTTTTTTCCACTTCTTTTTTATTATTTACTCTACCTGATCTATCATATTGGTAGTGAAAAAAGGGGATACATTTGTTTTTGTTAATTTTTCTCCTGGGAGTTGAAGGGATATTTAGAAAAAAGAATAATTAAATATACAGATCACAGTAGCTGTCTGAATGCTAAATCAACTATAATTGGAAACATAAAAACTTATATTGAGACACAAGCCAAATTTCGGAAAAAAAATATGATTTGGTTTACTGATAGGTGTTCAATACAGAGTAGGCAGACTGCTATGCCAGCAGAAGTTGGAGTTGTGTCAACAGACTTGGCCAGCAGTCAACAAGCTCACTCAGACAGTATGGCAGTAACCCGCCTCTGGCAATGTTTTCATATCTATTTATCTTTGCTTACCTATTTGTTCCCATATTTTTCAGGCTTCTGGGTAAAATTCAGGCTGCTGAGGCCAACTGCACTGATGTCAACAGAGCGAGAATGTCACCATCAGGAAATGCTGTAGTGAGAACCCTAGTTTGCAGACTGAGTTACAACTTCAGTAAAAAGATTATAACTGGTTTTCTTTTAGCATACGCAAACATTGTTGAATTCAGGGAGACGAGGCCATGATTTCAAGAAATGTGATGATTTTCACTGCATACATCTTCATTTATGCCCAAAGACCTTTTGATATTAATGCTGACACGAGCCCACTACTCTTTCTCAGCATGATAGACTTCACTCCATTTTAAAGGTGCTCTATTTTCACCAGAAAAACAGTCCCCACTGTCATGTAGGAAGCTGTGCAGGTGTGCACCCTGTTTTTCCTTACTTAGACATTTCTAGAGCAACAAAACACAGGACACACTGACACACAAAAAGCATCTGCACCAGCTGCCCTGCCTGATGTGCTGCTGATTTTAACGCTTTATCAAGTCAGTGCTGCTGCTTTGAAACTGTAACCTGAATAAAATGTACTACCCAGTAGTTGTAGGAGCTCATTTGGAAAGAATATTTTTTAATAATAAAGTGATTAAAAAATGTTTGTGCTTTGGGAAATACAGCTAGAGAGGCAATGGATGGGAGACCTTCAACTTAAACACAGTTTGGTGGAAAATCTGCCTGCTGCCCTCCTACACAGAGCAGAGCCTGTGCACACTTAAACCACAATAAAAGGATGCCACAGCAATGCCTTTATTGCTCAGCGGTAGACAGACAGAGAAATTGTTACATTTGTGCCGGTAAAGCCCAATGTGAGTAAAAGCAAGAAGATGTTTTTCCAAATAAAATAATCTGGACTACCTGGGCTGAACTTACCCACTGGCCCTGACCTTCCTGCTGCAGAGAGAAGGCAGGAGCTGCACAGCCTCTGTCTGAGCTAGATGTGTCTGATTTAGAGTGTTTCTGCCAATTATGCTGTGGATAAGCAGGGGAAGTTCAGGAGACTCTCCCATCCCTTGTAAGACTTCATTTCCTTGCTCCACAGCTTTGCTTTGTGGGACCAAGAATGCCAGAATTGAGCCCATTTTTCTCTTTCTCTCAGCATGGATAACTAGAAAAGGCTCAGGAAATTCTGAGTACCAAGACAGCTGGATAAGATATTGAGAAAAAAAGGGGAGGAGTCATAAAAAAAAAAAAAATAACTGAAACACAACACTCACTTCTCTCTGCTCACTCTCCCTCTGGTAACATCTCTCCTCCTTCCCATCACCAACCACCACGTCAGCTTCTCTTCCTTAATTAAATGAGTCTGGAGCTGACGTGGAAAGAAAGCTAGTGACTACAACACACAGAAATTTCTTATAAGCTTGTGAGATGAAGTAGAAGCCTGTTTGACCAGTTGGTGGCTTAACCTACTTCATTTTAAAGAATTATCCATGAAGTGGGATAAACAGAGGTGCCATGTCAACATAGTCTGAGATCATCACCATCATCAACAGACAAGCTTTGAAATTAGTTCTAAGTGGCAGTACTTCATGTGGAGTCCAACAGGATGTGTATAAACACCAGCCAAAATAAATTACCACCTACTCCCCTGCAGAGGCGTACCAGTACCTGCCTGATGCTGGAAAATTATAAACTGAGATTTTTTTTTTTAGTCAGAAGAACACTGAAATATGTAAACTGTGACATTTGCAACTCCAATGATCAGTTAAAGAAGTATGTGACTTTTTAAATAATGGAAGAGGTTTGTAATCTGTTCAAGAGTGGCTTCCCCCCCCAAAAAAAAAAAAAACACATAGAACTATTTTCTGTGAAATTTAATTAAAATTAGCAGATTGTAAATATCAAAATTCAGATCGTTACTGAGGCCCACATAACATAATTACAGCACTGAGAACTGCTCTGAAAAAAATCAAAGAGTCTGACCCCTGATGCTTTCAGCCAAGTTCAGAAACTCGAGAAGAGTTTAGTTTCCTAGCAGTTTTGTAACATATCTTGTAGCTATGAGATTTGCTTGACGAGACCCTTTGCCTGAAATATACTTTTGATGTCTGAGACAAGCCTGACATTTCCGCTTCCTATTTAATTTTTAAGTAGCTACTGCTTTAAAGTTCTGAGACCACGTTTCCTGCCCCAAGTAAACCAAATCTCTTCATTTTTTACTTTCATTTTTCACTTCTGCTTTTCTTTGCCAGTCAGAGCTGAGCCCCAATGGCACAACAGGCTTCCTAACCCTACAGTTTCCACATTTTCTGTACAATTGATCGTTGCTTCCTTTTATATGTTTGACTAGAATAAACTTCAAGGCTATGCATTAAAATTTTCTAAAAATAGTACCACATCTGCTCTCTTGCAGCTAGAGCAGATCTCTGATTTCAGTGCTGGAAATGAGGAGCGATCTCGCAGTTTCTGGACTAAGGGAGAAGCTTGGTGACTAACATGTTGTGAGAAGTAGGCATTTTCCCAAGAGGAAGCCTGGGTGGAATTTGACTTCGTGAGACCACAAATCAGAAAACAAAAAAACTTCCCTTTCAAAGTGTAAATGCTACTGTCATTCAGAGCACAGCAACAGAGCAAGAGGCTTCTTTCTCCATTTTCCCTCAAGCCTGCAGCTATTTGGGGGAAAAAGAAAAGAAACCAACTTCACAGCAACAGTACCCGTTACCTCATTAGGATCAGGTAAGAGCCTTGCAGTAAGCAAGTGGCGTGGCACAGCTGCCCTAGGAAGCCCCGTAAAAGAAAAGGCCCTACAGCAAGGGGTATTAGCAGAGAGCACAAGGTAATTTTATATACATATTTTATAGTATATATGCAGAAATCATATATTTATATATTTATCTATATACACAATTGCAGCCAGAAAAACACACCTCAGAAGGTGATCTCTCATCCTGACACAACTGTGTCAGAAACACTTGCAATGAATATGCTTTGCTCATAGTATGAAGTATTTAAAAATAAAACCTATTTTAATTATGCATCTTGACATGACCCCCTCCTGTGCAATGGCCAGAGTCCCTTTGACAGCAGGATTTGTTGTGTTTTTAATAAGGATTCAAAATATGAACATGCTGCTTATTCATGCAGTAGCTCACAAGACACTTACTTTAGGGAACCAGATGTGCATCTACAGCCACGCTCACAGGCTCCTTTAGCTGTTGTGTCTGTGTGTTAGTAGAATATGAAACTAAGACCTAGACCACTACTCACAGCTTCCTACAGACTATATTTTAGAGCTAATACCACATCTTCCCATCCACCTCCCTCATGGCATATTAAAACTGAGAGCACACCTAAACTGCCATGTGGGTTTTTTAAACCATAGTCTCTAATGAATTCATTTGCAATTAAGATTTTTTTTTTTTAAAAAAAAAAAAGTGAGTAACACTGAGAAACACCAAACAGAAGCCTACAACCAGTTCACATATTGAACCAAATTTTTTGGTGACTGAGTCTGATTGTTCACATTGATAATAAATTTTGTTAAAAAAATAAAATTAAAAATATCCAAGAAGGTTTTTTTCCTCAGTTCCTCTGACAAGATTAACTATTTTCTGCTTCACCAACAGAACATTAAAGAAAAAAAAAATCCCCATTAAGCTACAAGCCACTTGGAGTGCTCGTCTCTCCTTTTCCCAATGTGTTAATCAGACACTTCAGCTCTTCGGTGACCCTGAGGAGGGGAAAACATTCCTTTCAACCTCACTGCTGTGTTTTTCTGATTACACTAGCAGGCTTTTTTGCCCAGCAGCAATCCGGGCACAGCCAGCTGGTTTGGTGCAATCTGGAAAGCTGTTGTAGTAGCAGACAGAACAAAAAGTATAAGGAAGAGCCTGGCGGCTGTATAAAACTCCCTCTCAGCTCCAGTCTCCACAGACGTGCACCGACCTCAAGCAATCAGCATGACCAGCCAGTCTCAGGGAATCCAGCAGCTTCTGCAGGCAGAAAAACGTGCCAAGGACAAACTGGAAGAAGCCAAAAAAAGTGAGTAGCTGGCCTGGTTTTAGTGTAGCTTTCTACTGTAAGCTTTTCAGAATTACAGTGGCTTACAGAGAAACAACATTGTTTCAACTGTGTGCATCACAGCTGTGCTGCTCCTAGTCTTTATTCTCACTTACATTAGTGCTGTGCCTTGACTGGCCAGACATTTAACCAAACCTGAACATTCAGAGTCTGCATATAATTCTGCGTGCACATATGTGCCCTATTACATTAAATAAGGTTTTCTTTGTTATATTCATCCTGTCAGCTAGATGTATTCTTGCTTTATCTCAATGCCAATAATGTCATTACAGCCTTCCTTAGGTATTTAAACTAGAAGCCTACAAACCTCTGGAGGACCAGTCTCCAAACTCTCTATTTCTTTTTATAGGTCTTGTATAAATTTTTCAGTGTTCCTCTTTACTGATGAAATCTAGCAGCTTGACTTCTAATCTTAGCTTCTTCAAAATAACTATGTGAAAACAAAGGGAGACTTAAGCACAACGACAGTAAGGAAGATAACAGTAATATCACAACAACTGTTACTACCATGATAGGTCATTCTTGTAAGTATTATTAACACAGCAAGTGATTAAATGTTCAAGTTAAAATAAACATCTTGTTTGCTGAATGCCTAAATGCCCAGAGCAAAGCATGTGTAGATATACAATAATAAATTAATATATTTTTATTCTGGTCAAATATAAGCCACAAAGTAATAACAATGAAAATAAAAATATTTCTTCTAGAATAATTTCAATTAAAAAATAATTCTCCTGGCAGTCTTTATTACCCATTTCCTTTATTTTCTGCATTCATGTCCCAGTGATTCAAATGCACAAAAGATGATGTTTGGGAATGCTGCTCCCAGCCTGAAAGCAAGGAATAATTAAGTGATTCAACAAGGTGCTCTCAGTGGGATTGTTCTTCCCTTCTCAGTAGGGTAGAGGAAACTTACTGTTCCCTGGAGCAAGAAGTAAGAAAGCACGCGGACTGGAAAGGCACAGCCCCCAGTGGAGGTAGGGGGGTTTGGTTTGAACCCAGGCTGCAGAATCAGGCCTCTAGCTACGATGGCTCAATGTTCATTCGCCTTTATATTTGGTTTTGTGGGAGTTTTTCATTTTGTTCAGTTTGCTTTTGCTTGTAAGGCCAGAAAAGTCAGATTGGCTTTTTCTAAAATAGCCGATTAAACATTAGTTTCATAAATTAAGATACTCAAAAAATGAAAACCATCACTATAACAAGAACGTAGTGACTGAAGACGAGTGTCTTGCGGAATCTGGACAAGGTTACAAGTGCATTTACTCTCCCCTGCAGAAAAACCTTGTCATCACCTCAGCCCCTCACAGTGTGCTTGTGATAAGTACAGGGCTTCTTACAGTATCTTCTAGACACTTCTGAGTCAAAAAACTTGGCTTAAACCACCACCTACACCTACCAGTGTATTAGTGTTGAGGCAGGAGGTATTCAGCAGCTACAGAAAAACAGCCATTAAGAATTATGTTACCAGTAAAGTTATTTAGAGTAAAAAAAATTTTATTGATATGCCTTTTCTTCTCTATTACTCTTAAAGACAAACTTTAAAGCATTACAGCTAATGTAACAAAATAATTATACCTAGAAAATTATTTTCAGTGTTAAAATGGTTTGTAGTGAAGCTGCAAAATAAAAATTTAAGAATTTCCATGTTGTCCTTAATTTCAATAACTTTCATAGCAATGCCGTTACAACATCTCAGGTACCTAACTACACCAGCATAATTTTAAAACTGCTGGACAAGGACAAAAGGGTTTCTTTTTGTGCCAAATCTGGTTATGCCAAGTCAGAATAACTCAAACAGTCTCTTGCCCAGAGTGATTCTGCAGCTAGATCAGCGTAAAAGATTGCATCATTTGTCTCTGGGCACATAAACTAAGACAAAAGGAAAGTCATGAAATGCAACCAGTACAGCCAGTGTAATAAATTAACCTGGGCACACACAGTTAGGAGAAACAAAGCAAGGGCATTGTGCTCACTGCAGGAAACACCAGCACAGATCCACCTGGTACCAGTTCGGATCAGCAGCTTCTGCTCAAGGTCTGACACTCTGCGGATCCAGGCTGCAAGGGAAAGCAATGAGCCCATCCGTAAAGTATTAACACAGTCCTGTCCCTGCTGAACTGTACATATGACCCCCTTTGTCACCACAAACAGCCATTGCACAACACCACTGTACAAACAAATCCAACTATTCTATTTACATTGCAAAGTGAGAAGAATGAAAGGCAGATTGTTTGTGGGACACAACCAGTCATTTTCAAGGAAATGTGTTTAGTAAAACTATTCTTACGCAAACCCTTCAGTATTTACGGTTGATACTCAAATAATCAGATCAAAATGTAGCATAAACATACATAATATTGTATATAAACAGATAATGGGCCTAGGTTTTGCTGACATATATGTAGCTATTTGTAATGCAAAATCCACTTTGGATAGCCAAAAAGTTAGCAAAGAAATAAAATCATATTTATAGATGTGAAGCAAAGCAAAAATACAGTGCTAAAACTTCTCTGTACATGCTTTTCCATACTTCTTGTTCAATAACCTTTGTCCTTCCTTGCAATATCTTTACTGTACTGGCTGATGACAGTCATATCTGACAAATTATTAATAATTTGTTAGTAAATGCACACATTCAAGGCTGAAACTCCTAATCTAATTAAACACAAACCAAAACACTCTGCAATCCTTCAGCCTTTTAAACACAGCACTGCTTTATCTATCATTTTTGCTTTAAGCATAATTCGGATCCCAGAAATAGCTAAGGATTGTCAGAGCCAAGACATCGATTCCTGAAAATCCTTTTGGGTAAAATAAGGGAGACGAATGTGTCATGAACATTGCATTTGGCAAAACTAGGTTTTTAGGGCTTAAATTTCAAGTGCCTAATAAAATTAAAACTCAGATGAAAGATTTCAGGAAATCAGATCAGAAACAAATGTTAATGAAACTAAGATATTGTAAGATATTGTAAACAGAATAATATCCATGGTGCTGTCTTGGATAATATCCAGGACAGATTTTACCTACTGAAAAAGCTATACATACTGATCAGTTATTTCTATTGTATTTTATTAAAAGTGTAAAACACTCTTCTCAAAAACGAGCCTCCCTTAATTCCATTTTGCAGACACTTTAACACTCTTGAAGACAACAGAAATGGTCCTATTTAAAGAAAATGGGATTCATATTTGGCAACTTCTTTATATGACATTATTTCTTTGCAAAAATTCATCTAGAAGACTAGTTCATACATTTGAAAACAGAAAGCCAGTCTTGGCATGGTAATTTTTGGAAAGTAAGATAACAGTCTTTGAGCAAATAAGAATGCAACATTTTTACTTTCAACTGTCTTTTACTCGCAAGATCTAAAAAATCCCAACAACCACAAAAACCTTACCAAAGCTAGTTATTTCATTAACATCACAGAAATACCTAGTAGCGTTTCTCCACGCTAATAATGCCTTGTTAGGTAAGAAAATCTGATACAGTAATGTAGTTAGGATTTGGCCAATTTAACATGGTGACTGGAAATTTATAGGCTGTCAGCTACCATAATCACGGGCAACAGCAAATGAGGAAACCAGGTATAGCAAAGCAGCTGGGCTTCAAGGATGGGAAGGAGAGACAAAAGGGTAGCAGCAAACCTGGCCCCCATAGCACGTCCTTAGGGGCAAAAGTCTCATCAAACTTGGAGCTTTCTGTACCTCACCCTTCACATCCTAGAGGAAATTGTATAGAGTTAGGTGGGTTTGCCCATCTTGTATTTCTTTCCCTCTTTTTGCATGTTTTTTTTTGCTGGATTTCAATGCTCTGCCATCCTTCAGTGTGTAAGATTTGATTCCACTTCAGCTGTGCTCTGCAGAGAATTCCATCCAGAAGATCAGGAAGACTTTGAAAAGGCAATCCTGTAATGCCCAACTAAAGTAGCAGACAAGTGGTTAATAACAGACTGATTAATTAATTTTGGTTTGCCTCTAGTGAAACAGCAGGTTAAGCTCGAGTTTCTGCTTAACTTAATCAGGTGCAGCATATGCACTATCACATATGTTGGCAGTTACTGATTCTGTCCACAACGTTGTTGAACTAGCAGTAATTTACTCACAGCTTTTCCACTTAATTAAATAGGAAGCAGCAGGTTCCTGCTGTGTCAATCCTAAAGGCAAAATGGAAAAATGAAACGGCTGCAACCTTACAGTGACACTCTATGTATTGTGCTTACTCCAGTGCACTGTCAAGAGCTGACATGTATGTATATATATACTTCTTGGTTCACTAGCTACATTGTCAGAGGCAAATGAACTGTAGTTTCACAGTTAATCTTTTTCCATTTTGTGCTTTTTAAATGGATTTCTTTATCTATCTGGTGGCCAAATATGCAACATATTTACTACAGATGGCCCCCCAGATGGAATTTGAAATTAAAATCCCACTGATTTTGAAATAATTTGCTATAGAGATCCAGTTCCTCGGCTGGTGATATTGGCAGAGCTTCAGTGCGGTCACTCCCACCCTACTTCCAGCGAATCAACCCCCAGCTCTGCTCCTAGAGGAAAACTTCATTAAAGCCTGATCAGCTCCAAATTTGCAAAGGATAAGAAGGGAATCTACAAAATATAGACCTAAACGTGGTTCTGAATTTTGTTGTCCCAGTTGATGCCAAGCTCTTACATAAATCTGCCAGTTCATGCATGCTAGTCCCAAGACTTCATACAGTGAGTGGCAGAAGCTAAGGGGATCAGCCCTTATCAAACAAACTATGGGAAAGTACACACTAGGTTTTAAACTGCCTTTCTGCCCCTTTATTAATAAGCACGGTGCCTCAGTGGCAGAAGGACTCTGAGAAATATAATTAACTAACACAAGCAAGCACTACATTGATGAACTGAATGTCAGTAAAGCTATCTAGTCCCTCAACAAGTTGCTTCTTCCTGTAAAAAGCCTTTATACAACCATGCACGCAAGGTGCACAATAAGCACACTCACAAAATCAAATAGTCCAGGAATCAAGACTTTTAAAGGAAAAACACATTACAGGCATCTCACTGCTTCTACTCACCAATCTGCAGACAATGACTTCAGAAGAAGCTGTCGATTCTGCAAATAATTACTGCTGGATTGGGCATTTTATCCAGGCTGTTGTTGAACCTCAGATGCATTGAAACCAAGTTCTTTCCTCCCAAGCTTCAGCTTTCTCATCATGCCACACTCAGTGGAAGCAAATCACTATATGCCACACCTGGCCAGGTTTCAGAAGCCCAGCACAGGTGTAACAAATCCCATGTAGCAGCCTGGAGAAAATAAACCAGAAATACTACTGCTGATCTTTCGAGCCTAGCTGGAGAATGCTCCTTAGGATTTCATTAAAGGTACTGTTTTCAACTGTCTTGCTTGAATTGAAACACATAAAAAATAAAAAAAACTCTAAACGTACAAGAATTTTCATATTAATCAGTGGTGTTAAGTAGGGGTTTACAATAAGTAAATAAATAAATATATGTTTTACACATCAGATCAAGAGGTCTTCCAGTTGCCTCTCTCATTCTTGTGATACCCTAGTCTAAGCAACTAAGCTTTTTCAGCCATCAAAGGTGTTTCTCCCATTAACAAAAGGGAGGAAGCCTATCCCCTCCCACACATAAAATCCTAGCTGTACAGCAGAAAGAAAACCCAAAAATGAGCATCAACCCAGGTATCTCAAAACTGATGTTTCAGCTTTCAATACAACAGGTTTACCACCCCATCAGTTAGAAATCTGTTGTTTTCCTCACAAAAATAGTATAGCAGAGACCTGTGGAGAGCTGTGCTATACCAACTTGTTTCATGTAAAAACTTAAGCATTATGTTCCTGTTTATCCTTTAATTCCTACCCTTTACACAGTACCCCTGCTAGACCCAGGAACTACCTTATGCCCAGTCCTGCAATGACTTGTGTGGGCATGATTTGACAAATCTGCAATGTTTTACCTAAGAAAAAGTAACTATTCACAATGAGCAAAAGTACATAAGTGAAAAAAACTGTTCAGGAGGAAGGCTCTAGTTTCTACTACAGCCTAAAATGCCACCTTACAGATCATATTCCTGTTGAAAAAGAAAAATAAAAAGAGGACTTTTTACTTACTTTTGCATTTTCTACACATTGGTAGAGAATACCATTTACCTCTTTCTTTTTCTTAAACACTCATCTCTGCTTTTAACATATATTAGGGGAGAAGGTAGGAGGAGAAGAGGACAAAGCCTGAAGGTCGCAACTCAGTTTGGTAGTGGTTAAGATGTATCTTGCTGTATTTTGGAAATCTGCCAGCTCTAAGCACAATCCAGTTGGTGTGGGATGAAGGGATGCTGGCAACCAATCAACACAGCAAATCTTACAGAATAATGTCTTTTCCCATCAGTGACAACTAAAATCTGTTATCTGGCTGTTACTATTGCAGATGAAGGAATGACAGATATTTATTGAAACACCAAGCTGTGATTAAAAAAAAAAAATAGAATAAAAGTATTCATGTGATGAGAAAATGTGTAGTTGCAAAAAGACTTCTGCTGTTAACAAACCAACAAGATTTTCATTTGATGTATGCTTTTGTAGAGGGAGTTGGTCTCAGGCAATTGGTAACTGTGTGACTGGCTTTCAATTAGAGTACCCTACCTAAATCACTTTCACTCTTCCGACCACGCTTGTGCAAATAGAATGGTCTCTTTGCAGTCTGCTGCTGACTTTGCTTGAAGCTTTGTCCATTTCACTACGCCATGTAAAATACCTCTGGTTTAGGGAGATTCATCATTTGGGATACAGTGGCAAGTGTGAAGTAAATCTCTTTTTCTTCCTCCACTAGGAAAGGGAAAGAGGCTGAAGCAGGCTAAAGAAGAAGCCATGGCTGAGATAGACCATTACCGGTTACAGAGGGAGAAGGAATTTAGAAACAAACAAACAAATGTAAGTAAAAAAACTGCACATGTTCTTCCGCAGTGTCAATGTGCTCAATGGTAAAACAAATTGCTTCAAACAGTGTTGTATGGAGACTTCTGCAAACCATATAACCTTAATTAAGAACAGAGATACCACTTCTGATGTGTCTATGCTTCATTTTGACTTCTTCAGAGGCTTTGAATACATCTGGAGAAGATATTGCGGACTTTAAGCACTAAAATTGTCCAGATTCTCTGTTTGGTTCATGCTCGTCCTTCGAAGATTTGTCTCAGGATAAGACCTCTAGGTCCTCTTTCTTTAGCTCCAAACAGTCCTCATTCCTATCTTAAAAGTGAAGGTTTCAGTGAGGTGGAGGTTTCAGTAAAAGCAAAGATTTAAAATATTTCTCTCTATTTCTGATCCCTTCTAGCTAACTTTTTTTTACCACATACAAGGTTGCATCTTTGGTGAACAGAAATTGCCAAAATTTTGGTGTTTCTCACTATGGTTCATAGTAAAAGTGGTCTAGCTGGTATTCTCATATCTGAATGACAGTACTTTTTACACATTTATGCCATTTTGCAGTTTTCTCAGGTATTTTCATGAATGTTCACAAACCATTCTCTTTTTACTTGGTGACCTTCCTCTTACATTTTTGTTCTTTTTGTTTTTCTGCCGCTAATTTTGTGCAAAGGCAAGGAAACTGCATGTGCAAAAGCAGCCTCAAAAAAAGCCAAAGAGGTCAAATAAAAACTGCTTTACAAACCTGTCATTTCGGTGACACTTCACGTAAGACATTTTCCAGCAAAGACCACAAGCCGTGGGAACAGATACGCACATAGTCTGTAACATACACTGCCAGCCCCCAGACACACTGCCACACAGCCAGACCAGGTAGAATTGTCTCATATGTATAATTTCAGATATTTACTGACAATAAAATAAAGTAAAAACACCTCTAAAATTTGTTCACCTTTTCAGTCAAGCCAGACTTCTTGTTTTAGGTCTGAAATAGCAGAAGAGAAAATGTCTTCTTTGGGGTGAACTCAATTTTTTCATCACAAACAAAATTAAAGCTGTAGGGAAAGGCCACTCTTTGCCAGCTGAAGGTTTTACACAACCAGGACAGAGCACATATTGCTCCTCAAATGACAGCATGTTGTACAAGATCATTGCTGTCCTCCTTCACGTTCCCTGACCCCATTATGTCGAACGTTTATCTACCCAGACAAATGTCATCATTATTAACCTGTGCCTGAAAGGCAGTCAGCAGCTCCAGCTAAGCCAATGCAGAGCAAAATCTGATACCCAGTTCAGTTTACTGGCTCAGGTATTCAAACACAATTAGCTTTAATTTTTTGTCACAATCTCATTTAATGCTATTCCTCCTCTTACTTTGTGTTTCTGTATCCAGACTGGGGTAAATTTTCTCATAATATGAGATGTCCCATATTAGTCCAGAACAAAAGTAACAACACCAAATAATGATTAATTTGAGGTTAGAGTGATATATTATCACTCTAATGACTTTTTTTCAAAATATACAATATTCAAGCCCAGATCTCAAACGAATTTTGCTGTTGTCTGTGGTGTGTGTACTCAAGATCTGAGATCACCAAACTGTGGAGACATGCAGCCTAGTCCTGAATTTGGTGGCTTCTAAACCAATGTAACATTTCAATGGCTTTGAAATAACACTATCATAAAAACAGTATGGGCACAGTAAGTGACAGACTCCTAAATGTCAGCAGAAATCATAGACTAAGCCAAGCATTGTCTTATTCTGACAAGAAAAAGGTCTTCAAATTTGGAAGCAGAAAAAGGAAAAAATAAATACATGTAGAAGAGTGAGAATCTGCTCTCTCCAATTACAGTATTAGCATGAACTGACAGAGCAGGTTCTCAGTCCACAGAGGCTCTTCTTGGAATTATACTTTCCTTGAGGTTTTTTCAAAAGTATTTAGTAGCTGGGTAAAATGCAACCATCTGGGATCTCTAGAAAGCTATTTTCTGCAGTAGAAAAAATCGGCTTCATAAATCTGGTCTAAGCTGTACAATCTCTCCCATGAGACCCTTCCAACTTATCTACAAGCTAAAATAAAATGCTAGCAAAAAAATAGTTACTATAGGAAACTATAATTTTTCCCAATATTTACGATTATGTTACATTTTGTATTTCTTCCAAATTGGAATGTTTTTTACATCTGGATTATGCACAGATTTCTTACTACATTGCCAAGTACTGATAAACAGAATTGCAAAGGTGATTTGTGCAAAAGATCTTAGCTCAGCTGTTTTTCCTTCTTTTAGGGACAAGGTTAGGCTGAAATCACACGAAAAATAAAAGTAATAACTACTTTCTTGTTTCTGGTCATCCTCTGGGTATCCCACTAACATCACTGGTTAGCTTCAGGTACTAGTCCACCCCAGAGAACCATGGCAGGAACAAGAAGAATATGTTACTTATTCCTATCTTACTCTGTCAACATGCAGAAATGTCTTCTGCTCTCCCCTGTGGAATTCTTTACTGGAAACCAGTTTCTCTGCTGGTGTCTGAAGGACTTTTCCATAAGGGAAGAATTTCAGGGATGTTGGGGCAATGGGGGAGGAGGGAGCAAAGTCATGGATTTGGAACTTGTGCATCTGTTTATAACATAACCTTGCTAAAAAGTTCAGCGAATCTAGAGTCAATTAAATTCTAAACGAATGTCCTGATATTAACTGTGCCAGAAGCTGTCTGGTATTACGCCAGATAAGAAAATGTAACATTGAAAGACCTTGTCTGAGGGCTGTTGAAGGTTATACATCGCTAACTGCTGAAGATATTTCAAGTACTCTGAAATGGTAATTATGCATTGTCAAGAAGGCTTCCCCATGTTTTGCTTCTTAGCCATGCTCACATTCATTCTTGGTGAGGCCAAACGAAGCACACTCGTGATAGAACTTAGTTGACTAGTCATTAAAATAGAAAACAAATTAAAATGAGCGATATAAAAGGCAAAACATATACAATGTTGTTCCCACAGTGAGCTAGGAAACTTTCATTACTTGGGAAGATTCCCATTGCCAATGAGCATATGAAAGAGTTCCCTTTAATCAAGTTTCATGCATAGAGTTCAACCTCGATCATACTCTTACTGTTAGGAAGCACTGTGACATATTTGCTTTATGTTTATGCTAGATGGTGAAGAAAAGTACAATAAACATAGTCATATATAAGCCTTGATTTTGCTCAGAGGACTTCTGCTTTTCAGGTAATGGGCTCCCAAGGTAACCTTTCTGCTAAAATAGAAGAGCAAACAACAGAAACTGTGCGAAACCTCACTAGCAGCTACCACAAGAACATGGAGAGCATGATGAAAAAGCTTTTGAACACGATATGTGACATCAACCCTGAAGTTCATCCAAACTTCAGACATGCATTTTAAGATCCATTGATGTGCTGGGAAAATGTGTTTTGTAAAAAGTAGCCTTCTTTCTTCATAAGCATAAATATTTCCTCATTTTTTTTTCTGTTTGTGTGAGAATAAAAAGAATGCTAAAGACAAAAGCACACCATTCCACATAGGCGTTTGATGTGCAAAGAATTATACAGGGTTTCGTGGGCATTTGCTGGAATGCTGTTTCCTGTTGGTAGCTAAGCTCCTGTCATTTAGACAGGGGCAAGTCAACAACAGTAGAATAAATGATTATTTGACATTAGTAACTTTTCAGTGGGGGTCTTTATTCCTTTTCTCCTCTAAAATGTTCTACAGTAGGATGTGGTGTTGCATAAAGTCTGTTTACCCCAGCCTTTATTGTACTTCAAGTCATGTGAAATAGAATATCAGGAAAACTCAAAATAAATAATTTCTGGTTTGCTTGTGACATGTAGAATGGTCAGGTTATGGAACACACAGGAACTCTGTACCTGTTGGTCAAAAAGAATGGGTCAAAACATTTTCAATTTTTACGTTAATTTAGAGGAAAATATAGATGACTTGTACAGAATTATGTTCAAAAGGTGTACTCAAATATTGTCCTGTTTAACTATGCCACAAATATCATATAGCTTTGATAAGCCTGAAAAATGAGAACAGAAGCAATCATTATTCATGAAATTGATTTGGTTCAAGGTGCAGACTAGTACATCCATTGTTATGTATGCAGTTACATGGAAATCACAGGAATTCATGGGCTAAAACTATATACCAGCTATGCTAAATGGTACCATAATCCAGAGGTTGCTCATAAAAATCACATCAGAGCTCAGTTCTGTTACCTCAAACAACCTTGAGTAAAACTTCCCTCTGCAATGGCACAGATTTCCCTTGGAATAAACTCTACTGAAGTTAAGAAAATACAATATGACCTGGTGCTTTCAAGGACAGGACCATCACATATTATAGGAGGCAATCATGAAGTAAGAGTCTGGCACACTCCTGGCTCATGAACCCCCTTAATGCCTTGTCTCCACTACAAATTCACACTGAATTAGAAAAGAAGCTTGAGAAACTGCAGTGACTAGCAAACAATAACCAAGATTTTCAGACCACGTAGACACAGACAAATCATTTCAATTTCACAGCAGCTAGTCATAGGCAATCTCCTGTTCCAGTGAGGTTTACACAGTTGACATGCTGTCATGTGTAAAATGACCGTAAAGCTGTAGTCAACTTAATGTCAGCAAACATGACTCCTCAAGGCTGTGCCTGGATGCTACATAATCTCCAAGCCCTGATTGTTCCAGTCTCCTGTGCTTGATTATATTCTCTGGGGACGCAAGGATGCCAAGGAACGGGAAAGAAACTAGAAATCCTATTGACATCAGCTGAAAGGCTCATTTATTTAGAAGTGCTTTGAATCAAGTTGTGATAGGCTTTGATTTACTGAGGGGATGAAGGAACTCCAGTCCCAGTCTATGTGCACAAGCCAATGCAGGCACCCTCCTGCAGGGCATGGGGCAGTCAAGATTGCCTCACTGCCCAAGCAAACATGCCTCCAGTTTGATTCATGGCTACAATTGCACATATTTTCTGTGAACTTAAACAGTCACCAAGGTAGATACCAATCTGTCACAAGAACTCGCTGCATTGCTCAGGACTGCTCCTTTTTCACTCTGGGCTACCTCAGCACCCTCTCCAGTGGTTATCACTTCTAAACATACAGAAACATTGCAGGTTCAGCTGCAGAACTAAAGCAGTGGGGTTGCCAGCTGTATGGAATAATACGCACCACTGCACAGTGAGAGCAGAATTGCCACAGCACAGTGGGCAGCAGAGTAAAGCAGCAGCTTCTCAGGAGGCCAGCCACACAGATTATGTGAAATAAAGCCTTGCCTCTCCTGCACTGCCTGACTTCTTTTCATGGCATTCCCCCTTTCCCTCTTTGTTGCTAACATTTATCTTGTGTTACCAACCACTTTTCTTGCAAAGCTTCTTGCTTCCTTTCATGGCTGCTCGCTACCCTTCTGGTCCTAACAGCCACAAACACATCTCTTATTTAAATCTTTTTTTAAAATACATTAGCCCATGAACACACACTCCTTGACAAAGAAACAAAAAAAAAAAAACACATGGTGATGTGGAAGTCACAGGCAGCATGGACCAGCGCTGTCTAGAGGGGATGGTGCTGCTGTGTCATCTCTCAGGCAATGACACTGCACTGCAACCATAACAATTACCTGCCTGTACCCTTGTTATCACCTGCATACCTCAGATACAGATTGGGTTTCAAGTACTCAAACTTTCTGAACATGTTTGTTTTCTTGAACTATGGCCAGAATGAGGAGCTACTGCTCATGAAAAAGGAATGGATTTGTTTTTAGCTCTTTGATCTTGAGAGATATAAACCAGAGAGGTTTGAGCACACTGTGCATTTCATAGAATGGTTTGGGATAGAAAAAGGACCTTAACAATTATCCCATTCCAACCACCCTGCCACAGGCAGAGGCAATTTCTACCAGACCAGGCTGCTCAGGCCCCATGCAACTCGGTCATGAAGACTTCCAGGCACTGGGCATCCACAACTACCCTGGGCAACCTGGTCCAGTGCTTCACCACCCTCATTGTGAAGAATTTCTTCCTAATATCTAAGCTAAATCTTTTCCTTTCCAATTTAAAACCTTTCCCCTTCATCCTATCAGTACATACCCTCGTAAAATGTGCCTCCTCAGCTTTCTTGCACAGCCCTTTCAGGCACTGGAAGGTAGCTATAAGGTCTCCCTAGAGCCTTCTCTTCTTTAGGCTAAATAACTATCACTCTATCCTTGTGTGGGAGGTGCTTCAGCCCTCTCATCATATTTTCAGCCCTCCTCTAGACCCATTCCAACAGTTCCATATCCTTCTTATGTTGGGGATTCCAGAACAGGACACAGTACTCCAGATGAAGTCTCAGAAAAGAGGAGTATGGGGGAAGACCTTGACCTGCTGGCAAAGCCACTTCTGATGCAACCCAGGATACGGTTGGCCTCTTGAGCTGCGAGCGCTCATTGCCAGTTCATGTCGAGCTTCTCATCAACCAGCATCTCCAAGTCCTTCTCTGCTGGGCTGCTGACAATCACATCATCCCCCATCCTGCACAGAAATCAGGGATTGCCCAACCCAAGTGTAAGACCTTGCAGAAGTCCAGATACATTACGTCCATTGCTTTTTCCATGTCCACTGCTGTAGTTGTGCCATCATAGAAAGCCACTAAGTTAGCCAGGCAGGATTTGCCCTTGGTGAAGCCATGCTGGCTATCTCAAACCATCTCCCTGTCCTCCAGTGTAGCTTCTAGGAGGATCTGTTCCATGATCTTCCCAGGCACAGAAGTGAGGCTGACAGGTCAGTAATTCCCAGGATCATCCTTTCCACCCTTTTTAAAAGTGGGCATAATGTTACCTTTTTCCCATTCATCAGGGACTTCCTCTGACTGCCTTAACTTTTCAAATATCATGGAAAGTGTCTTGGAAACCACATCAGCCAATTCCCTTAGGACTCTGGGATGCATCTCATTAGGTCCCATAGATATATATATATATTCAGGTTCCTCAGGTAGTCAGGAACCTGATCCTCCTTCTACAGTAGGAGGAGCTTTACCCCCTAGTCCCCATTTCATTGTCCATTGAGCCAGGAGTGGATGAGAGCAGTCGCCAGTGGAGACTGAGGCAAAAAAGTTGTTGAGTACCTCAGCCTTCTCCTTGTCTGTTGATACAAGGTCAGCGTTTTCGTTTATCAGGACAGAAACACTTTCTTTAACTTGCATATTGCCATTGCATACATGACCATTTGCACTCTCCTACATTCATTCCTACCACTGGACAAGGACAGGATGGTTATACCACCACTTTTAGCTATACAGAGGTAAAGGCCAAATTATACTTCATGTAATTTGGCAAGATATTGAAGGTTTTTTAAATGAAGAATGTAAAGTACCAGCTGCATCAATGCAACATTGAGATGCCAAGAAAATGCCTACTGAATGTGCAAGTGCACAAAATATCTTAAGTGTGACATTCATATATTCGGGATAACAACAAATAATCATATCGACAATAATCATTCCACATAAAAGAAAAAAGAAATAATAGAAGCAATGAGGTTTAATTTCAAAACATTCTCAAATGCATAAAAAGTAAAAATGCTTACTCTGTATTAGCAGTTACCTACTATGCATGATTACAACTGTCTGGTTAGATCACCCTTGGGCAAAACAAGCCCTCAGGGACTAACCACTCAGTTCAATGACGTCTTTAAAGGCCCTGACTACATAGTCCTTTTCCCCCCATGACCTTTTTCTCACCATGACTCATGTTCCCAGCCTGTCCCCAGCCCATCCCGGTCCCCAGGGAGTGCCCAGTGCTGCCCCTTACCCATCCCACTCCCGGGATGGGATGGGATGGGCCCTAGCTGCCAGGTTCTGCCCTGCCAGCCCCTGAGGAGCAATCCCAACCCTAGGGAGCCCCCAGCCCCCACAGTGCCTTGACTTACTCTTACCTAAAATGTACCAATGCAAATGCCAAGTAAAATGGCAGCATCTCAAAAATAACAACATAAGCAAATCTAAGAAATAGAAAGCCACATATAGACAGTGCACATACCTTTGTAAGTCTTTTTTTCACAAATACTTCTGAAATCTGTGTCTTAGCCTGAAGACCTCCTGTGGAGGTTTACACCTCTTCTGATATGCTCTTCCCTTACCTGGCCTTGACACCATTTCAGACAGAGGGATTTTCTTCACATCATTTGAAGCCAAACTCTGTAAGGAATAACTATTTTCCTCCCCCTCCAACCTCCAGTGACAACTGTGCATAGCAACAGTGATTAGCTCTTTCAATATTTCAGCTAGTACCTTCTAATTATCAATAAATTGGTAATCAATAAAATTAATGGATATTAGTCAAGGTCTGTGTCTGATCCTATCAAAAGCAACTGCACAACACCCAGAGTGTGAGCTATTAGGAGTGAAATAACAAACTTGGGTACTTTCCTAGCTTGGCCAAATTCTGCTCTGACTTACAAGAGAGGGGTAACAAGGCTTTTGCTGCCTGAAAAAGAAGAGATGTATTATACAACAAAATTCTAGAGTCTGCTGATTAAAGTACCTCAAGTGGAAAGCACATGAACTGTTTAATACAACTCATGACATGGTTTGGGCTAAATTCCTCTGGTTTTCTCACCCCAGAGTTCTCCTTTGAGTTAAAATATATGTGAGGATGAAGCAATGTGATTACCATTCATGGGTGGTGAGGGAAGATATCTGAACTCATGCAGGTAAGACAGAATATCTTTGAAGTCTAAATAAAGTAAAATGAAACAGACATGAAGAATTAATACTATACTCTATGCAGAGGCTTTCTACTGACTTTTCCGCTAATTTCTAAAGAGTTTGGAAGCCATAATTTGGTAAATCAGAACCAGATGTTAGTCTGTTACATGGATTATGATATTAACTGAAATCAGATTTCATTCCTCATATATAGTTGCATCAATTATTTTTCCATATTAAAATACACTTGAAAGTTTATATAATCTCTAAAACAAGTTATTCTTGTAAATGATCACATATAGGATATAAGTGTGCATGTGAAGGTCTCTACGGAACAAAATATTTTGGTCCATGGCTTAAAAGGTTTTGTAGTTCAAGGCCTGTGAGCAGTGTCTTTCTGTAAGATGGGATGAGATGATCTGCTATTGCAGAGCTCAGGAACTACAGGAAGAGAAGCAACAACATGCTGCTGTGACATACGATCACTGAAGATGTGAACCAGCAGATACATGTTTTTACAAGCAGCCTCACGCAGAAGCATCCTTAACTGTGGACAATGCAGGTAAGGTGTCTACATGTAAGGATGTACTGAGTATCCCTATAGCAAGGGGCTGTGTTGAACTTTGGGTACATATCTGAGCAAGATGACACTTAAGACTGAATCTGAGGATGAGATATAAATAGGTTTTAGGCTACTAAGCAATACCTTCCAATATTTGCAGTGACATTGGCTATTAGCTTTATTGACAGGCAGAGCAATCATCAATTGAAGATAAAGCTATTGTGAAATAGTAGCAGTTCCTAGAAAGAATGACCCTTGCCCCTGTGGTCCACCTAATGAGAAGACCTTTGACTGGAATTTCTCTTAACTAAAATTGTACGAGTGTGCTGCATCTTTCAACTGAGGATTTGGGTTTTTTCTCAAATAATAGCACATAGATAAATCAAATGTTACCTACACACAATTCATCAGCCCCAGACTCTTGTCAGGTTTGTAATCTATGATGTCCTCACCAAAAGACTAACCCATGAGAATCAGATCTGTGTGGCATTTCATCATCGCGTCCTCCATGCCCATGGGACAAAGAACATACCCTGATTGAATGAGGAGCCAAGCTTTACTGAAAATAAACATAAGTGGAGGAAAGGACACTGGACAAAGATTTTGGGGTGGCAGCAGCAATTCCAGTTCTTTTCCATTCCAGGAACCCACCACATTCATGTGTTTCTTCAGTCAGAAACTTGAATGTTATGTAAAGTTATGTTCTGCTTCATGTATACAGTGCATACAATTCAACATTATGTTCTCAAGTTCATCATGAAAATAGAGGAAATGCCTGTTACACAAGTGTCATATTCCTGCCAAGTTCACAGTGGCCTGTCCTTCACAGATTTGATTATTCCACATTTTACGGTAGTATAAGGCACTTCAAACCCTGAGCCTTCCCTGAGGAATGTTAACACTTCTTAGAAGTACATGACCCAGCCAGTATTGCTACAAAACACTTGGAAAATGTTACATCGGAGTACTATTAATACACTCTATTGCACTTACAGGACATGACTGCATGCGGAAAATCTTATGACTTGCAAGCTTATTAACTTTCTGAGATTCCTCACGGCTTTTATGAAAGATATGCCACAACTGAATTACATGACCCATGTTTTCTGAAAGTCCCTCTTGCTCCAGATATCTGATTTATTTACAGGTACATCAGGGTCCAATATGCTACCAAATTTCCATAACACTTTTTGAAATATAGAAATGTGGAGAAGAGCTGTGCTCCAAAAACTGCTTATTTGGTTAAAATTACCTCAATACTTGCTATTAAATAGACTTTGCTTTAAGAAACACAGCATTTATAATTCAATTCACTTGTAACAAACAAATATCATAAATGACAATATAAAGGTGATTAGCGATGTCAATATAAATTGATTTATCTAACCTCCTCTATATATTTCATGTATTTATTTTACAGTCCTGTAGCACTGATTTATTGTAGAAAATGGATACATGAAAACAGATATACAACATAAATGTAATTTAACTATTTCTGCGTCACCTTTGAAAATAAATCTAGAATTTTGTGGCAGTCCTCTTTCCATTCAGACCTACTCATGGGAAACAGTGCAAATACATGAGCAGTTCTATTACTGGTTGTGGGATATTTCATACTTGTGCTTAAAATTAACCAAAGGTGAAGTGTCATGGTAGCTCAGAAAGCAGAAGTGAGACCTACCAGCAAGTATAATCTGCCAGGGCACCACGGGTTCTGGAAATTGCTCCTACCATGAATTTTGATCTACACGCCTTCTACGCACCCAGCAGCTGCCCTCCACCTCGCACCAGCACCACTCTTCTATCATCCCAGAAACATACACCATGACTTTCTAATAACCTCAGGAGCTACTTCATAACCTGCTTTAATAACCCTGGCTCCCCATGCATCAGGAGGATGTATTTTACCTCTTACTCACAGTTTCCCAGCTGTTAGCAGTCATGAAGAACTTTTAATAAATGAAATAATTGTGTCTTATATCAGATTAACACTTCTTAACAACATATATTCTAATTTTAGTTTCAAAGAAAAAAAACAGCATTGTTTCCTATTAACACTTAACTGCTCTGTCTGCATGTGCTATGGGAAATGTTTCTCATGGCACAGGCTGCCAAACCTGTTCAGTGTATTTTCTCTAATGGCTTTTCCATTCAGCTCTGGAGTGGATAAATTAACATTCAGCACCTTTTTTTTTTCTTTTTTTAAAAACAGTTTTTCTTCTATATAATTTCTTAGATACCCTTTGGAGTCACCCACAAAAGTACCATTAAAACAATAATTTACTCAAAGATAAAGCATCTGCAGAATCTTCACACATCTCTGTAAGTACTCTAATTCTGACTAACAATTTTTATTCACAGATACATGTGTGTATGTGCACAAATGTATACCTTTTATATGAAAAAAGGTAACATAATTTTCATTATAAATTCAATTTGTAGTTTGACCATAATTAGTTATCTAGCCTGGAAAAAAAATGTAAAAAGCTATTTTCCTACCTGTTTGTGTCAAATTCAAGCCCAAATGATTCATCAGTTGCTACTTAATCATTGTTAGAAATAGCCTATATTCACCATAAAGGTTTTTAGACCTGACCTAGGAGAACACTATCCAAAGCAACTACAGGTTTCCAGGAAACATTCCTTCCAAACTTCTAGTGATGTACAACTATTGTGAGAAAAACATCTTAGTCTTAACTGTCAGCTGCTGGTAATCACTGTAAGTTGGATGATACCAACAAAGCAGCAATCAGCTCAATTTTGTGAAGATCTCTGAGCGTATTATCAGCATATACCTCTGGCACTTACTGCTCTGTGCTGTTCCGTAATGTCCCAGCAGTTTTGCTGCTCCTCTTACACTACTGCTCCTGTCTGACACCGAATTCAATAACAAGAACATTTTGTGATGGAGACAGCTGCTAGACTAACAAGGCACAAGAATAAGGACACCATGCATGGTCACTGTTTGTGCTAGTTCAGGGTGCAGTTACTTTGATTCCCAAATTAGCGTGCTGTCAATGAGATGGGCTGCAGAGAACACCAGGGAATTAAAGACAATTTCAAAGCAGCAGCATGACTGAGTAAACTTGACATTTTCAGAGGAAACTTTCCATGAAAAGTTTTTCAGTTAAATTGTGATGCTGTATTAATTTCAATGACAATAACTTTTAAAAGAGAGGGTGTAGCTATACCCCATTAAACACTGTCTGCTTGGACAGAACAAATGGATATGGATATGGATATGGATATGGATATGGATATGGATATGGCCATGTTCAAGGCAGCAGGAAAATTTGTCGGCTTTGATCTGTACAGAAATTCAGTAGTTCTATAATATAGCTTAGTGCTTTAAAAATGTGATTCACACATTTACAATGTGAGTCGTTCAAGCACTAAGACCAATATTTATATTCTATGGTGGTTAAGAAAGATGTCATGTTCAGAAGAAAATATGTTCTGTACAGAAGCATGTGGACTTGTCAGCAAACACTGAATGCAGTCATATATACTAATACATTATTAATTGCTTTGTGGTTAGTAAAATCAAGTCCCTAATGTGCTTCAGAATGAAAATATCTTTCCTCTCCTTGAAATGGCAAGCAAATTTGTAACCTGCACAAAAACACATACTCCAGCACTCCTCAAAATCTTCTGCAGCTTTCAAATTAAACTTGAGATTCATGCTCTGATATCAGGCAGAAAAAGATAAGATTAGATACGTACTAGTTAAGGCAGCATGTAATTAAAATTTAAAGCATTAACAAAAACTGCACTTTGCTCTTTATAGGTGAGATGCAGGTATAAAGTTTAATGAGCCTCTCTGTTTTCTCACCCCCCTGCGACTTGTTCCAACTCTTGTAACTATTCTTTTGCCTTGTAAACTTCAGGTCTGTGAGAGGTGAAGATCAGTTTGAAGGTGCAAAGCGTGTCTGAGTTTGTGTTTCACTACCTTGCTTCCACTCAGCTACTCTTGTGAGGCTGTAGTCTCGCAGAGTACTGACAGGAACCAAGTTCAGAAGTCAACCAATAAACTGGCACTGCAGCAGTTACAAATGTTTGCATAGGAAAAGCATTAGTAGTACACGCACAAGCATTTGCTGACCTTATAGGCTGCTACTGGAGTTCAGACTTCAGCATGTCTGTGAAAAAGCTGGGAACTGAATGAGCAATCATAACAGAGACCTATAAACAAAAAGAAGCACATTCTGACAGTGCGGGTTTGTAAGAGGTCCAGTTCTCAACTTAAAACCTCAGGCTAATCCCCTAAAGAAATGGCTAGAGTTGCAATATCCACGTCCTCTATACTGCAGGGACTTTCACCACTATCGGGGTGTCCCATATGTTTTATGAATTTGTTCTGTGAGGCAGAGAAGGTCTGCTTTCCAAATATCACACAGAGGTGTTGCCATGACTGAAGGACTTGTAGTCAACTCTCCATAATTCTAGATTCATCTTCCTTTCACAGGATCCCTACTGAAATTAAACCTATCAATCTCACTAAGTACAGATGCCAAATTAATTGCTTTAGGGGTTAATTTCTTTCTCACAGCCACTAAGGTCATTGTGAAGAATGAAGAAAACCAAAAGCATAAAACTCCCAAAACTTTCGTGGCCTCTTACTTTCATCAGACCAACACTTTTTCTCACATCAAATGCAAAGAGTTTTTCTTTACTTCTGTGTATCCTAATTTATTCCCACTATAACTTCCTTAATCTCTTCTTACTTTACAGATCCGGCTTCCTCAAATTACTTTTTCAAATCAGTATCTTCATGATTTTTCCTGGACCTTTCCCTTCTCTAACAGGAATTTCTCATAGACACACTTCATTTTCCTTCTCCAGATTCCTCACAAGAAGCTTTATTTTGGCACACATCCTGCCCCAAGTGAATGGGAACTATAAACTAAATTGTATTGTGAGGCTACTGACTATCATATTACCTAATAACCTCTCAATAATTTCTTTATTCTCTCATATCCCTATTCATCTGCTGACATGTTTTGCTACAAACTCAAATGGAAAAAAAAAAAAAAAAACCAAACAGATGGTAAACAACCTTAGCTCCGAGTCTCACCCTCACTGTAGTCCTGCTCCATGACTGTGGTGGTCAGGAATTGCTAAACGCAAACTATTACTATTAAACAACAGAGTTTGTAGGGGGGTTTGCCAGGCCTTACGCAAACTGAGGAACAGTAATCCCTGCCTTGAGCTGGTTTGCAACTTTACCACATGTGTTCAGGTGCCAATGAACATATTCAGAGCATTTTCCCCTATGGCACATGTGAATCTGACTTTCCTGAAATATCGTGCAACAATTGTTTACAGTCTGCTTACATCAACACAGCTGTACTAAATCGCTTACAATTTGACAAAATGTTTGCTAACATCAGCTTAGGTTGCAAAGGAGGGCAGGCTGAACTGGGGCATTAGCCTTTTAAAATAAGCAGCAGCAGGTAATTTTGACCCCTCCATCTTACATTTTGGTAGAAAGTAAGAATATAGTGCTCATCCCTGAGCTGGCATCAAAAAGGCACATTATAAAGCAAAAAAACTCCCATTCACATTGTTTTTACTGAAAGACCTAAATATAATGGTTCTGACCTGGGTTAAAAATAATGACCTTCTAAATTCCAAACCTTCTTCATATATTTATATGAATGTATATATTCATGTATTTATATGAATATTTATGCGAGTAATATATATTCATATATTTATATGAATGTATATATGAATAATATATATTCATACATTATATATTCATACATATATTATATGTATGTATATGAATATATACTGGCTGTCCTATGTAGTGTCTATATAGCAACTATAGCATCCCTCTCTCTACACATGCCACTGCACTGCTGGTAGGCAAACTATCAGAAACACAAAGAAGGAAACGGTATACTGCTTTGCCATTACTGCTGGCTAATCTTATTAAAATAGTGATATCTATACAGTAATTAGGTATTGGAAATAATGGGTACTCTAGTTCTGCTCTCTTATTTCTTTGACTCAGTATTTCAAGACAAAATGATCCAGTGGCCTCTAGTTCTTACTTTTACCAAGTATTCTTGAGATCTGTAGCTCAGCATTTCTAGTCTTATCTTGAATCGTTTAGGTGATTCCCTGCCGCTACAGACATACCAATTCCCTCAATATTCACAGTATTCCCTAAAGTGCCACTACATGGAACACTATAATCTCTTACCTATTTTATCTATTAACCTTAGGAACAATGGCAAGCTATTAGAGGCATTCAGACAGAAAATGGGCTGTGCTTTAACGGTGTGTGTGGAAACTGGTTGTCCTTTAGGATACATTTTGCATTTTCTTCCAAAGGATAAAGAACTAGATATTTCAGAAGCACAGATTAAGCCTCTCAGCAGTTTTGCATTCAGTGTGAAGTACTCATATGTTTTTTTAAAGATGTTTCTGCTTGCTTGTGTTTTTCCCACACATTTTCTGTTGCTCACTTCTCAGAGAGTGTGCTTTAAAAAGCAAGAGCCACCTGGGGATGAAGATGTCCTTAATCTCTACCTCTAGCCCCATATTCTGTTTTTTCAGGTTGATTGCCAGGTTCCTATGTTGGTGATGCTGTACATCTGCCTGAGGATGGGAAACAGACTCCTGAAGAATAGGGTGCTTTGGGAGATATAGGTATAATGGGAGAGGAGAATTCAGCATGGAAAAGACAATAATAACGTGAGATATTAGTTGAAGCTGGAGAGATCTGCGGGAACAAAGCTCATCTCAGTCCACATACCGCCAGCAGAACCAGGGAATTATTTGCCAAATCATTTTTTTATTTTCTAATCAAAACCTCTGTGACTTTTTGAAATCCAGAATCCAGAAGAATCATTCATAAAAAGAGCTGAGATCAATTTTCCCTTGCTCACTGGTTTGTTTGTTTATTTGTTTTAATTGCAGATTTGGCCATGAGATCATATTGTGTAACAACTGATTCTAGATCAACAGGGCAAGAATTTGCCTGCTTCACAAAAACTCAAAACAGAACATTTTAATCTGTTGTTGGCTTTTTTTTGGTTATTACTCTTTTTTTTTTTAAGAAGAGAAAAATATCTTCCAGTTTTCCAAAAAGCTCAAAGGGTTTTCATAAACTGTTTCTCATTTTCTGTGGAGGAGATGTGGCAGAGGGGTACAAATGCTCTGAGCACAGAGGGAAGGAGAAATCCTTGCAGCTCTGCTGTACATTCGGAGTGAGGTTTCAAAGCCACTGCTATTGAGCTTTCTGTAGAGTGCACCACATATCTCAGAGTAGTCAAGGTGATTTAGGGATTTAGGAGGTATTGAGATCTTTGAGGAGGGGGATCCCCAAGTATTCAGTGCTTTCCACGTTTAAAATGGTTGTTTAATTACACGATTAAATTTTATTTTAAAATAGCTAGTACAGAATGCTAACCCCGACTAGAACTCAGTGCTCATTCCAGATCTAAATCAGTAGATGGCACCATAAATTCATCAAACGGCATGGAGACCAGCAAGATGTACAATTTCTCCACCCACCCCCCTACCCGCCCTCCCCAAAAAAGAAGGATAGAAGGAGGAAAAAATCATACACCCAACTTGACACAAATAAATCAGGAATTAAATTCAGAGGGCGTAACCTTCTCCCCATTCCGTCCCTCCAAAAATAAAACCAGCAGCGGAGGACGCTGTGTTACGCACCAGTGCACAAATAGCAGCTGTACCTAAAGGGTCTCCGGCCTTGCCCTGTCACTGACCTACGTTGTCTCATGACCTCCTATGAGAGTTAAAAAAAACCCACCCAGAAACAAAACCCCTTTCCTCTGTCCTCCTCTTGCTCTGGACAATAGCTCTCCCGAGCAGAAGGTCTCCCCGGCTGGAAGGAGAACCCAGGATCAGGCCAGCGGGGAGCTCAGAGGAGAAGCTGGCAGGCAGGGTTGCAGATCCAGCCCTGGAGGTTGAATTGGCCTTGGGAAAGCGTCGCTTTGAGTTCCTGCTCCACGGCAAAACCCCCTTCAGCTCTAATACTGCAGCATGTGTACAAATGCATGTGAGGGAATCCATGAGTCCATCCAAGCTAACCACAGGCTGCTGGCAACTTTAAGGCTGAGAGCAGACAGATGGAGAAGAGTTTATGAGACATTTTTTCTTCCACCCAAATAGCAAAATTTATACTTGAGATCCAAAGGCTGGTACAGGCAGGCTCACCCTCTCCCTCACCAGTGCCCTACATCTCTGATGGAACACAGCGGGAGCCAGCAACTCCGCAGCAGCGCCTTGCTGCCTACCATGCACACTTGCCAGGAGGCAAGCTCTGTTCAAAGGAGCAGTTCAGTGTATCTGGGTGTTTACTTTTCTCCTGGCCCAGCCGCCCTCATCCTAACCTGCACACAGGATAACCATTCTGACAGGCACAGAGCTGGCACCCACCCAGCACCTCTTCACACCCACTGGACTCCAGCAGGGCTTCACTGGTGAGTGCGAAGTACAGAGAGAAGGTGTGTTCCTGCACACACGCCAAGTGGTGTGCAAGATGTGCTCACCCCCCACAAAAATCTGCTGCCTTAAATATGGGCTCTCCATGCTCTTACATCTAAATAGTGAGTGTGAAAATCCTGCCTGTCCATCTGTTCCTTAAAAGGTTTCTTTCTTTTGCTGTGTGTTAGAATTTCTCCCCAAATCTTCTTCAGCAGCACAAATCACATCAGTGGCATTTATAGGTTAAGTAAATAGTATGCTGCTGACATCATCTAAGCACAGTAATAGGCACAGTTAGGTTGTCCATGGATAGCTTTAATGCTATGGACTTCAAGCTCCATCTATCATGTTCTCAATGAGTAGTAATTAAAATCTGCAGTAACAGAAGCATTGGTCTGAGATGCAATAGCTCTACCATTCAGGGCAGAGAAATTTTGCCAACAGAAGAGCGAGTTCAACCAACAGTTACAACCATGGCACAAAAGTGAAAACTCTGATGTTTAAAATTCAGAGAGGAAAGCAGCACAAGAGCAAAAAGATAAGCCTACCTTGCATTGCATGGAGTCATCTAGTTTCAGGCCCGAGGAGATGTAAATTTTTGCCATCTTGGGCTCTACATGTTTGGTTGTGGCGAAGCGATATTTTTCCTGACCATTCCTTATTATTTTCCCAGCCTGCCTAGCAGACACAACTCAGGAATTACCAATACTATAGGCAGTGACATAATTGATTAAGTATGAGCAATACCAGCTTGGGCTTTGCATTCAGTCAGAGCTCTGTAATGGCAGCACAAGGGGCCTCGCTTGTTGAGCAAGAAGGGCTTTATGTCACTTGTCCCTAGAGCAAGGCACAAGTCAGCTTGACAGAGAAGGCAGCAAACATACTGTCAGAAACCACATTCACAGAGAAAAGGCAGAACAATGGAGATTAAATGACAGTGCAGAATCAAGGAATTAAATCATCCCCTAGGCTCAGGATATTCCAGGCTTCCCTGCGACACCTGCTAGAGGCATAGGGGAGGACCTGGAGCAAGTCCCTGTGGAGGTCTCACTGCCTGTACCAGGGAAAACCTGGAAAATCAGTTGCCGCTCTTCTAAGATTCACAGGCCATGCAACTTTTTTTCTGGATTCACACCCACTTTTCAGCCTGTTTTCCAGTCTGAAATCTGGACTGGCAAACAGCAGTAGAATTGCTTGGAGTCCAGCTTGCTTTTTACTCTTTCCGCACACAAAAGTAACTCCTGCCTTCCCTCCTGCTGCAATAACATAATTCTCTTCCAAATGGTTGTAATAAGAAAGGAAAATAATTGCTTGCTATAAATCGAAGTAGGTCACTTACACATTGCTAACTCGGTAATTACACCATTCTTCTGAGGGATGGGTGGGACCTTGAACCCATGCCTGCCCTTTCCACAGTGTGCCCAAATCACTGCAACAGGGTGCTTGGCACCTAAGCATCTTTTCCTCTGGATGCTCTTCCAGCTTACATGGACCAGTAAAACATTTTTGGCTGGGAATATGGTAATGAGAGATTTACAGTTTTCACCTGAAAGGCACAACCTTGGCTTCAGCCCTAGTGCCAGAAAAATTAAGTGTTCCACAGACAAGGAAAGAGTTTGAACAGAGAAAACTGACTGATCAGATCAGTCTTTAGCAGTGTGCTAGCTACCATATCCTCCCAGGCTGACACGGAGGCACCTTGGCCCAAACCCCTGGTGTGAGTCAGATTGAAAATGTAAACCTTGATATTCTGTTCGTGCTGGGAACAGTTTAAATGCTTGCGCAAAAGTGATCAGCAACATTTCAAAGTCTCAGTAAATAAGCTGAAAATCCAATTATAGCAACTTCCTCCTTCATTATACTGAGTAAGAAATACTGCTGGGGAGTAATGTTTCAGGCTGGCTACAGATTTAGGACTTCCCTTGTTACTTTTGATGCAGTAATACATGGGAATACTGAATGCAGCTCACTTTATACCTCTGTATGCTTCTTCCTGCTGGTGTGAATCCACCACCACCCTACCTCTTCAGACCATCTCTTGGGTTGGAACAAAGCTCAGAAATCTCAGAAATCTTGTAGTCAGCTCTCAGCATTGTCAGCGACATTGTAATTTTAATCTTGAAATTTTACTTATTTTTTTTTCTCCTGCCTGTAAAATGGGAGTGACAATAATAGTAACTAACTACATTAATGGGCAGTCTCTCTGTGCCCCATTTTCCAAAGAGCTCTATTCTCAATTTCTCCTTGTTATTTATTTAGACTAAAAACATTAGGGTAGGAAAGGTTGCAAACAATTAGTGTAGTCCTGTTGCTAGCGTCCCTTTGCCAAACCTCTGGTCTCACAAGGAGTTTCCTCCATACCACTGATGCTCTCCATGGATACAGGGCTGTGCCCATGCAACAGCAAAACACTAGCTTATGTTTGTGTGATATCAAGGACTGTGGGGTCTTAATTAAAACCTGAGGCCTCTAACCCCCACCAGTGCTAGAAATGATCCTTAATTGGTGCCAAAATGTTGATAGGCCATTTGCAATGTCTCTACTAAAGCAGTCTCCTGCGCTGGCTTATAACAGAAGAACAAGTTACAACACAAGAGCCACCACCTGCTTGGTAGTCAATCTGAAATACAGCAACCCATCATTGCTGTTCTGTTCAAATACCAGGAAAAAAAATAGAGGGGGTAGGAGGAGTTCGCATTACACAATTCAATAGCAAGGAGAAAGTGGCCAGCAGAAATACTAGCAGATTTACGTAATTCGTTCACACTTGTTATCAATTTGAGATAGTTTCCCCATACACTTTTCTCTTCACCAAGCAGGGTTTTCTATGCAATTTTCTCCCAGCTTCCAGTTGGATAAAATCTTTTTAAAAATAGCTTCTTAAAAGAAGAATAATACTCCATTCAGCATGGCTTAGGAAAATTAACATTATTTATGCTACGGTGTATTAGTAAGATATCATCAGGAATTCTGTTTATCCAGAAAAGGTAGGTTTAAGCTGGCAATCAAAATAAAGCTTTAAGCTATCCTGAGTGCATGCCTGCTGCCTTGCTGCCTCTGCATGGCTGCTGCTCCTACAGGGCAGCCAAAAGGCTGGCACCACCCTTCTGCTATACCCTGCTGTCCCATGTTCCTTATCACAGAATAATGTGCCTTTAGCACCAATCTGTAGTTCTCCTAACTGCTGATATTTCCAGCTTTCTGTGTACCTGCAGCTGGTTGTTGTTTAGACAGCTTCTATATTATCAGATCTCAAGCCTGAAACAGTATTTTCACTGTAAGCACTGCTTGCTGTTCAGCCCTTACAAGCGGAGATAAGTAATTCAGGGAGAATTTTATTTGACAAATGTAAACATGATATGTGTGAATTTTTATTAATATTTCATATGAAGAAAACAAGGCCAAATTAATCAGATAGGTATTGCAATTTATCTCCTATCTGGTTGTGAACAACATGGTCTTTACATCAAACCCACACCAGTCTTCTATTCAATCACTTTGAAATTACCAAGGATATTTCTTTGTGAACAGCATTTTCCTCTCGAGACCTCTCAAGAGCTTTCTTATCTATTTTGAGTTGTAGCTAAGGTCTGAAAAAGTATCCCTTCAAGTTCTCCATCTTGCAGTCCCTGCTCTGAAAAGCACGGTCCTTCCAGGGCCCTTCTCACACCTCACTTTCCCGTCGCCGCTGCAGCCACCGGTAATTTTCTGGACCTCCCCTTGCAGGACTCCACAAGGTGTGAGAGGAAAGAAGTCACCTGGCAGCAGATCGAGGCCTGAATGCATCCCACCAGCTGCAGAAGATGATGGATATGAATCCCCCCAGCCTCTGCAGGGTTTACATCCATCTACTAGTGCAACAAAATAAATTACAAAGTGTACCTGGGCTGTGGAGCTCTACCACATGTCAGTACCACAGCCTGGTGAATTCAGCCTGAGAGGCGTGGACACTTTCAAGCCGTGGAGCTGTGGATGATGTGTCTACATTCTTCATCTTGTTGCAGAGAATCATTCCTCAAATGTAACGTTGAGCTAATGTCAGCATTAACCAAGAAAATGTGTAGCTGTGTAACAGCAATTTGAACTCAGATTTCAGGAGTGATCTGCAACTATTATACTAACAAAATGCACTTTATTTCATAGTCCACACCTACTTTTAAATATCTCACAGACCCTTAATGCTTGGGAGGTTTCTGGTTGGTGAGAGTTGATTTCTGGGTTTGGTAATAATTCATTTACAGGAAGGTTAAAAATTGTATGCCAATATATGCACTTGCACCATATTTCTTTAAATATGTTCCAGGAAATGCCATACTCATGAACTGCTCTGTAATGTAAGCCTTCAGACTGGAGCAATTCATAAGAACTTGAGAACAAAAAACGCTTTTTTCAGCAGGTAGAGTTAATCAGGAAGTGAGTACATGCCACATTACCATCCCCTGAGGGTTTCTAGTGCTCAGAGTAGGGCCTGTTTGTTGTTTTGGTGGGAAAGCTGTCACAGGACAGACCCTCATTAGAGCTCCATTTTCACATTCTCTGGAGTTCAGAGCAGAAGCTTTGCCATCTCTGTAGGGAGACCTGTATTGTTGGTAACCCAAAATGGACTCAAAGGAAAATTCTCAGCCCTATGGTCCAAAAAGTTCACCGGGTAAGAAGCAATTCACGCTAAGGATAAACTGTGAAATACATTCTTAAAAGCATATTATTGTCATTTTTTATTTGAACCTGGTGCTGGAAGTAGACATCTTTCTTTGACACAAAGCCCCTTGTCCCACTACCAGTGTGAGTGCCCCAGGGACAAAACTGCAGATTGGTTTCCAAGTCTATTTTTGGAACAGTTTGACAATCAGAAGAGGAAATGTGATATTCAAATCAAATGGGTAAAATTTTCAGTAGAAGAGGTGATGGGGGGAGACTGTTCTAATAAAACGAAGACTGTAATTAAAATATCCCAGTTCAGAGAAGCTGTGCATGGTCCAGCACCCGCTGAAGTCACATGTTTCTACCTGCTGACTTTGGTAGGGAATAAGGCTGTAGGGGAGCTCCTGGGGGACAGAAAACCAGGGGCTGGGGCTGGCATCCCTCTCCCAGCATGTCATGGGGAGCCCACACAGCATTACGTGCTACAGTGGGCCGTGCACAAAGTGAGCAGAAACCTTGCTGCAGCACGCACCCCCTAGCACTCAAGCTGCCCAACAGTATCCAGTGAGATTATCCACCAGGGAACATTTACCCAACACCATTGCATGGAGACCTCTAAAAGCAGTAGTTTAAGGGACATGACAGTCCTAAAGATTGCACTTTTCTTCTCACTGCTGGAGCAGACTCAATTAGAACAAAGTAAAGAATTCCATCAGGCTGGAAATAAACCTCCAAACACAGAGAGATGCACCACTGGAGCCTGGCAGGCATCAGCCAGATGTGATACAGACATTCAGGATGTACCTGTGGGGTATTGCTGCGTGCAGCAGCTCAGCATAGGCTGGACAGACACTGAAATCCAGTTCATCCTAAGTTGTTTCCAACACTAAAGGAATATAAATATATTCAGAATATAAATAGGCAAACCTAGATTTGTTTACAATTAACAGAGAAAGGTTTCTTAGTGTTTTAATTAAGTTATTTTTTATTTGTATGGTTACTTAGTGCTCATTTGCAAAAGTGGAAGGCTTTTATAGCTCTTTTGCCATAGAACTAAAACAAACATTATCAGGTGACAGCACAACTCAACCGCACTGAAGAGAAGGTGCAATGCTCATTTACAGAGCGAAGGCTCCAGGGTACTCTGTGTTTCCAAATTAAAATGGACACACTGTAACCTTTAGTCTCAAGAGGATAGACTGGTATAGAAAGTTCTGAAAACCCACTGCTGATCCAAAACCAGCTGTGCCTTTGTACTGACTCTTCTTGTAGAGCATATTTTACACGTTTTCTTGGCTTGATTCATGAAAGAATGTTCCTGATCATACACAACACACTGAGTATGAAATTTAGCCACATGCTTCTTTGAGCATCTCTGCATCTACCTCTGCTCCAAAAATCCAAATCTCAGTGTCATTGGCACTGAGGGCAAGTCGGTGTTCTGAAACATACCTATTTATGGGAAATCTATACTGCTCTGCTTATCCAAGGGTTTGCCTAGATAGGACAGACGGAAGCAATTATACTGCTGTAACTGTGCACTAAATCTCTATGGTCACATTAATGATGCTCCTTAGTACTAAAGTACTTATTTGCAGTTCAGATTAAATTGGTTTGAATGCAATATAATTATTATACTGATGTATCATAAAGGAAATATTCCTTTGCAGACAGCTTCTAAGAAGTGAAAGGCTTTTCTGCCCTGGAAAGCACTAGGCGCGCACAGATAATACATCTTCAGATTTTTTCTTCTACTGATTACCTGTATCTCTTTTAACAGCCCATGTGTCAGGTAGTTTGGGCTAATGAAGGGGGCATAGTTGCAAGAGAACTAGTATCTCATCTCTGGTTTTCACATGCTATGAGTGACACCAGGTAAGTCACTTGTTCTTCTTGCTTTTGTGTTTATTGGTAGCACCAGTATTTTTTCTGGCACGTCAACAGAGGAGAGATGACAGTTTAATACAGCTAGTGTTTAATTTCACCAACTCTGATACTTTTTGTTCTTAACATTAACGAAAATAAACCAAAATAACTATGGCTCCAGTGTTCCATATTACCACAGTCCCCACACAAATATGACTCCTCTGTTCAACATATTCAGTCCCGACATTTGAAATAGGTTTGCATATTCAGAAGCAACCAGCCAAGCTCAAAACTGAGCGCTTCTGTGTGAATCTAACTGCTGTAATTCTCCAGAGACAGGTGAGGAAGAGCAAAGACACATTTGAATAAACTTCCTCTGAAGCCACAGAGGAAGAAGTTCTTTGTTTTGGTGTGGTGTTTTACCTGCAGTGCTGCAGGGATGTACTATGGTGACTGCCATCTCAGGTGTTCAAAACTAGATCCT
The DNA here is from genome assembly GCF_032191515.1 of Phaenicophaeus curvirostris. Lineage (NCBI taxonomy): Eukaryota > Metazoa > Chordata > Aves > Cuculiformes > Cuculidae > Phaenicophaeus > Phaenicophaeus curvirostris. Next base: position 13,665,699 of record NC_091399.1, on the reverse strand, counting down.
ACAACACTATATCTCACCCAGGAGACAAATGGGATACACAGTAGATCCACTACCTGGTTTAAATGACCTTAAAGTCTATTTGTTGATAGGTCAAAAACCACCCTTGTGTATTTAAAAGACTCAAGTGTGACCAAAGAGCTGTGATGTGCCACTGCTGCAGAGCATGATGGGTTGCTGCAGAAACAGCAGCACCTCCCAGCCAGGCACTGGGTCATGGGAACACATACACCTCTGGAGACCCCAGTGCTGTGTCTCCCACTCATTTATCAGCCTCTGCCACAGCTCCATGTTCCCAGTAAAGTCTTCATGTGGTCTCCATAGGCATCGGTCAGAGGTGTTTGTCCTTCTGCCCTCGTTCAGGCTCCATTAGCACTAAGCTGGTGCAGTACAGCAGTCGGATGGTCTGGGATGGGCCACTGTGATTGGGGCAGAAAAGCAAAAATATAATCAGCTATGAGGAGAATAAACCACTCCGGTGTGTGTGCTGCCCTTCACTTCTTCAGCATACTGTGCAGGCCTTAACTAGCAGGCTTTCAAATGTAGGGGATCAATAATGTCATGTATTCAAGGGCTGGATGCTGCCTGGACTGTCAAAATGACTCCAGGCTTCCTTTGGGGTAGCTAAGTCAGAGACTCCTTTGCTGAGGTTGATTTTCTTTGCTTGCTTAACTGACAGGTGGGAGCTAGGGACAATCTTCCTTCTTATTTTCAGGTGCCTGCTAGCACATAGGGATGTGGGCACAGCTGCTGAAGAATCCAGCAGATGCCCAGCCCCAGCAAGAAGGTAAAAAACAGACACCCTTGCATCTTCGTGGCACCTGTGAGGCATGCTGTGCAGGGAGCTCCACAGTGGGGACAGGTCAGCCTGACACAGAATCACCGAATCGCTAGGTTGGAAAAGACCCACTGGATCATTGAGTCCTACCATCCCTATCAATCACTAACCCATGCCCCTCAGCACCTCAAAACACCACCAAAGCCATGTCTCTACCACCCTGGCACTCCACCATGCTGCAAATGCTCTGTCAAGAGTATGACTGCCCTTTGCCCTCCACTTTGGGTCTGGACCCTGCATGATGCCCTACACTGACTACACATTGCAGCTGCCTGTGTTTCCTGGCATGCAGGAAGCATTTCAGAGACAAAAAGTCACCAGGAACATGAAAGGTAAACAGCTTGACATAAATGAGAGAAAGACAGTGCCCCTCCAAACCCAACCTGCAAATAAGTGAAAAAAGCCAGAGCTCCCAAGACAGTAGTCTGAGATAATTCAGATTAAAAGCCAGTGATGTGCCATTGTACTCCTGTGAGCACCTTGGGATATAAAATTTTCCCCTAGTATTTTTGAATAACAAAGTGTGAATCATGTGGAAAGCCACGTGGGTCCTTCTCCAGCACTGGCCATGGTCAGGAGGCTCAGACAGATGATACACCCTGCAAAACACACATGAGAAATGAAATGTGATGAACGTGTCAGTGTGTCCCATTAGAAAGAATGAAGCAAGGTGGAAACATGCTAGCACACAATCCTTCAGGTCAGCTTTACCATTCTTCAGATATTATATGATCTGGAAAGTGTTAAATTTCAACTGTCATCATAATCTTTCAGGAACATGAAACTATTGACCCTTTTTTTTTCTCATAACATGGAAAAATTCTATCCATACTGTTCTTCACAAAGAGTGAGAATGAAAAAACCCAGGAATATCTCACATCAGAACAATGTTGGCTAAATAAACAGTAAAGTGAATATACATAAAGATAGCACTTGCATGTAACTCAAGAAAAACTTAGCCTTACACACTGAAATGTCCGCATGAAGTCCTGGGCTCATTGAGATTTAGAGTTTTATCCATTGAGAATAGGTGGGAGCCTTAAACATAAGAAAAGAGATTTCAAGTTTAAGTCACCAATAAAGATAACACTTTGACACTTTCTGCATTTTAATATCTTCATGTTTTAACAAGAAAGTCAACAGTATCCCAAAATGCTTAAGTTAGCATCTCTCAGATATTGACAGCTTAATAAAATACGGGTGTCATGTGCTGCAAATATTTCATTTATATAATCAATAATCAATTCACGATCTTGCAGGTACTAAAATGTGCACATATTTATGTGACAAATGCAAAGAAATCCATTTTTCATCTGTTGGCTGATGAACATATTTTAAAATCAGCATTCATTATTTTCAGAGTATATATAAGTATGACTCGTGTATGCATCACATCATGATCTAAGGACCAAGGTAACTCTTCAGCTCTATAGCTGGGAATAAGATTGCACATATTAGCTAAACTGAACAAATATGCCACCCTTTGAAGGCATGGGGAATAATTTGAGAAATTAAGCTACACTAGGAAAAGAGATTGCACAGTCAAAGAGATAACAAAGACATGTTAGTTCAGCCTGATATGGCTATCACATTTTGGGGGTACTTTTAAGAAAAGTACTAGCTCTTCAGGAAATGCTGAATATTTACCTTCAGAAAAACTCAAGCCCATCTGAAGGCACCAGATAAGAAGGCAGCCCTTACGATAGAAGTCTTGGATTTCACTTCTACTGTGCCAAGAGACTTTCTACCTCACCTCAGAAAACCTGTAAAATACTAAATTGCAAGGTGGTTTATTGCAGGCCACATGGATTTCACAGCATCAGGATCAGATAAATATCTGGAAGACAGTAATGAACCACAGTGAGAACACTAGTTTTCTTTATGGCTTTCTTTCAGCTTGTTTTAAATGTGGTGCTTCCTTCAAGTTTTAATTTCATGCTTGGTACCCCAGCACTGAACAGGGAGTGGTGTAGGTCATCCAGGGCAGCATCTTAAACTGCATTGCTAAGAGTGTTCCAGGCAACAAGAAAAGTAAGAGATGAAGGGCATTGTGCACTTTTTAGGTGTAGGTTGTCAGTGAAGTTGATGACAGGATCAAGTGCCTGTGGGTTAAAATCAGAGGAGCCCACAAGAAGGCAGATATTGTGATGGGAGTCTGTTATAGACCACCCAGCCAAGAAGAAGCAGCTGATGAGCTCTTCTATAAACAACTGGGAGTAGTCTCAAGATCACTATCTCTTGTCCTTGTGGGAGACTTCAGTCTTCTGGATGCCTGCTGAAAGTACAGTACAGCAGAAAGGAAGAAGTCTAGGAGGTTCCTGGAGCACGTGGAAGACAACTTCCTCACACAACTGAGTGAGCCAACAAGGGAAGGTGCCCTCCTGGACCTGCTGTTTGTCAACAGAGAAGGCCTTGTGGGGCATGTGACAGTTGGAGGACGTCTGGGACAAAGCGATAGGTTTTTCAGTTCTAGGTGAGGTGAGGAGGGGGATTAGCAGAACAGTCACTTTAAACTTCCAGAGGGCAGACTTTGGACTGTTTAGAAGGCTGGTTGGCAAAGTCTCATGGGAGACAGTACTTAAGGGCAAGGGAGCCCACGAGGGCTGGGCGCTCTTCAAAAAGGAAATCCTAGCAGCTCAGGAGAAAGCCATCCCCATGTTCCGGAAAAGGAGCTGTCAGGGGAAAAAAACAGCTTGGTTGAGCAGGGAGATCTTGAGGGACATCAAAATGAAGAGGAATATCTATGAACTTTGGAAGAAGGGACAGGTGTCTTGGGTGGACTACAGGCAGGAAGTGAGACTGTGCAGAGAAAAAAATCACTTCACTGGAAGCTGGCTGATGTTGTGCCCATCTACAAGAAGAGTCAGAGGGAGAACTCAGGAAACTACAGGCCTGTCAATCTGACCTCAGTGCCAGGGAAAGTCAGGGAACATGGAACATGCAAAAGAACCAGGTGATCAGGCCCAGCCAATACAGGTTCATGAAAGGCAGGTCTTGCCAAACTAACCTGATCTCCTTCTATGACAAAGTGACCCACCTACTGGATGAAGGAAAGGCTGTGGATGTATCTTCCTGGACTTCAGTAAAGTCTTTGACACAGTTTCTCACAGCATTCTGCTTCGGAAACTGTCAGCCTCTGGCCTGGACAGGCGCACACTCTCCTGGGTGGAAAACTGGGTGGATGGCCGGGCCCAGAGAGTGGTGGGAAATGGTGTGAAATCCAGCTGGAGGCCAGTGACAAGTGGGGTTCCCCAGGGCTCAGTGCTGGGTCCAGCCCTGTTCAATGTCTTTATCAATGACCTGGATGAAGGCATCGAGTGCACCCTTAGCAAGTCGGCAGATGACACCAAACTGGGTGGAAGCGTGGATCTGCTGGAGGATAGGGAGGCTCTGCAAAGGGATCTGAACAGGCTAGACCACTGGGCTGAGACCAGTGGTATGAGGTTCAACAAGGCCAAATACCGGGTCCTGCACTTGGGGCACAACAACCCTGTGCAGCTACAGACTAGGAGAAGTCTGTCTAGAAAGCTGCCTGGAGGAGAGGGACCTGGGTGTGTTGGTTGACAACCAAATGAACACGAGCCAGCAGTGTGCCCAGGTGGCCAAGAAGGCCAATGGCATCTTGGCTTGTATCAGAAATGGCATGACCAGCAGGTCCAGGGAGGTTATTCTGCCCCTGTACTCACCACTGGTGAGACCGCTCCTCGAATCCTGTGCTCATTTCTGGGCCCCTCACCACAAGAAGGATGTTGAGGCTCTGGAGCGAGTCCAGAGAAGAGCAACAAAGCTGGTGAAGGGGCTGGAGAACAGGCCTTATGAGGAACAGCTGAGAGAGCTGGGGTTGTTTAGCCTGGAGAAGAGGAGGCTGAGGGGAGACCTCATTGCTCTCTACAACTACCTGAAAGGAGGCTGTAGAGAGGAGGGAGCTGGCCTCTTCTCCCAAGTGACAGGACGAAAGGCAATGGCCTCAAGCCCCACCAGGGGAGGTTCAGGCTTGACATCAGAAAAAAAAAATTCATGGAAAGGGTCATTGGGCACTGGCAGAGGCTGCCCAGGGAGGTGGTTGTGTCCCCTTCCCTGGAGGTGTTTAAGGCATGGGTGGATGAGGTGCTGAGGGACATGATTTAGGGTTTGATAGGAATGGCTGGACCTGATGATCCTGTAGGTCTTTTCCAATCTAGTGATTCTGTGATTCTGTGAAGTTGCAATGCATGACACTTTTTTGGTACAGGCACTTATTTCCAGCGAACACTTTGGTAAACAATCATGCAGTAAAAATTAAAAATTACAGCCCGGGTGATTTTTCTGCCTTTATCCATTGCACCTTCATGATGGTGCTAGTCCATTTAAATGGCAAAGCAGTGCTGGATGCAAACAGCCTCCTTCTGCAGGCTGTCTCCACAGTTCAATTACCAGTGCTTTAACAGTGCTAATTAGCATTCCTTGGAGCTAGATCTCTTTGAGTGACAGGTAACCATGGAGAGCCACAATCCTGTAGGTGATCAGCAAGAGTCTGACTTTTCTTTTTAATTAAAAATTAGAAATGCCTTAAACAAAAATAGTGATTCGCTGATTTATGCTATTATCCCAGGGTTGCCAAGCTGGTGAGAATAACATTAGTGTTGTAAAAATGAAACAATTTTTAAATAAGTAGACTAGGGCGATAGAAAAGAAAGCAGGTTTATTATCCATAACAAGAGAATGCACTTGTAATGATGGTATAAAATAGTAGACAATTCTCCAGAGAGTTGGCATGGAGACCAAAAATAGGACACTTTCCTGAATGTGGGATGGGATTGCCCCAATTTATTTTAGATTTTAATAAGATAGAGGGTTAAATACTAAATCTCTTGCACAAATAGGCATTTCATAGGGATATCATTTCAGTAAACTTTAACCATGCATTATATTTTGAGAGATAATATCACATCTGGTCCAAGTGAGAGCCAAAATTGGAAATTGAATCAGCCAGATAATCAATTAGCAAAATTTTTTTCAATGTAACTATGCCATTTCAAGCCAGCTAACGATCTAGTTGTGTTTCTAGAAATGGACTCCAGCAGCAAAAATTTCATAGTCATATTTATGAAAACTGCAGTGGATCCAGATCAGCAGTGTTGACCCAATCTAATCTGAATATTATTTATCAATAAATAACGATGAAAAATTATAAGCTGAGCTTGCCAGAGATGGGGGGAATTTGTATATTGCCTATTTGTAATTATGAAATATTTTCCAAGACTGTAATCTCAACTGAGCACACTCGTTATCTGGTTTTAGATTCCAATGGCAATGACTGCATATAAAGCAATAAAGGGAAACGACTGAGCAAAAAATATTCGAATGACAATAATCACAATTCAGAACTCTAACCATTGTTCACAGGTAAAATCATGGCTGTTAATTATGAAGCATCAAATATCTATTCAAGGAGGATTTTTTTTTAAAATCTTCCCTGTGTCATTTCTTTTCTATATGCAAAACAATATTTACAACTTTGAGAGAGTATTCATGCTAGTAAAATTTTACTCTCTGTGGGAAGGAAGGAACTAAAGGTAATGGCATCCCTATCAAAATTCCTATTGGATTGAGTACCACTATTTCCTTTTAAAATCAGAATGGTAACCAAATAAATTAATTTTGGTAAATACAGGGAGGAACACTTTCCTAGAAATACAAGTAAAAAAAAAAGGGGAGGGGCAAAAAAACCCCAACTCATAGCTTTCTATCTTACCAATTATAAATATATAATAGTCACTAATAACATAAATATATAATTTTCAGCTCGTTTATTAAATATTTTAATGGATAATAAGGTATCTATCTATAGTTGTCACAACAGGCAACTAGCCAGGGCTAATCACAGTTTTACTAAAGTTCATAATACAGACAAAGAAAAATACTTAAGACAAAACGCATCTCTGAGTCTTATAGTACCTTTTTTCCCCATATTTACAGAAATATCACTAATGGATTTTTAACCCCCCCAAATGCTCTGAACTTTTTGTTTTGGAAGGAGACAATTTACAAGCAGAGAAATCAGGGAACTGACCTTGTGCCATCAAGACACTTAACAACCCAGCCCTGCAAGTTTTTATCCAAAGAGGAAATCTCAGCAGAGCTGCTAGCACCAAACTTACTCAGTCTCACGCAACCTGATGATTCCCAGTAAATTCAGTTTGACTCCCTACAAGTTATACACACATACATGCACATCTCCAGGTTTTTAGGTCTTGTAGTCTTCTTCTTACCCTAATATTTCAAAGAAATAATAAATCAAGATAATTAGAACTATTTTGTTCTGAACTCAGCCTACTTATGCATCTATGTAAAAATACTGTAAATTTTAGTCAGCAGCATCGACAGAAAATTCTTACTAAAAGACAATTGATTGGTGGAAAATAAATCTCAGAATAAAGGCAGCCTGCTTTTGATATCACGTTCTTCAGCCTGATTTTAAAGCTTTTCTGCTTTCTTTAATCTCTACTGAAATGCAAGGGGAGAAAGCAAGGGGAAAGAGACTTCTTACATAGGAATGGGGCAGGAAAATAAACCCACCAGTGTGTGGAATAACTGTTCTTGTCCTTGCTCATGGAAAGAAACTCTGCCTTTTAAAATCCACTAAACTGTTACCTACTTAAACAGAAAGCAGATTTAAGCAGCTACAAAACCCACAAGGATTCATGTCAGTAATTTCAAAATTTTGAAGAGTTATCACAAAGTGTGCAAAGCTTTGATTAGAAATAATCTTCCCAAACATGAAAGAATTAAAAAAAAAAAAAAGTGAGGTGTTTAGTTCAGAGTTATTTTAGTTAATAACATAGAGAATTAAACCTTCCATAGCATTATCGTGGTATTTAACAGTTTATATCCTGCTTGCTTCATTCACTTAAATAATCACATCCTGGCTATTTTAGGCTTTCAAAGATTAATTCTTCTATCCAAAGATGATTCATTTGCCTCAAGAACACTTTCAGCTCATATTGGTAGACAGGTAAGATAGCAACATGTTTATATCCTACTAGTAGGCTATAATCTAGTCTTTGCAGCACCAAATCCCATTTGAAATATGAAACAAGTTCTCTGCTACCTCTAATCTGAGGGATTAAATTCACTGGCAAAAGAAGCTGATAAATTCCCCAGAAAATGGCTCTTGGAATTTCTCAGCAGGGTTTCCTGGTATGATGGTCTTCATACCTTGCCCTGTGACTGTGGAGCTGAAGGGTTGCTAGTCAGAATCTCTTGGTTCCTTTTGCAAAACCTTTGACAAAATCTTGATCACTCTCATCCTTCCCAAAATCAATGCAAGCAATCAGATTCCCTTTGGCAGAAGTTACATCAAGATTTAAATATGCTTCTGTTACCAATTCTGTAATTGATTCTGGTGCATATTTTGGTACTAATAGATATTTATAATATTTCAGAATTTTATATAAGCTATAATTTCTTCTTTTCCCAGACAGAAACACACTGGCTATGAAAACAGAGTGGTGTTTTTCTGAAACCACACTCCGCTTCTCTTCTTTCAACTCTTGTCTCAGTCATCTTAAAAACAAAAATAACCTCAATCCAGTCCAGTCTTTCCATTAGTCTGCTTGTAGATAGGCATCATAGGGCAATATAAACAATATTTCATTTTTTTTTCTTTAAGTGTTCCATAACTCTTTATCAGCCTTTGATTGTGGAGATAGCTCACAAAAGCAGGAGTCTTCACAGGTGGCGCTTTAGCATGCTGTCCCTGTCCCTGCTGTGATAATCTCATCTTGCTTTCATCATTTACTAACATTTTGAAATGTTTACAATTTGAAACAACCAATTTTCTGAATCACATTACTGAGACTACTATAAATTTGCTGTTTAGAAGTCCCTCTGGATGACTGAATAATTATTTAGCTGAAAATACTTCCTTCAGGATAAGTAGCAAAATGTACTGAAAATATTAAATTATTAAAGTGAAAAAATTGCCTTACTGACAAACAGGGCATGACAAAAAACCCTCTCTGACAGGAAGCTACATGGTAAGTTTGTAATTTACCACCAAATTATACAACAAATATAATTCTATAATACATGTGTCTTGCTACAAAGCCCACACTGGCCAGAGTTGTCACTCCTTCTCTGGGGTTAAGGATTCCCCAGGGAGATGTGCAAGCCAGATCGCTCTGCAGTTCCAGCACAACACAGTCTCCAGCCAGCCTGCTGGCCTTTGCAGCTGACTACGGCACCTAGGAGATCATGGGCAGATGCTGCTCCACAACATATTAACGTTAAAAACTGGTACCTATATGTAATCCCTACACACTCCATGCTGAGCCATGTATCAGGAGTGCAATCTTCTCTTAATCTAAACTACACTAAACTGTATTTCCATGGACTCTGAAGAGCCATTGGTTGTATCCTACAGCCTGAGCTCAGAAACATCTATGCTCTTGGTGCTGAAGAAAGACTTTGCCTTGCTCCTAACACAAATGCAACCTAAGAGGTCAAAAGTTGAGTGCAATACTTGCTGTTATTAGTTTTCCTGTTATATTTTGTGTTATGTCCATTTTTGAGTTATTTTATAAAGCTGGCAAGCTGTGACTGGATTAATGATCTGCTCTCAGGCTTCTCCGTGAATGTACACGTAGGAGTAATGTTGTTTACATATGGCTACATTTTCTTTAAACGTGCATGGCACAAGGAAAGAGAAGACATAAGTCAGACATTCAAGAAAATAACTTTTACATCTCTTTTTAAAAGAAATTGTTGGAAAAGCTGCTAGCAGTTGCAGAATCCCTGCCTAGTTTGCCTTATCATTGCAGACACAGTGTCAAAATGCGATATACATCCAACACAGATGTTGCACTTTGACTTTTCCAGGAACAGAATAGGAATTGGTAATTAATGAAAGTGTACTATATTTGGCAGCAAAGAGCACATCTGAAAGCTGAGAAAGATAAGAAGTAGGATGCATCTTTTTATTCCAAAGATTACTTGCAAAGAAAGGAGATAGTATCCTGAATTCATAAATTGAGTTTAAAATGTATGTATGCAGGTAGCTATACACATGCTATGAGAATTTCAAATGCATAGGGGCTAAATCTAAATTTCAGTGATGTTAAAAAGGTGTTTGCCACTTTTTTCAGTGGGCCATAAATGATTTTATATTCAGTAGAAAGGGACAGAATGTATTTCTCTTAGGTACAGCAAACTGAGTATTATACAATGAAAGGATGCATTGTTTTGTTCCAACTAAAGAGAAATAGTTGATGAGTGAATAAGAGTGTGATCTAAAGCCTATTAAAATCAATGGAAAGATTCTCATTGACTTCTCCAGGCTTTGGATCAAGCCTCAAAAGAGCAGCTATTTCTCTCTGATACAGCAAGGAATCAATTCCCTCTCCCAGTGGTACTCTAAATAATTCAATATTTTGTCTCAGATCATTTCCTAAGAAAAATGATGAGGATGTTGTTTAAGTGGGTGATACCCTGAAGTGACAGAGTTTACAATACATTCAGCCATGTAAAATCTCCTCTGTGTTGTACGCCCGCACAAAGACAGGGCAGAGTCAAAGCAACATTCAGACACCCAAGAGCCCCTACCCACTCGCAGGTCGCAGGAAAACACATGGTCACGTTTCTCCTCTCTCTGGACAGAAAGAGCTCTGTGAATTTTGCTCAGTCTTGAGGAATACCTGCACTGTAATATTCTTTTAAAGAAGAAAAAATATTTTTTCTTTGCAGTAGAATCATGATCTATTAGCATAATTTGTTTTGATGAACACAGAAGGGCAAGAATTGCACTGCTGATTGTGTTATTATTTACCCACAGAAATTATACTCACAATTCTTCAATTCTTTTGCTTTGTAGAGTAAAACATAACATAGAAATTATATCTTTTTTTTTTCTGAGCTCTTTTGTTCTACATGTAAAATGAATTGGTAAAAAACAAATCAGCAATAGATTGAGAAACTCTGCCCCAAACCACAATAAAACCTGGCTGATTTTTTCTCTTCTGCCATAATCAGGTGGCTCTCTGCACACCTTTCCCCTGTAAATTGGAGAAGCCTGCCACGAGTTGTTTATGGGCTGTTTGAACAGGAGCTGCAGCACCTGTGCTGTCTCCCACGCACAGAGGCCGACAGGAGCACAGCCTTGCTCATAGCCACACTTTCTTTCAGCTGGCAGCAGAGCAGCACTAGGAGGTATTCTCCCCATTTGCACAGAAGGACAGCAATTTGCAATAAGCTGTTTTAAGGGTGGGAAAAAAAATTCCCACTTCTCCACTCCCACCAGGCAGCTACCTAGCAACAGTTGACAAATGCATAGGATGAAATTGGTAGTGAGCTGCAGCTCACGTGATTATCCCCCTTCTCTATCACTTTTGATTGAGTTACACCTGTGGGGAGCATCTCACCAGCAGCACCTCTGATGAGTGCAGATGTGGCAGCTCTGGCACATTTGCTCCTTTCCACTCCCAACACAAAGCACAGCCACAGTCCAGTCTTTCACCATCATCTGTGGAGAAATACTAATCAGCAGCTCTCTGAGTATGCTTCTATTTTCCTCCCAACCTCCTTGCTGTACATATGTGTACTCACACTCTTGCTCACTGTGTGTGCCTTCCAACTGACCTGGATTGTATTAGACAATATCTTTTGCTTCCAGGATCGGGCACTACCTCAGGTGCACGGTGGTGCTAGTCCCAAAATCTTGCCCTGACTCCTCTGCATAGCCTGGAAATACCTGCTCTTCCCTAAGACCAAGTAAAGACATAGGCTCTTCCCCTCGCTCAGGTCTGCTCAGTGATATTTTCTAGAGATCAGCTGGGTATTTCTGCCAAAGCCCACCTGTCTGCTCGTCTGGGCCATCTGGCTGCTGCTCACCACTGGCACAGCTAGGACAGCTGCAGGGCACAGCTGACAGCCCAAAAACATTCATGAAATCATCCTCATGGATGATACAGGATACACACACTGTCCTCTCAGATGTCAGGAAGCATGTGGCTTTGGCAAGGCCAGAAAAGGATGCTCAGCATCCTTGCTCTACCACCACACACAGCCCAGTTTTTGGGGTTTTTTTCCCTCCACTAAAGTACTTTTACTCTAGTGCTTCAGAATGTTACATTTGCTAGATTGAGTTGCTTCTCAAGAAAAAAGACTCAGAATATTTCTGATATGTTTTTCAATTTTGTCAAAGTGATCTTTTGATTTCTAATGGTATCCAGAGTTTTAGAAATTATGTATTTCAAAGATATATGTTAATAAACAGATAATGAAAAATAAACACTGACCAAAATTTTAGTCAGAGAAAAATTTATCTGTAGATAACTGAACATATTCCATTAATTTCCATTGTTCTATTCATCCACTATATTGCCTACTTTTCTGGAAAAGGCTTTTAAAAATGCAGTAATACATCATTAGTTTTGTATCTTTTAATTTAAACAGCTTTCCCAAATCTTCTAAATCAGATTCCCCAACCCAAGCTGATTTTTGATTAAGTAATTTGTTATAATACCAAAGGAGATTTGGCAAAATACGGTATTTATGTCTCATTGTACAAAAACCATGAATGACCTCTGTAGGCACGCACAGCAAATCAAAAAGATGATTTCATATGAACATCACTCGGTCATCTGAATTGCCATAATAATGTTTTGTGAGCAAACTGTAAGACTACAAGAAACAATTTCAATTCCTTGTTTTAATTAGCTTTTTTTTTTAAATAAAAAAGAAAAAACTCCCTTTTGCAGCTTTTTAATGAGCAACAGAGGAGAATAAATATTATATTTAGAAGCTTTCTTCTAGTATGAAACATTTGATCTATTTTATATGAAGCAGTTTACCTTTTTGCACAGAAATTTAGGCACTACACAAGACACAGGCTTCTCCCCCCCACCACATATGAGCACCATACTTAGCATTCAATGCCTTTTATTCTGTGTTCAGACTCCACAGCTTGACCTTCGCATCAGAAAGACCATGATACTCATTTGCGTGCATCACAACAGCCTCATCCATAAGGCACAGAGAACTGCCTATGTGTACCCCTGAACCTCCAACCATTCTAATCTCCTCAAAAAAATGGGATGAGATTCTGTCACAGCCCCTGGAGTAAAGGGAAAAGATAGCACAAGAATGTCATTGTTACACATCCCACAAAGGAAATTAGCAACCAAAACACCACTTCCTTTTCTAATGAGCAATTTTATACAGCAATGAATTAAGTAAATTTGAGAGTTGCTATTTATTACAAGGAAATTAAAAATGCTGAGAGCACACAGAAAGTAAATGTATTGGGGAAAACATTGTATCCAGTTCTCAAATCTATTAACCCCTGACTGAGATGGGGGAGGAACGTTCAGCTTCTTCTTTAACCAACCCCGGCTCTGTGTTAATAAACACTCCCCCTGCTGTTGATAAAAACCGGTGGCGCAGGAGACCCCACACTAGCTGCCTTGCCTCTTTTCCACTCCAAGCAAGGCTCTGTGCCTTCAGGAGGCCCCCAGCCGGATCCCACACTGTCAGGAGCATGTGTACACCCGCTCTGCTGCGAGACACACAAAACCGCACTGCAGCCCCTTTGATTCTGTACTTTCTGTCCCTGCCTAGATAACTTTTCAGAAGCTGACAGAGCCTTTACAATTTAATTGGTGTTGACACCTTTTGAAGCAATGCCTTGAGGCGCCGAGGGTCATTGTCTACTTTTTCCTGCTTTTCTGCGGCTGCCTCCATTTGGCTACCTTGCAGCCTGTGGTGCTATGGTGGCCCCTGCACTCTTCATTCATGTTTGTACTTGTACTGGGTCCCGTTACAAGGACCCTTGTTAAACGCTCAGCAGGCAGCACTGAATAGAGATTTTGACTATCTGGGATTTGAAGGCCTCTAGCAATAACAGAGAAAGCTGGGTAAACACAAAAGTATCCCAGTAGCAGTGGGGCGTTAACGTAATCACACATTTATGCCACGGGACCTCAGGACCAAGCTCCTTACTGCCGATTCACTGGCTATTAAGCCTTAGTAATTAGGTGGTTTCCCGTGACTTTTCTTTCTTGGGATACACCAACTATCATTTTCCATATGTCCATTTTTCCCAGAGAGGCTAATGCACCTTCACACATTCAATAAGCCAGGCAGGTGGCACCACATACCAGGCTCCGAGCCACCAAAGCCAATTCAAAACAAGTAAAGCAATTTGGTGTGGCATTCCAAAAGCTGCCCAGAAAACCTGGATCCAAAAATCACATAGGTCCCACGGTCTCATGATAGTGAACGCATCCCTCCAGGTTCAGTCCTGCAGTGCCCGCAAGCAGTGAAACTTATGGGCAGTCACATTCCCAAAGCAGCACGTGAACTGAAGACAAACAGGAGAGAGATTCTACCAGTACTTTGAGAATCATCTTTCATTTCATACACAATTTTTAATATGCATTTCTGTGACATTTTCTAGGTTTAAGTAATTAAGACTCTCACATTTCCTATTGAAAATGCAAAGGACTCTCTCATTCTATTTGGTTCTAAGCATCAGTTACCTTGGGGACACATATTAGTAAAATTAAGCCTCAAAACCTATATTAAGACACTGGATGAATAAGAGCATAATCAACTAAAATGGAAAATAATATCTCAGTTAGGTAAATTCGAGATACTAAATCATGGCCAGGATGACCTCAGTGAATTTGAAAAATTCCCTCCCCTCACAGAAAGCAGTCTTGATAGTCAAACCTAACAGCTGGACTTTGCATTTCCAACCCTCTCTCACATTTTAGTCTGCATTTCTACAGTCATTCTAAATTCCAGCTGTTCAATTACAGGGCTCTGACAAATGAGAACTGTAACTCCAATTTGATTTTACCAACTGCTCCCACTTGCAGTATCATTTGGTCCTTTGCCAGCTGGGGGATGCTCATCCCTGTGCCCATGATCACACCAACCCCTCACTTCTGCTGGAAAAAAACAAGCAGAACCAGGAGCCTGCACACACCTGCACCCCATGGAAACTAGGATCTGACTCCAGATCTTTACTCCTTGTTGCCTCTCTACCCCACAGTCACGCCCGCAAGCCTCTGTCTCACAACCAGCTGCAGGTGTCCCCCTCCCCTCTGTCTCCAGTCTGACTAAAAGACGACTGCAGCTTCAAGTTCCAGTTGAACCACCGCCATACCCTATACATTTCCATTACTTCAATTAACATGCAACCGTAAGAGTTGCCAAGACTTTGAATAAAACCAACTTTCCACGCACTGACAAAGCTGAATTCAACAGTGATAAAGGACCTACCTTTCTTATACTCTGTAAAATTCATTTGCATCTTTCCATGTCCCTCTCTGGCATGGCACATAGGGCTTTCTGGAAGTACATCGAAGTCCAACAAATGGGGTAAAACCCTGTAGGCACAGTGGAAGAAAGGAGCCAATCTGGAGAGGCCAGGCTGGCCTGGTTATGAACAGACATGATAAAGAGTTTCACAGAAACCTCCCCCAATGACAGGTATGCTGTTTCAATGAGCTAAATGTAAATAATGCCAAGAACAGCTTCCAGTCCAGCTATGACACACTTCACACAGCTCTGCTGGCTCAGTCAGGAGAGGTTTCCCTCTGGCTGACAGAGGAAAACGCCATCTGCAAAACACCAATGTCCCACAAACAGCATTAGGGGTGACAATTTGCTGCACAGACCTAGGGAGAAAGTGACTAAATGAGGGTTGATCATGTCCAGTTAGGCGCCTGCTTCCTCAAAGACTAAAGTCAATCAAAAGGTCACTGCAGCTGAGTTAAGAGCACATGTTGGGGCAGATCCTTGCTTTTCTTCTGTTTTCATCATCTCATAAAGAGTCAGCAGGAGGGAATGGCAGCTAGTAAATAAAAAAGTAAAGAAGCTCCACTACACTGGCCCCTCTCTGTCATGTAAGTTCAGATCAAGTTGTTCCTTGCAATGATTAAACTAAAAATACAGTTCTTTCTTCAAAGAAGCAAGGTCTTTACAGAGTTCATTACAAGGTACAGAATATTGTCTATGTATGCAAAGAACAATCGTATCTGGTCAGATGAAGGGCCAACCTCTCTTTTTCTTTAAGCATCCTTTGTGCCCTTTCTTTCAATAGACTTTAGTGATGCTTTCTTCCACCATTGTGTCCAGCCCCTCCCCAACTCCAAGCAAATTTTTGATACCCATCACTAGATATCCACCCATTCCAGAATCATGGTGCTCATTTAGAGTATCTGCTGTTTTCCTGATGAATCACACAAAAAAGCACAAAGTACAGGAACTGTTCCCACAGCTAGAACAGGTTTCCTACCTTGTACACTTGTCTTATTACAAAAGTTCTATTTCTGAAATGTTCACTATTGTCCTTTTGTATTTTTTTTAATTCTCCTGTATTCTCTCCAAGATGGGAGGAACATACCCTATTCAAGGACTTGTATGCATAGAATCTGCTGAGAAAAAGAAGCCCCATGTCTACCCTCCTTCTGACATGCTTTATGTGGGAGCTGTCTCATGCACCTTTCATACCCTGAACTCAGGCAGGCAAGAAAGGATATCCCAGTTCTTTTTAACAAGTAGCAAGGGAAGATTATAGTTAGGTACAGTCTAGGTCCAGCAAGGCACAAAGGCTTCCCCAGCATCTGCTACACAGGTCCGTATCCTTGGGGCCAAATAGTCATGCACTCCAAAATCTCATTTTAGGGAGACCAGAGCAGAAAAGTCAAACTAAGAATCTCCTTAAATTTACAAAGGTACTTTTTAGGTTGGATTTATACATGTTTTCAATTGTCTTCCTGGAATTTATCTCTGATGTACAGCACATTGAAGATGAAACTGTCCATCTGACCCTAGTTATCAAAAAAAGCAGTACTGATCCTAGCAGGCGTCAGAGGGGCGATTACAAATGAGGGAAGGAGCCACCCTAGCTGATTGGGCACACTTCAAAATCCTTTCCTTTCTGCATCCTGTATTTGCTCCTTATTAAAGCAAAAAATAATAATGCGGTGTTTACTTAGTGCATGGGGTAGCTATAAAATTTAATTAATCACTGTAGCTTAGCTTGCTGAGATTTTTAAATGAAAAGGCCTATAAAAATAAAGTTTCCTATAAAGAAAACCCCTCAAAATTGCCTAACTTCCTGCTTTTACATTGTACCTTATGGGATCAGTGGCTGGACACTGCCTATAGTCCTGATTCAGCAAATGACTTGGAAGTAAGCATATACCTCAGTCAATGGACATCAAAACGTGCATTGATATGGTTGACTTGGAGTGGACTTAAACTGGTGCCTTATAGACCGTCTGCTTCCGTATTTCCTATCCTCTCTCTAAGGGAGTCCAAATTACCAATGGAGCCTTCCTTTCTCTCTCACGGATTTCCAAATACAGCTCTGGTCAAAGTGCGAGTCTCTGTTTAATAGAACTTTACATCATGAATAACCTTATGGGTCTGAATGAGTGGGCTTACTGCACAGCATGTTACTGCGAACAATAATTACATCTAGGATTGCTGATCTAGAAAAAGCAAGATTTCCTCCCCTCTCCCCAACTAGCCCTTGCCTGGGATTTGCCCCAAGGTGTAACACATGCACATGGTGATACAAAAGATGAATGCTGTATCTCCAATGTTTCTTTTGTCTTCTGGGTAATTCAGATTCATCATATGAATACAAACTGTTACAAGCTGATAATCCCCACAGATCTCCTTTCTTCTGAATCAGATACGCTAGAAGAGAGCAAATATTCTTTATTTGCCCTAATTTACAACCTCAAATAAAGACTAGGACATAGGGATGGAATGAACACAGAATGTTTCCTTCTCCTATAGATATTATTTTCACTGTCCCAACCTCAACAGAAAAAAACCTCATGGGTTAATTTTTCAGTTACAGGAAAAAGCAGACAAGGAAGAGGGCCCTTAGTGAGGTACAATAACATGTGCAGGTTTTCTTGGATCAATTGCCAGCATTGACATTGTATCCTTCAGCTAGCAGGCTGTGATGAATGGTACCCAGTAGCATCGGAGAGAGCAATAGCAGCCAGGCAGCATGGGTGACTGCATGCCCTCATAACTAGCTGATGAATCAGGAAACTCAAGAGAGACTCAGAGTGTGGGAGCTGGAGTGGTAAATGTTTTCATCTTTCTCTTTTATGATCTTCCCTTCTCCATTTATATAGGACATTTTAGAGATTGAGCTTTGTTACAAACTATTAGCCCAAGGCAGTGGGTTGGGGAAGTGAGATTTCATGGAAAGACAGAGCACAAGAAAGTGTGAACAACTGGAACTACATGTGATATTAGTGGTTTGTTGTTGAAGGAATTTATATTTGGATTGTAGTTCAGACAGTTGCCTTGATGTACTGGAATAAAAATCAGCACCCAATGTGCCTAGAGACAAACCACAGAACTGTCAAAAAACACTCTCCTTTTTATCTCCCAGAACCTTGAATTCAAAATGAAAAGTCCCCATTCACCCACAGCACAAAAAATACAGCTTGGCAATCACAGTACTGTGCAGTACCATGCTACAGAAAACAAGACAAGCAACTCCCCCCCCAAAAGCACCCAGGGGAGACACTGGTATATCCAATAGGCAAAATATACTTTGTTGCACTCTGTGATACCATAGAGCCTAACTTTAAGCAACTCCATCTCTGCTAATGACCAAGAGCCAGGGACGAACCCATTCAGACTGACTAGGTTTCAATCTAGAGCAATTCTACTGAACTGAGTATTTGTTCCATATTTTCTTCCATATGGTAGAGAAGAATATGGTATTTGCCAAGTATGTGTCATCCATATGTGAGCAATGCTTTCATCCATGTGTGATCAATTCTTTTATGGGTGTTGCAGCTTCAGCTTAGCCTGGTAAGCTCTCTGTCCACCAGCACACATGGATCCACATGGGCTGAGGGTACAGGCTAGTGCTTGTACACCACAACGAGCTGGAAACAACATCATGTTTGTCATGTCCTTAAAATGCTCAGCTCAGCAGAGTTTGTGCATAAAGGTTGTGCAATGGCTTCTCAGAAAACAACAAAAAAATGCACACCAACATAGGTGCTTTTTTAAATGGCAACAGGCAGTCTATGAGTGCCAAGAGTTTCTCTGTTCTCTTAACTAGCTACAGCTCTTAACTACCAGGATGAGAAAGCTGGAGCTATGAAAACAATGTCTTTCCCAGCAGTGTGTGTTTGGGAACACACATTAGAAGCTCCTAACTGCACCCCTCCAACACAAAAATCCACATGGGGAGTCTGTACAGGGAAAAGGATTCCCAGGGACATCCCAGAAACACTTGATTTCTCTCATAGCATGGCAGCCTCACTCAAATGTTTCAATTTATATGAAGATTAGTAGTGATGCAACACTATCAGGTGCTGCATTGTATTTACTTGGGTTTACTGACAGCTTGTAAAGGTGGGAACCACTGAGTTAATTCCACAGGTGCGTTACAGAACTGTGTTAGTTGGCAGAGTAGTCTTGCAGGAGCTCGACAACTGACCAAAGCTAAAAGTATTGTCTACAGCATGTTAAAGTAGCCCTTTTTATCCCTTTAATTGTAAGAGCACTAGTTGTGAAACAGACTTCCTGTCAAATACATGGTTTGTCTTCCACTGCCAACTGGGAGAGCCCTGCCAGGTAATCAGCTGAGGAACAGAACTCCCATTTGTGAGGAACTGAGGGCCTTAACCAAAGGGAAACATTTTCCTTGCTAAATTAATCAGTTTACAAAACATGAGATAGTAGAAAGAAAGGAGGAGGTCGTCTTGTTAAATATTTGCCATTAAATCTCTGCAGTGACTCCTACCATAAATCAGGAATTAAAAAACAAGAGAATTAAAGTCAGTTATTTCCTGCACCATGGTATACAAGATGTCTGCAGGACAGGACTAAAATCTTCACTCTGAAGGAAGCACTAAAGATGGAACTGTCTTCTCCCTCCGAGTACACCTTTGATGGGTGTAGATTCCTTTCTGCTTTCCTTCATTCATTTTTATTAAATTACTTTACATGAAAACATAAGATCTTTGGACAAAGTTTTTAACAATAGAACACAACGCTCACATTTAAATACATAGCTTGATTTTCACAGGGACAGGCTACAATTAATGGATTTACAAACCCAGCTTTACCTTCTATTAAAGTTATTTTTGCCACACTTTTTAGTTTTGTTTTTAGAGTATTTTGTAGAACAGGTCCATATTTTGTCTACTCTTGCTTTCACAGAAGAGAGAAATTTTGAGTTAACCAAACAAAAGTGACTTCCAGGTCCTTCAAGCAGATGGAATGGAACATTCTACAAAAAGCAGAACACCAAACTAAACAATAAAAACCTGAAACCAAAAACACAAAGAAAACCACCATTTTCACACTCCAGTAGAAAAACATTTGAAAAATCGTAATAGTAAATCAGACAAAAGGTGGTGTTGTTGGAAACTTAGGAGGTATTGAATGATGAACACTTAAGTGAGAGAGGCAACCTAACCTGCAGAGTCAACAAAAATCAAACAAGCGATTCACCATGTCCATGAGTATTAATGATATATCTTTCTAGTCTACTTCAACCATGAAAATAAAAAGTCCTCCTTCATCTACCACACCCATTAGAACATTTTCTTATCACCTTCCTAATGCTCAAAGCAAAGAACTCATCGGCCAACTGCGTTCATCCAGGGGAGCAGCAACAAGAAGGAGGAACCAAGACATCAGTGGAGACAATAGAAGATGACTACAAAATCGAGCAGCTTGGCCTGACAGATTGCACATCAGGCTGTGTTCAATAAGTCAGTATTCTGAGTGGTGTGGGTCACTCTAAGCAAATGTCATATTTTGTTTATTTCTACAGGAAAATATGGGAAAGAAGGAAGAAGAGTCTAGGAGGCCAACAGAGGAACCCAGCAAGAGCGACGAATGTTTTGGTTACAGTTGCAGGTTGCTCTGGCAACCATGGGAGATTCCAGGAATGCTTTCAGCCTCATCTTGCACATAACAAAGCCTAAACTTGTCTGGAATATGTTTAGGTTTCATATAGATCAGGCACACCTCATTTGTAAATAGTCTGTGTCACTTTCAACAGAAATACTGGTTCTCAAAACAAATCCAAATAAGGCTGTCAGAATTACTCAGTCAGGAAAATCAAGTCTTCCCATAATTCCAGTAGATATTGGATTTCTGCAGCCCTCGGCCTTGAAAGTCAGGCCCCAAAAGCAAGTCCCAGAGCTGCAGCACTAGAATGATGGAATTAGCACCAATGATTGAGTCTTGAATTATTCCTACAGCCACAATGCATTATACATAGCATAAGCATGAGAATCAGTGGAGGACGTGACCCATCTCCACTTTTGCCTTGTGGTACCCTATCTACTGGTTCAATTTGGGAACCAGGCAGAATCAATTTCTTTAACAAGAAGGCATCAGTGGGAGGAAAGAGGGAAAAACATTCTCATTGATCTCATAGATCTCTCTGTTACTGTGACACAAAAACTCCAAAGAATAGGGTCAAAACACAGCGTCGAACAAATGTAATTTCCAACCTTTGACTTTAGTCATGCAAGGACCACCTTTTCATCTCCATCTGTCTATGATTTCAGGCCAGGGAAACCTGTTGTTGCCACTTGAGTGGTGCTAAATGGAGCAGACAAAAGTTCGTAGTGAGCAAAGCCTGTATGCAGAACAAACCGCTTGTCCTCCTGGCCTAGAGACCCAACATGCTGTGGATGTGGAAAACACGATACCGGCACGTCTGAAGAGCCTCAAAGGCTCATTCTCCCAAACCAAGGATGGGATACCCTGAAAAATGAGTACTCTCTACACTTGTTTCAAGAAACAACAAATATCAGACTACCCTGTTAGTCCAGAATCGTTTCAAAGCTCCTGGAGCATAATTTTTATGCTATATCTCAAAGTCAAACTTCCAGAATTAACCCCTAAATTTGCATGGAAATGAAACAGGAAAACACATTTATCAACATAACTTTGGAAAGGTAAGATGATAGAGTAGAGAATCAATCGCTGTTGAAAGTAAAACAGAAGGGCTAAATAAGAGGACTCCACCTGCTTTTAATTTGAACCCACAACACAAGGGAGAAGTTAAAACTCAAATGGGTACATACCTTTGAAAGGCTAAGTCTGTGCCTGAACAAAAGAAAGAGGCTTTTCACTTACCTCCTGTGGCATCAGAGAGCTCATTAAAAACCAATAAAAAATTATGCAGCTTTTTTCCTTTGTGAAAAAGCACAATTAATATCCTTCAGCAGATGATTATTGATTTTTACAAAGCAATTTACAGGCTTCTAAAGTTATGATTATTCTACCCTCTGGGTGCCAGAAAGGAAGAGTTTTCAGAAGTAGGAATCATATTCTTATTTGCACATCAGCATGGCCAGAATTTACAGACCTCTGAATTTATTTTTTTTTTTTTTGCCCCCAGCATGCTTATGTTGTTGATGTTGCAGTGCTCCAGCACAGGATTAACCCTTTATTCCCTCCCACCTGAGACAGATTTTTTTTTTTTGTGACCTGTTCTTGAAGTATATTGCCTGTCAGATATTCATCCACTACTCACGGCTGGCGGGCTGGATGCTCAGCAGAGTAGACTTCTTGTCAGAAAATCAGCAGCTGCTCGTATATCACACTGGTCATTAGTAGAGGATCATTCTGGACCTTTGCCCACAGCACCTTGCTATGGCAAGAGAAAGGCTATAAAACCCTAGGCCCTGTCAGCTGTTGTCATTTAGGTGAGAATTTATCAGGTCTCAGAGTGCCCTCTGACTGGATTATTATGAATAATGAATGAAGCTTTATGCCACACTAAGGCATTAATAAGACTGGGATGACTGGGAGAAATTCAGTACAACATCATAGCAGTAACTTTCTACGAGAAAGCACACAGTTGGTGGGCTCGCAGGATTTAGCTTCTGTTAGATACTGTGACTGAAACGAGGAGTTCATTTAATTATTAACCAAGTAGCATGATGCTTTTGGTTTAGCCTATGGGTAGTATTACTGACCTGCTCATGGAAATCTTGCAACAAAAGACTTTCTACCCTCTAACCAAACACATTCTGTTCCTAAGAAGCTAGATTGGTGAACCCTCCCCAAAACAAAACCAGTGAATGTTAATCTCCAAATTTACATCTAATCCAACTTAAAAAAAATAAAGGATATGTAAAAGCAACCAGTTCACAATAACTCCCTAAGATCCCCTAACACGGAAGTTGGCTAACCTGTTGGTGATACTCTGGGGATATTAGTCAGGATTACTGATTTTCTTCCTTGTTTTTCCTCAGTTCATTCAATATGTATCCCTACAGCGCACAAATGAGGAACAGAGAAGGAAGGGGATGAAAAGGCAGGCACTGACCTAACCAGGGGGAAGAAAAGCAACAATCACCAAAAAAACCAAGATGCACAGCAGAGACTATTGACAATAATCAACCTCCTAGTGCGGCAGTTCCAGCTGCACTCCAGAGAACAGAGCCCACAGAGCTGACAAGCACTTAAAGCTGTCATTTATCTTGGTATCAGCTCCACTACGAAAATTATTTTTTAAGGCTGGACGCACTTAGAGACTCTAATATCTCAGGCACATAACCTATTCAAAGCTTAGACTCTTACTATTCATATTACCATGTCCTCAGCAAAGACAAAAACTACAGTCTCTTTCAAATAAACATGTTCTCTCTAAACTAATTTTCTTCTTATTTCTCCCCTTTAATTTGGCATACAGTCTCCAGCAAATCCTTGCTAATACTAGTCCAGATCTTCGTTCTTCCAAATGGCTCTAAATAAGGGGGCAGCGAAGCAGGACCCAGCCTGAAGAGCAGCAACTGGAGATATTATGTCTCCGAAACACAACTCTCTCTCGGATAGGAACGTGTCATTCACAAATAATATTTTAACTTGTTACTTACGCACACGTAGGCAGCACTAGGACTTGGTCTCTCACATCTATCTCTCACTTAGTTGTTTTTACAGCAGAGCCACTGATAGACAGTCAAATCATGAAGAGAGAGAAACTATCTTTTTAAAAGGGAATATGCCTTTTTGGCAGGGACTGGATGTAGGAAACAACCATTTGAAAAGGTTCAGTTTTCAGCTTAATCATACAGTCAGAACTAGGAAATGGGAGAGCATCGTGAACCACAGCTCAGGACAGGCTGAGAGCAAAGCGCTGATCTCATGGGCCATACTCAAGATCCCGACACCAGGACTAGGGGCAGACTTCGGCACTCATTCAGGGTAACCAGAATTTTACAAGCAATCACATCAGAGAAGTTTAAGAAGCTTTTCTTTAAGATATCAGTTAAATTATCAAGTGTGGTACAATATTAACAATACAAGATTTTAAATATAGTCATAATGTAGCAGCCCACAAAAGAAATACTAGGAAAATTAGAAGGCCTTGACTTATCCCAACTCAATTTCTGCTTTTTGGCCTCTGCTGCTTGGACTCAACCCTCACTTTCCAGTACAATATTCAAGATCTCATTTTCTTTAATTATTTAAGAAAAATCTGACCTGGAAAGGTAGACAAATATTAACCCTGCCCCCAACCCCAAACTTTTACAAACAGTACATAAGAAAACATCCTAGGACAGCAAATTTCTTTATAATAAAATAAACTAGTACAAATCT
The DNA here is from genome assembly GCF_032191515.1 of Phaenicophaeus curvirostris. Classification (NCBI taxonomy): domain Eukaryota; kingdom Metazoa; phylum Chordata; class Aves; order Cuculiformes; family Cuculidae; genus Phaenicophaeus; species Phaenicophaeus curvirostris. Next base: position 13,641,257 of record NC_091399.1, on the reverse strand, counting down.
GATTTGCAGTGACAATGTGGCTCTTTTTGCATACTTTTGCTATTCTTTTATGAAAAGGAAATCATAACGATGAAGATGATGACAATCTCTCTCTTTCTTTAGTACCTAGAAATAATGTAACATGTTTTATTTCCATTTTTTCAGTGTCAGAGACCTCTAATTATAACAAAACTTTGTGTAATCAGGAACTCTGAAAACACACTGCACAAGTCCTACTGAAACAGACAGATTCCTATAGATATTTCCTTTCACTGAATTTGAAATATTTATCGTAAATATCACTCACTGTATATTTTGTGGATAATAATATCTTCATTTTTTTACTGCTTTGATCTAGAATACCTCATATTTGCATCCTGCCACTTGTGTTATATATAAAGAATTTAAAGATGACAGCATAGTCACGTATGGGTTTTCAGCTTGCGGATCTTTTTGTATATCAGTCTTTTTCACACAATAAGTCGAGAATGTAAATAATCTATGCTTGATTTCACATTGGTGAAGCGAGCTTTGAAAGCTCTTAGAAAACAGAAAACTAAGTTTTCTCTCTTATTTTTTATTTAATAATCTTGATGACTTCAGATGCTTTTTCAATATAGTAGGAAGGTTTGTAAACTCACAGCATTTGTTTTCTAGGAGCCTCCTCTTTTGCTAAATCAGATACAGTCATGTTGGGGATGAACAACAGCGAGACAGAGTAGAAAGTTCCCAGACCTGCCGTTAACTAAAGCATGATGGCTATGGGTCTGGGGCTTTTTGTTTGGGTTTTTTTAAGGGGTCTATGGGAATCTGAGTGACAACAGGAACTGGGTATTCACCTCACTTGAGTTTCCTCTCTGTGCCACATAACCCTACTGAGGCTAAGCCATGTTTGGAACACTGATAGTTGATAACACCTTGTTTCAATACATGTCTGCTGAAGGCTTTCCTTCTGTTCCCCATTACTACCTTCTCTGATGGAGCTGCTCTGCATGGATTTTGGGGACAGTAGGTGCTGCTAAGCCCATTCTGAACACGGTATCCAGGCCTCCACACCATGGGAGGGGGGCCTGACAAATACCACAGGGCTAGAGGCGCTTAATTCTAGTCTCTACATAATGATGATCTGCACAGACAGCTCCTTCTGCTTGCACTTCCTTCTGCCTCCCTTGGCTCACAATCCATACTGTTTTCCAAAACTTTAATTTGTACTCTGCAGAAAATTATGTACATGTAATTATTTCCACTAAAATATTTAGAGGGCAGGCCTGCACAAGGACTTTTGCAAAGGCAGATGCATGAGCCCAGTTTGCTGAGGGGCAGGCATGTGTTGGGGCAGACAACATCACACTCTGCTTTTCTTAGCTTGTTAAAAGACAAAAAGAGAAGTTACGCTTTGGATATCAAGCATCAGCTAAGAGCACATTCATAAATGAGGTTACACATCCTTAAAGGATATTGTCCTTTACAGAGGAGTATAGGGCTAGGAGAAACCGGGCAGCATGAATCCTCCCCATGTCATAAGCAATGCGACAGAGGCAAACATGTTTGTAGAACTCGGAAGAAGTTAATTATGGTTTCTTCCATATCTTTTAAATAACCATTTGATATTTCCAATGTCTTACTGCAAAGAAAAATTGTCAGTGACACCTGAGATGTGATAAATCAATTAAATAGCAATTCAATTTTTTTTCTTTCTAAAGTCATTGCACTGTGGTAGGTGAGGATTTGCCCATGCAGTTACTCCTGAGTGATCTTAACATATCAAGCTATTCTCATGTTATGTTTTACAAACAGCTACCCCAATTCACTGGAAAATTATATTCAGGGGCAAACTCGCTCTGGAGTGTCCCAGTGTCCAGGAATTACACAAAGCAGAACAGAGTCATTCTGAGGAAAGAAGGGATTAAAATCTGTAATTTGTAAATAATGGCTTAAAATACAGCTTCGGAGGCACTGGAGAGATTTCTGAATTCCATTGCATTTTGACTATGGAAAAATAACTAAATGCATACATAAAAGTTAAAGTTGCCTCCTCTATGCAATAATGAATTTTCACATGGGAACCACCTCCCCTTTTTTTTCTGGTGTGCCATTGTAAAGGAGACATTACCTCTGGAAAAAAACCAAAAAAACTCAACAGAAACTGCCTAGATCAGAGTTCCTGCTCAAAGAAAAAGCACATCATGCAAACATAGCAGGACCCCTCACTTATGAGAGCCACCCAACCTTCTAGAGTGTGCCTGTGAGCACTGGGGAGAGCCATTATGGCCACTCATCACCACTCCTTTTGATAGAAAGTTTCCCCTAGTGAAACTGTACAGATTCAGGAAACAAACCTTCCCTCTCCCCTTGCCAGGTCCCTCCACACAAATCATCTGGTACCATAAGGCAGAGGTGCTATGATTTCTGGCTCACCCCAAGGGCTGGGTTTTGCTGTCAGTAGGGTTCTGCCTCATTCCATGGAGAGTTCTATGGGTGTCCTTCCCTAATTTGGGCCAACAAAAAGTAATAGAGATCTAGCCCACTCGAGTGTCCCATTGTGCTTGTCTTTCAGCAGAAAGCACAATTACCAACTCTTATCCCAGAAGGAAAACATACAAATCCCTCTAGTTCCATAACTGTTGATGAGATAAAAATCCAATTTATTTTATTTTTTGACTATTTGGAACTATAATCTCTTTTCTCCTGCTTGCTGAAGCCATTTACCTTCTTTTAGTACCTCAGACTCTGGTTAAGCTGAACTTCCGTGAGCTCTGTTGTTGGGCACACGCTCCAGTCTTTGCTTTGGATGAAAGCTACAGGCAGCCACACTCACACCTCTCATTTTAAAATATGAGACTGTTAATGCAGGGAGATTACACTACAAGTTTTAAGTTCTAGGCTGCATAATCTAGGACAACTGGTATAACTTTTTAATTGTAACTGAGCTAATGGACACATCTAAGAACACAAACACTGGATAACTAGCTTTAGTTTATTATCAGCAATAATGAGTAGCAACCCATTTATTTTAAAAGTTAACATATACACTATAAAGTTAATAAGAATCTAGAGTCAATTAAAATAACAATCAGGGCATTTTACTGATTTTTCAGCATCTTCCAGCTACCTTTTATCTGTAGGAATTCTGTGCCTCACACTACACTGATCTGGCAGTTTTCAAGGAAGCTGATCATTTCCATTTAAGAGCTCTATTTACTTTACTATGATCTAGAAAAACATGCTGCATTAAATATCTCTAGTTTGCTATTATGTATGTCTGATCTATGCTACGTATTCTATTTTGCAAAGCTTAAAACTGTTTTTCAAGTTTAAAATTTCTTAAAACTTGGATTAGGAGAGTCTGTGATAAGTGGACGAAAAGAATAGTCTTAACCAGCCCATATTTTCTATGTGCTAATTCAAGGTTCTCTTCTGGAGAAGAACTTTTTTTTCCCCTAAATTTATTTCCAACTACTTTTGTTTTCCTTGAGGGACCTTTGAAACACTATATTGCTACTTTTCATGTTTTTTATTTGCCCTCTGGAACAATAAAGGCTCAAAGGTTCATAAATATGCATTCTGTAAATGTATTATGCTGACAAAGTGTTGCTCAGATAGCTGTTCTTGCCTTTAGGGAATGAATAAGTTTACAGCATGCTTAAACAACAGCGTAAGGGGAAAGAGAGAGAGGGAGAGAGCTGTGTCAGCGTGTGGGCTGAAAATGGAACAAAAGAGTTATCCTGAATGCACAGAGAAAATAGAAAAGAAAGTTAGATAAGACACCACAGCTAATACCTTGCAGTAAGCAGGAGTGGGGACTTGAGGTTGTTACTCACCACTGATGTCCTTAAGAGGGTATCGTACCTTGTTTTCTGGGAAGGCTACACAGCCAAAACATACCAAACTTCATTTGCTAATTTTGGCACCCAAATCAGGATAATTCCATTGTTCCCCCCAAAACACTTGGTTCCTGGCAGGGCCCTTGTCCCGGTTAATTCGCATCCCATCAGACACAGATCTAGTTCGGCTTCACTCATCTCTGTCTTACTGGAAGCTTAGGGCTGATGCCTGATACATACACTTTTGGCAAGAAGAAAATATTTAGCGATTAAAAAGTACCACTTAAACACGTACCAAATTAGTATTCTAAATGGAATATTAATTAATGTTGATGTGACAGTAGGTTTTGACAGATAAGCCTCAGGACCAGCCAAAGGAGGAAGGATGAAGCATACATCTATATTTGAAATAAAAGCTGCTGACAAGTCTTCCACCACATTCTTAATATCAAGCATTTCTTAAATGCTGCGAGTTCACATCCAGGTTTAGAAGCAGGGGCAGCAGGGAGACACACCACAAACAGCAAAATGCCACATATTGTCTTGCACATAAAACTGCAATAAACCTGGAGACAGGAGCACTTCACATGATGTTTCTCCACTTCTGAGCAGCCAAAGCAGAGCCAATCCCACTTCCATCTCCATTTGACAGCATATGAGTATGTAAACACCCACTCTACTCTTTACAAAATTATGACTTCTGCAAAAAGTAGTATCTTCAGGCAAGGCTAAACAAACATGACAGTGCTTTGAGGCTACACAGGTGATCTCTTAGACCTACAAATCTTAAATCCCTGATACTTTGTATGTATAAAATCCAAAGAGATAAAGCAGCCAATCAGTTCCTACCTCTAATTTTGTCAGCCTTCAAACTATTGGCTAAATGTCTCCTAAGCAAATATATTTTCATACTTTATCATCTAGACTTTTGTCTGGTTCATTTCTTGGTGACCATTTTGGGATCACCTATCATATATATCAATACAGGCTACTAAATTATTCTTTTTGGCCTGAGACTATGTTCAAACTAATTTGATCTTTCAAAAGCCTTATGCCTTTCCTGGTCTGCTTCATATCATTCTTCCACTTTATGTTACACCTCCTTTAGGCCAGGATTAATATCTTACAGTTTCTTGATACTTATTTCATAATAATTTTGTTCAATTCTCACTTTGTTTCTTCTTCTCAACTGTGAGCAAAAGCAATCTCCAGCTGAAGACTTAAAGGATGCTCTTTTAGCCATGTGAACAATTAACAGTGCCTGCAAAAGTAAAGTACCAACAGAATAGGAAACCCTCTTCAAATTCTTCCCTGGTATGTTGTATCATACTGTTCTCAAAAACCACCCAATACATTGAAACCAAATTAAATATCCAGTATGCGTTACATACCAGGAAGAAAAACCACATAGTTTCTAATCTAAAGCTGTTCTTTTCACAGAAGGCAAATCTTTGCAAAAATAATTATCGAGCTATGCCTCATCAAAAACTCCTCCAAATGCTGCAAAGAAAGCATTGCAAAATATATTTCCTGATAGCAGACTCTCAAGATATGTAATCCTGCTTTGCTGTGTAGTGTTCAGTGAAGCCCCAGACACTGCTTAGAGCAAGTTTGGGTGTTTGAGAACATAGCATCTGATTATCCCCGACAGTTATCCACCAGGGAAAGGCTGAATTCAGTCCACTTCACAGTTCCAAAACTGGGGTGAATGATGCACATCCACCTCAAAGTCTGGAAAGGCATCTGTGCTAGATACAAAGGACTCGAAGGGAATGGTGAAGGCTCTCTGAGAGGTTTGCCCCATGAACAAGGACGAAGAGGCAGTCAAATAATCACATCATCTCTTGTGAAGATATAAACCCATGTTCTGACTTTTCTCCTCTCATCCAAAGCTTTCCACAAGAAGCAGCAGGGATCTAACAGCCTGCAAAGCATCAGTTTTAGCCTGAGTGGCTGAAACTGTCTCTGACAGGCACGTAAAGTTTGAAATAGAAAATAAAATATAATTATTTCACTAGTCCTCTCTATTCTTCCTCTCCAATTTGCACTCAGCAAAAGCCCAAATCCTGTTTTTTCCTAACCCGTAGCTCACGTCAACATATTGTCCCATGTCCACTGCCACATTTGCCATCTCAATTTTGCTCTGCTGAGAAAACTTCATATGCTTGAGCATATATTTATTTCCATACAGCTCTTTTTTCCTTAGTTAAAATGATCAAAAGTGCACTCTTCGATATACAGTATGTTCCTACATCTAATATGCAAATGTTCACCCAGTTACTTCTCAACCATCTTCAGGCAGTGACTCTTGATTTAATGTAAACACAACTCACAAACAAAAGCCTGCTTGCAGAGCACAGAATTAAAAAGGAGGTTTTCTTGCTTAAGAGTGGAGCAGTCTCCCTCCTTTACCACCAATGCAGGATCAGTAAGTTTTCTTAAAAGTTTATCTCAAAGCAATTAAGATATCAACTTGCAAAAATAGAGCAATACATTCCAAGACTAAATGTGAGGCCAAGACATTACAAAACTCCAAGTAAATATATTAACATAAAGCATTAAAACAGCCTTAATCCATGTTTTCAGAGCAAATTTCATCACACATTCATCAGCCAAATTAACTTAGTACCTCCTAAACTCTTGTGTAAAATGACTTTGACCTAAAAACCACTACTCTATTGACACAACATCACACAGCTGTACTGCAGCAAAGTAGAAGGGGTTTTCCTATAAGCCTTGAACTGTGTCAGACATTTACCCTGAGCTGCAGACACAGCCGACATCAGCTGAGCATCTTCACATGACTGTATGCAATTTAGTTCCCTAAAATTGCACTGATTGCAAATGAGAAAACAAAGTTAAATTGTTGGCCACTAGTTCAATCCTACCCTTTGCTAGTAAAAAGAAATATTCCTGGTATGGACTAGGCTAGGTTTCAAACTGAGACTGTATGCAATAAAACTTCAACATTCAATCAAGGATGACAGAAGTGGGAAATATAATAATCCAACTGCCAGCCAGGTTGTTCAGTCTGCAAGCATTCAATGGCACAAGAAAAGAGGAAGTCCTAGAATGAAGAGGGGGGGAAAAAAAGAAATAGGCTCCTGAGCTATTCAAGACAGAGACAGACATACTGTGAGGGTTTCCAACAGAAAGATAACAGACCAAGTCAGAAGACACAGATGCTCACACGTTCTGCATCTCTCCCACAGATCCAGTTTAATAAAGCACAATTGATGATCGTTTTTTTCTTTCCTTTTTTTTAATCTATTATTAGGTTTTTCAAGTGTGTAAGTGTTTCTTAATCAAAAGAACAGTTCCATACAGCTCTTGACATCAAAGGAGAGCATTTCCAAAGCTATTACAGTATCAAAGTAATATTCTGTGCGGAATCTAAGGTGAACCATTGGAATAATCCTTCTGGGATAGAGATAAAAAAATGCTGCATTCAATGTTGCCCAGAAGCATCCAAAGCAATCTATCAAAAAGGCCATAAAAATATTGGGCCACACTTACTTGATGCATGTACTCACTACTACTATTATTTTCCTCCATTTTCTCTTTGTCTGGTTAGCTACTAATCTTACCTTTGTCTGCAAGTTCCTGCTGTATATATATGAAAGCATCAGAGCTGATTAGCGAGTCACAGGAGGAAATTACTTCTGATGTGCTTCAAATCCATAAACCTTTTATATAGCTGAATTGTACCACGGAAAAAGCACATTATGGCAAAAATAGCAGCATTGTAGCAGCACGAGGTGAGCCTGCCTGATATTAGCAATCGACTTCATGTGCCCTTAACAGATTTTTGCCATGATGAAGAGAGTTCTTACTGACTTTTCTACTTATTGAATATGCATTTGATAGTGAACTATATTTAACTACAGCAGTTTAGTTTGATAATCATTTCAATAAAAGGCTTTAGTCACCCCGTCAACCCTCAACTTCATTACAAACCCTGTACAAACACAGACTTTTCCCTTCACCCATATGAGTGAAATATGGTTTTATTTGCAGAAGGGATGGGCAATTTGGTAGCAGTCATGACTAAGTGAACCAAGAGGGCAAGGGAAGAGAAGGATGGAAGTTAAGGAGGAGTAACTCAACAGCACAACAGCAAAAGCTGTTGCGTCTGACAACTGTAGTTAACTTGCTCCTTGAACTAAACATCTGGTAACATTTTCATCTTCTTGAAACTTGTAAAATGCTATGGTATTTGGGAGTTCATTAACAAAAGAAATTCTAACAGTACAAAGACCACAAAAAACATTTCTTACTGGGCCACAGGGTTTTCTAATTCTTGACTCATAGTTTACTTCAAGAATATTTTAGAAATCCTCCATTTGCTTATAATTTTTTCAGAGTATTTTTAGCATTAATTTTCAGCAGGCACATATAGCAAGGTTGCCTCTTACCATATCCTTATCAGAAAGGGATAAATGTGGCTAGATACAGATGAGACATTAGGCAGCTAAGAAGAAAATAAGGCCAGCATGGAAACCAGAGAAAACTCTGTGGTTATCAAAACACATTTAAAAATTGCACACTTGTCTGCCACTGCAGGAGAGAGCCTGGCAGCTGATGGTATGGGATGCTCTGCCCTCCAGTGCAAGCAAAAGAGAGCCAAGGATACAAAGCTAGTTAGAAACAATCATGTCCCAATTCCTTCTGCCCTAACACTACTGCTAAAGCTATATTGGAAACTGAACTTCAGGTTGAAAGAAGCCAGCAAAGTTTTATAATTTGATACTAAATGAGCTGTAAAGAAACTCCAACCTTGTCAATATTCAAGCAGCATTAAGAGTCACTCAGCCACAACAACCCAACACACACCCATCCTGTGCTGTAGAAACTGTTCGTAACCAACCTTCGCGAAAAAAAACAAACCACAAAAAAAAAATCTCTTAAAAATTGCCTCACTCTTATACATACATAAATTGCTGTATGATGGTTGTCCACAGTACATGGAATTAACAACCACTGCTTCTGGGAATTATTTTTGAAAAGAAAACTGGAATTAGGCAAGGATGCCTTACTGACTACCCAGTAGCTGGAATGGCAGTGGGCACTGCATTTACCTCTCTCTAAATTAGCGCTATTCCAAAGCATAAAGCAACTATAGGATCATAAGAAAAATGCAATCCAAACCTGCTGTGACCAAAAATACAATATTCTTGCCTCAGTCTATGATCAGATAGCATGTAACAAACAGCAAACCTGGAATGAATACTAAGCTTTTGTGCAAGTATTGCTGTAATTAAAATAGGCTGAAGTACTTGCCAACACTACAGATTTATTAAGAACTTTCAAGCCTGAAGAAAACTAGGAAGAACTGCAAAATTCATTTACCAAAAGGAAACAAATAGCTGATGATTTTTCACTATGGTCAAACACAAGATAATGCACTATAGTAAAAATAACGGAAAGCATCTTTTTTGTCCTTTTAAATTAAGTTTGGCTTAAAATTTGTTATAAATTAACTACAGAAGCAGACAAACCTGCAGACAGATCTTTAAAAGTATTAAACTCCTGCATTAGACAAGGAAAGATGCAAAATAAAAGAGCCAGATTGCAGCTTGAGCAATGCAGAGACAATCTGGAAGACATTGATCCTGATCAAACTCAAACACCAAACTTAGAGTGTTTAATCTGAAAGTGAGGCAGTTAGGAGAAAAAGTTATATACCACCTTTTAGAGCAACCTTTGTAATGCTCACTGTCAAAATCATCCTTGGGAAGTTTATCTGCTTGCAGCACAAAGGATTTTAAGGAAACTCCCCATCCAAACTGGGACACTCCTTTCCTTCAACACCATAACCGTATTTTCCTTAACCTCGGAGAAGTTAACAATCTCCCTTCACAACTAGGGAGGGATCCTCTGCTGTAGGTCTTTGGAGCATCCAAAAGAAGAGCTATACAGCTGAGCAGCTCACAAGATGGGGAAGAGGTCCTTTGGATCTGCAGAAAGTTTTCAGAATGAGCTGGATTAGCTATGCTATTACTTCATAGGATTTACTAACCTTGTGTTTGCTTCTTTACTCATCCTTGTTGCATACATACACAGGAAGAGCACCACCACACACCTTCAGGGGTAGGCAAAAAAGCAATGAAATCTGTTCTTCCAACTATCTCGTTCTTTGTATATCATAAAGGATTTAGTAAAGCTTTGGTAGATTCCAAATGTCAGCAAAAACAGATAATCTGAAGGGCAAATTTGCTAATTATTTGTCAACATGATCAAAAATTGAGAAATGTGTTCATAGATAGCTTCCCCCTTAAATCCATGAAAAAGCATTTGTGCTCTCACACAATTTGACAAATTGAGGTATGCCGCTGCCTGAAACAAAGAGAATAATCCTCTGTGGTAAAAAAAACCCAAGCTATCACTAGGAAGTCACAGTGAACTGAGCAACACTTTATAGCAAGATATATGCTTATATACTTTGCATTTAGCACAGGCCATAACACTAAAGATCATTATTTGTATTTTTACTACCTTTAATGGCTTCATATTTGCCCTACAGAAAGCAAGCAAGAATCTTAAAAGACATGAAATTATACATGGAGGTATTTATTACAGGTAAAACGTTTCACATACTCGCTTACAATCCTTTAAATATGGTGTAGACAAAATAGCATGAGAAACTGAACCACTCTGGGGATGAGATGGAAAGAGGCAGTTACAGGAAAAGATTTCTATCCTATGGAAAATGTCATTTTTTGCGCCTGCATATTTGAGAGACTCATGTATTCTCCTATTTCCTCTGCCTCACTTGTCTACAAGATGACAAGTGATGCCCAGCTACTTTGGCATATCATATTGCATTGTGTCATTCCACCACCTGCCAATGCCAGTGGCCCATCAAGCCTGAGAAATCAAAAGAAGCAATTTGCTAGAAACTGGGAAAAGAAAAAAAAATACACATTTTAGCCAAAAATAGAAAGCTGTTTTGTATTAGCAAATAGACCAAGAATATTGAACTACAAAAGTAAGTGAGTATGAGTAATGTAGGTATCAATCTCATAGTTAGATTCAAGGATTTCAAGGCATTTCAGTATTTCTGCATCAAGAGCTATGTGGAAGACAACATCCATCTCAGAACAAGTATGATTCTGCAAAACACTGCTGTTCTCCATACTTTTCTTTAAGGGCAGCATATCTTGTGATCACAGAAAAGGTAAAGCAACTGAAAGTTTTAAATAAAAACAATGTTATGGAACATAATCAAACATGTAGTTATTTTTTGCTGGCGACAACAGAAGCAACTGCCCTTGAAAAGATTTTTTTTAAAAAAAAAATCACTTGTCCTTTAAGTTTAGTGCTGAATCAAAAAGAAGTCTATTTGTTATGCAGTCACAGGAAATTCCTTCATTTTTATACAGTCCACATCTATCAACAAAATTGGCTTTTTTAAAAAGAAAAAAAAGGAAAAAAATCACTATTTCCTTTGCTCTGCAGTGAATATTAATGGACACAATACAGACAGAGAAAACAGCAAGTTTACCAGTATTTGCCAAATTACGGCAATCATTTCAAAAGCTGCTATACTTTGTGTAATTGTTTTGTTGCTTGTGATGCTGCACAACTACTCTTAAGAAGAGTATTTGTTAAAGATCTAAACCTGCACTATACAGAGCACTACGTGAGATCTCCTCTCAGACAAATGTTTTCCCTCAAAATCCTGCATACTGTGGCCTCTTAATTTTCTCAATAGCTGTCATGTGCAAATTATGTTTTGCAATGCATCCTTTGTGATCCACAGAAGTAACACAAAGCCTGCTCAGAGTCTCCTAGTCCAACTTCTGCGTAACTGAGGCTGTAGCAAAGCAGTTCGTGATGTTACCAGATTCTCAGAACGGAAAGGGATTTTAATGTCCTGGTAGGGAGAAGGTAAAACCACAAAACATTCTCATCCTCAAATCGCAGCAGAAGCACATGAGAAGGCAAGCACAAAATTACTAGGAGAATAAGAGAAGTAGAAGGTTACCAAGCGAGATGCTGTGAAAAGGGCATAACGTTGAAAGGAAAGATTCTCAGAGCAAAGAAAATCACAGAATGGAGCAGAGCTAAGAGGTAAAAAGCAGAACTGAGAGCTAAGCATGGTGTGAAATGCAGAATCCCACAGAAAGTGGGAATGCTAAAAAAAGGCCAGAAGCACTGTAGGAACTCGCTATACTTCAGAAAAAGAGCAGAAACCAGAGGTACAAATATACAAGAGGAGGGCAGAAGTTGTGAGGTTTGCATGCTGCTCCAAAGTTGCTGAACTCCTCTAGGACTCCTGCTCACTTACACAATTTGCTATGAATTATTCTGCCTGGGAATATCTCTCTGGCACATGATGGAAACCCATATAGAGCAAGTTGCATGGAAAAATAAAATGGAAACAGACTCATAATTAGGGTCAACCTGTACACAGGGTCATTAAGGTAAAAAGTGTGCCATGTTTCTCTGTACTAAGCAGGAGATCAGGGTTTTTAATAGCAAAGATATCCAGTTTAAAAGCATCTACGTAATAAATGCTCAGTACATGTAAATAAAGTCCCTTTGTGGCGTCCAAAGATGGACATCCTTAGAGGACAGTAGAACAGTTATTCTCCCTCTGTACTTGGCACTGGTGAGACTGCTCCTTGAATACTGTGTTCAGTTCTGGGCCCCTCACCACAAGAAGGATGTTGAGGCTCTGGAACGAGTCCAGAGAAGAGCAACAAAGCTGGTGAGGGGGCTGGAGAACAGGCCTTATGAGGAGCAGCTGAGAGAGCTGGGGTTGTTTGGCCTGGAGAAGAGGAGGCTGAGGGGAGACCTCATTGCTCCCTATAACTACCTGAAAGGAGGTTGTGGAGAGGAGAGTGCTGGCCTCTTCTCCCAAGTGACAGGAGACAGGATGAGAGGGAACGGCTTCAAGCTGCAGCAGGGGAGATTCAGGCTGAACATTAGGAAAAAAATTTGAGTTGAGTCACCTTCCCTGTAGGTGTTTAAGGCACAGGTGCTGAGGGGCATGGTTTAGTGTTTGATAGGAATGGTTGGACTCGGTGATCCGGTGGGTCTCTTCCAACCTGGTGATTCTATGAAATGGCCAGATTCTATGAAATGGCTGCACGAGCAGCCAGAGGGTGAGTTCATACCACAATCTCCCTCAGACTGGCTCGTTCAGAGGTTAATATCCTTGTAGGCAACTGGTAACACTGAAAGTACAGATGGACAAGCCTACTGTACCTCACTTTACCTGGACAGACTGTGTTCAAAAGTACCACTTTTATTCATTTACAATCTAAACAAAACACTACACAAATCAGACTAGTCAAAGATGCAATGCTAGCTCCTGTAATCATCATCTGTTAGTTTGATACTGTATCTTTTTTTAAAAATACATTAACAAAAAGTAGCCCCAAAACTACGACAACATATTTGCCACATGACAATTTCAAATGAGGCATGTATATGTTTCCTGTTTATGTAGTGTAGCAAAGCAAAAATGATTCTGATACTCCTCCAGCAGCACGTGTTCATTGTAGGGTACACGTAAATTATTTTAAGGGAATAATACATCTCCAAGGACAGTTTCATGGATTAAATGTCAGGAATGAAATATTGTATTTCAACTTAGTTAGGACCTTAAAGAATTAATATAAAGGTAATTATGGAGAGGTCTGAAGAACACAATCGATTTCTTCACTATTTCAATTCTAAGGCTCTTTATGCAGTCAAACAAAAAGAATTCTATTTCAGGTTTTCATTACGTAAAATTAGGAAGTTATGTAAAGATGTAACACTGACCTTATTTTGACAGAATCACAGAGTACCTGATATAAAAGTAAGCTCTGATTTAGGACTGCATGTTAAGCATAGAGTTTTACGCTCAATTACTGTGAAATAAATTACAACTATGATCTACAGTTCTTTTTGCGTAGCTTGATGGTCCTATACAAAGACTAAAATTAAAAATCAGGAGTCACTAAAAAGGCTAAACTCCAACAGGAGCCCCATGAAGCAGGCAGAATTTATACATTTGGAAGTTACTTTGCTGCAGGCAAATCACTGCCAGCATTCCAAACCAACCTGTGAGGCAACTTACTGCAAAAGTTTATTTAATGAGATGACAGACCGTATGCAACAGAGGGCATATTCTCCAATAGATGCATCAGTTAGTTACAATGGGATTCCAATAGTGATTATGGCATTTGGGTACTGCTCTAATAACAAAATCATACTATGTCTAATTTAAAGTTCTTACAGAAAAGACACATAAATCATTAATCACAAAATATATGCAAAGTTCTCATAGCAGACCATATTAGAATACCTTAGCTGTCTATATAAAAGCTTGAGGCAATTTTGAGAACTACTAATGCCACTTAAAGAACACATTCAAGACTGAAAACACCAACAAATAAAAGAATATGCTATCTACGAGTAGCATGCCTAATTTTGCGTATATTACCTGAACGTCATACATTTCTGCCCATTTCAGACCATTGTCAACTTACGCATTCTCAGAGAATAGAAAATAAAGCAATTTTCAATTAAAATAGTTTTATAAACAGATTACTTAGCATCATAAACATTTCATTTCTACCTAAATTCAACATTTCTACCTAAATAGGTAGAACTTTTTTTTTTAAGTGTTATCTCTTGGAACAATCATCACCCTTTTGTATCGTAACAGCTTTAAGAAATGACAGCTTCCCAAATACTGCATTGGTGAAGTTTCACAAGGTCTTCCTGGGATTTGTGACATTGTGAGGGATGGCAAGTGTTACAGGAATAGAACGCCAACAACAGATAAGGGTCAACTGCATGATCCTTTGCCCTTCTAGCCGGAGATAACAATTCATATCGAATTGCCCACTGCTTCATAAAACTCCAGGCAAATGGGTCATTTCTTCCAATTGGTTATCCCCAGAGAGAAGTAAGAGATGAGGGAGGAAATACTGTGGCCTAGAGGCCCTGTGCTGGCTGTTGGATCAATGGCCAGTGTCAGCAGGCTTCTATTTAATGATGCTCAAACCAGCACCAGCCTTGCTAACGGCCACACTTACCACTGATACCCACACACAGGAAACAGGGTTCTGGAAAGACCAAATAATTGCCTCATTTTGCAGTATGCAGAATCTTTTTTTTAAAAAAAGGTGTACAGCTTGCATTTTATTTTGATTGGATCAGTCCTTAAATTTTAACAAAGAAAACACATTCACATTCAAAACAGTGCAATCCAACGGTTAAGGGCAGCTAGTAGCAAGTACATCAGCATGAGCACAGATCAGTTTACAAACATTACCTATAAAGCAGCATGCGGTGTTTTGTATGCCTTGCTAATATATATTAAAATGTATATAAGATTATTGTTCATATACATGGGATTTTATTATTACACTTTTAAAGGTAAGACATCTTTAGCAAACAAACCAAAAACCATCAAAAAATAGCAACCAACAACAAAAACACACTACAGCAAAATACAAAAACAATACAGGGCAACCCTTGTCCTGCTTCTGCTGTTATACAAGGACAGAGTCGTAGAAGTAATCTTCATATCCATGCAAGTTCTGTTATGGAACAACTAAATTACAGAAACAAGACGTCTGTAAATATTTCTTCAAAGTACTGACTTACTTTATTATTGGATATTCCATGCAAACTATCTAGAGACTCTCCCACATGAGGCAGGATTTTTCAGCCAGGCAATGACTTAGCCCCCAAACACACAGCACAGGTCTCTCAGCTAATGGGGAAAAGACAAACAGTCTTTCCTTTGAGCAACAAAGCTGGTGAAGGGGCTGGAGAACAAGTGTTATGAGGAGCGGCTGAGAGACCTGGGGTTGTTTAGTCTAGAGAAGAGAAGGCTGAGGGGAGACCTCATTGCTCTCTACAACTACCTGGAAGGAGGTTGTAGAGAGGAGGGAGCTGGCCTGTTCTCCCAAGTGACAGGGGAACAAGGGGGAATGGCCTCAAGCTCCACCAGGCTGGACATCAGAAAAAAATCTTCACAGAAACGGTCATTGGGCACTGGAACAGGCTGCCCAGGGAGGTGGTTGAGTCACCATCCCTGGAGGTGTTTAAGGGGCAGGTGGATGAGGTGCAGAGGGGCATGGTTTAGTGATTGATAGGAATGGTTGGACTTGATGATCCAGTGGGTCCTTTCCAACCTAGTGATTCTGTGATTTGGTAAACTATTTCCTCTAGATTCAGCCTAGTTCATACTCCAGCTGTAGACCCCCATATTTCCAAAACCTGTCATGGAGGCCACAGCATTAAAAACATTCTCCATAATAATAATAGTAATAATAATAATAATGATGCTTTAAGATCCCTTTCTTCCCTGCAAACTCGTTAAAACTTTTTCAGATGGTCCTCAGAAAGCTGTCTGTGACTGTATAGCAGAGCTTCTGCCTTGGAAGAATTCCCTCTCAGCTACAAGTGGAAGCATTACATCTGCTCACACTGTACTCAAGCGCAAGTCCTCCTTTGGGGGTTGCAATTGGTGCAACTGCATTGGCTCTTCCTGTGCTTCTGAAAACAAGCTTTGAATTCCTCCTATCCAGTGAGGAATAGTACAGCAGAAAGAATTTTAGTCCTAACAGATCACAGTATGGAGAAATCATACCCAAATAATTTTTTTTTTTGAGTAAGTAACAAAAATCATTGCTAAGAATGCATATTCAATCCTACAAAATGAAATTACCTTGCAAGAGTAAAAGCTTTGAATCATTTGCAACTCTTTTTCTTCAAACTTTTGAATTATATTAAGTCATTAAAATTAATGAAAATCAGAAGTTCTGCCACAGTGGACTTGATGTACATAAGAGATGTGGGTTTATACAGTATCTTTAACTTTCTTTTTTCCCGGCACCAGAGGGTCTGACCTAGATGGCTGGTGCTGGGAAGCACAAGAATGGAGCAGCATGTGCAGCTCCACCTCATGCCAGGACCTGCTTGGAAGTGAAATCTGCACAAGGCACACACTGTCACCACGTTCCCTCTGCTGCCTGTGCTGCTCTAATGTGGAATGAGGCAGGCAAAGGATTCCAGCTGCCAGACAGCTCGGGCTGCTGTGACACCAAGGGAAACACATGCCTTGTAAAAGCTCCAGTACAAAAATTATGCACAGCCACCATCATATTGCCAGACCAGTAACTGCTAAATGCTTTTTTATAAGATCAAGAAGTTATTCTTGGTTTATGGGAATTGTCTGACAAGACTGAATTTCTGTCGAATTTGGAACTGAATTTACTCATCATATTCTTTATTTACTTCCAAGAAGTTTGTGGTCAGAAGTCTGAAATTTTGAGCTCTGATTTAACCCATGAGAAAATGTACCAAAACCTATTACTGCTCTGACAACTGTCTCCTTGCTTCCCCCCACCAGTCATTTTCCTCCTCAAACCTCAGTTTTGATAAATCTCATTTGATAAGTTTCCCCCGGTACATGAGAGTTTAAAAGTACAGTTCACATAACCACCATTTAATGTAATGCACGTTAGCTTCCTTCACATTCCATCCCCAGTGCTAAGCTACCTTCCTTAAGGTAGGCTCCAGAAGACAGAAGTGCAAAGATATGTTTAGGACCCTTATTTCTCTGCCTTAACAAGGTGTGCAGAATTATACCCCGCCAGGAGACATCTAGCAGATTTAAAAGGTAACAGAGACCACACAGGCCATAAAGATCACAGAACTTCTAAATCAAGTTTTACTGCCAAAAATTTTATTTTAAACTCAAGTAGTAAATGGATAAAGTGTACATGTCTTACAGGATGCAGAAGTACAGAAACATTTATTTGTTCGTAACAACAGTTTCAGAAAAATAAAACATCATGTGTTCTCTGCTTGTTTCAATATTTCACTTACCTTTTTTGCAATACAAAGAACATTGGGAGGAGTGTCAGGAGAACAAACAACAGTGATAATTTGTAACTGAGGAGTTTCTGACTGAACAGAAGGAAAACAAGGTTTGCAGCGAAGCCAGCTAAACATTGGAACAGGCTGCCCAGAGAAGCTGCACAATCTCTACCCTAGAGGTTTTCAAGATCCAGCTGGCTGAAGCCCCGAGCCCTGGTCTGAATCCAGCATTGATCCTGCCCTCAGAAGAAGACTGGACAGCAAACCTCTTTCAAGGTCCTTTCCAACCTGAATGATTCTACAGTTTCATTCAAGTGAAATCAGCAGCCAAATTCAAACAAATCAATGAATGCTTCCCTTCTTCCCCTCTCCCAACAAAATCTTATGAGAAAATGCAATATCCATCTTTAACAATCAACTGTCCAGCATCACTGATATCAAAGAAATAACCAGCAAATGAAGTGTACAGAAGAGTATCAACACCACATTAAAAGGCAAATTAAAAGCCTTTGCATGATTTAAAATTCTCTTTGTAACAGCAAACACACATTTTTAATGCCAAATGTGTAAAGAGCAATAAATGACTGTATAACAATACCAAAGATCTTCCTAGTCATTTTTAAATAGGAGATTTCCAATTCACACTGAGAAAGGACATGACAGGAAGACAAGCAGGGTGGTAAACACTTTAGTTTCCAAGCTTCTATTAGCCCTCAACACACTGGCAGTGCCATGCTCCCAGCAAGTGCACCAGAGAAGCCAAAGAATGAAGAGCTAGGAGGTGGAGAGGAAGCAAGGAACCCCAAAACATCTCTACTCTATCTTGGCAACTGTTTCTGTCCAGTTTGAGACCTCTTTCTGTTGCCAGGATTTAAATGCAAAGCAAGCGGAACTATCAAGAAGGACTCAATGCACCTAATTTCTTAACTTATATCCACATGAACAGAAAATTTCAATTAGACAAAAGTTATAAGGCCTCTACTTATCATTAAGGCAATTGTAGAGCAACAAATTAATTAATGGCATGACATGATACAAATTGGCAACAAAAAGTAAATATAAATCCTGAAAAATACTATAAAAGTCTTTGTTTGGTGCCAACAAGCAGCTAAGGGAAAAGAATTATTCTGCCGCAAATAAACAGCGATTAAACGTGCATATACTCACACATAAACTGAATCTGATGTTCACCTCTACATCCTACAGTCCCCAAACTTTGTTTATGGAGAGTTTTGCTTTTCAATCTCAACATAGATGTGAAGATAATTAAGAGCAGTCAAAGGTCAGACAACTTGACCAACACTGAATCTCTGAAACATACGCCTTCCAAATCTGAAAGACTGCTAGACTTAGGAAGTCAACTAGTGCACCTACACAAAAAAAAGACATGCAGTCCACCATGCAGGCAGATCCGATTTGGCTTTACATTAGGGTAGCATGGATAGAGAAGTAGTACAGCACAGAGCACAGCTCTAGACCTAAAGGACAAAAAACTACTTGGCTGCTGATAAGAAATTGCAATATAGCAGCAAGTATACAAACTACCTTGTTTGCAGCCAGCTCCACTGTAACTAAACTACCCCACAGTGTAGGATAGTGTATCTTCAGTTAAGCAAGATACAGAGGACAGCAAAAAAAAGAAGCCAGCATAAGGGTGGGACAGTAACAAAGTGCCCAACACTCTGGTTCCAGCCAGTGAAGCTCTTAAGTATATTCTTAATTCAAGCAATGGTAAAAGCCCTGAAATCAAGTTGCTATAACAAGTGTTAGCTGTGAGTGCAGAAACAAGACAAGACAAAGTTATATACAGTAAATACAAAGAAATGAAGGATAAAAACTTTGTTTCTGAAGCAGTAGAAAACTAAATCAAGACCCAAATTCAAGGACTGTTGAAGTACTTAAAGGAATAGAATCTACTCCGGCACTATAGTCCTGAAATAAGACCAAATCTGTGGGACTCAAGTGTCTTAAAAACAAAAAAAAAGTAGTCATTTGGAGAAGTTCCTTCTTCAGCACATGAAACAACTAAAGCCCAAAGACAGTGTTTAGTCTTGTCAATTTTGATACTTGAAAAGAAGTCAAAATGACACAGAGGTTAAAACAGTGAAGATAAAAGATAAGAAAGAACACAGATAGTGAAGAGGGCTGGAATTTGGTACTAATAACATTGAGACATTTGATACACAAGCATGGGAGAAGCGTCAGAGACAGAAAGGTTGCAGCCCTGGAAAGCAGGCAAGTAAAATGTCAGGGATGTTAGAAAATAGTCTAGAGGAGTTAGGAATAAAAATCGAATCTTTGAATCTGAAGAGGTCTGAGACTGTGGCTGGATACTCAAGGAATTACCTGGAGACAAAGCTCTGCGAGAACCAAACTGGGGAAGGAAGCACTGGGGGGTTGTTCATTCAATTAAAAGCGAAAAACTAAAAACTTGAAAACAAACTTGAGTGAGGATACTCGGGTACCTGAAATTAGGGGATGACAAACAGGGAATAAGGAGCAAAGTTTTTTAAAAACAGAACCAATTAGGATGACAGGTACCAACCCCTTTGAGACAGAGGAAAGAGAAACGTGGTTGCTAATGAAGGAAAGGAGAGGAGGTTTTAAAGAAGTCATTCAATGAAAGAAGAGAAACATAAAAGATACCGAAATAAAAGGGGCAATCTCCTGTCCCTTAAGAGGCAGAAATGTCCAGTTTAGAAACAGTTTCTGAGAAGCAGAACAATTTTGAAAAGGATCTCATCATGTAAAAATCAGGATTGGTTCTGAAGACACATTCTGTATCAAGAACAGAGAACTAAAAAGAACAGCACATCTGCAGGAAAGGAAACTTTCCTTGTTGCATATGCATATGCAACAAGGAAAAAAAGGTGGGATAAAGGTTGCTAAAAAGTCCATTTGGAAGGAGAATTAAAAGAGACAAGGCAGAGCTGGGTCCAAAGCTGTGTTGTGCTGACATGGTCTTCAGAGATATTTGGAAAGGCAGGAACGGAAATTAAGAAAATACAAAACCAAAAATGTCTGGGGAGAGGAATGGAGGCAGGGTAGTGGAGAAGCAACCAAAGAAACCACATATGAGAAAACTGGAGAGAGATGAAAATAAAGACCAGCGAGTCAAAGAAGTGAGGCCAATGAAGGAAGGAGTCAGAAAGGTTAATAGACAGGAGATCCCAAAAGTAGTGAGTGACAGAGTAGAGTAGAGAGAAAGACAGATAAGCTGAAAGAGAGCAGGTAGTGATCAGAGAAAGGGAATTTAGAAATGAGAGATAATAAAGTGTACAGTATTTAGTAAAGACAAGGTCACAGGAATGATTGAGGCAGTGAGAAAATCTGTCTAAAACTAGAAATCAAAGGCATCAGGCTGGAAAATAGAATGAAGAACAACAGAGTTAAGTACTTATCAGGAAAAAAAAAAAGTAGGCCTTGACCATGGTGGGGGATAAATTTGGATAAGACAGAAATGGGTTGAGTTTAGCAAAACTACAAAGAAAGCAGCAAACTAATGGCCACTAGGAAAACTAGATAGAGGACTTCAAGTCATGAAGAAGGTAGAGCAGACAACAGGGCAGATGAAGCAGGAGCAGTGGAAGACAGGAATCACAGGACTTTAGAAGTGAATATGAAAGGGAAACCATTTTTTAAAAGCATCAACTGAAGAACAGGGTTCAAGGAAGGGAACAGAAGTTTGAAAAGGAACTTTTAAAAATCTGTATTTGAGTCACGTTTGGAAACATAAGTAACCCAGCACCTGTGCTTCCCTCTTTGGCACATCTTGGCAGGAAGGTTTAGCCGTTCACTCAGACCAAATCAAGGATCAGAAATTCAGAAGACCAGAACTGCCACTGGCTAGATGACATGGGGGGTATGGCAAGGTTGGAAAAACTTTCAGCTGCTAAAGTGTTAAAAACGATGAAGCAGAAGTGAATGCTGTTAACCAGCACCTTTACTACCAAGATTAAATTAACTCTCCACAAAGCAACACTTGAAGGCCTTCACTGACTTGCCTTCGCATCAACCTCCTGTTCCTAGAAGCTCACATACCTGATGCAGCATTCACCATCAGCATTCAAATTCATCCTTTAAGAGTCTTACCTTGCTGTATAACAGCAAAGACAGAGATTAAGTGGACAGATTGTTGAAAACAAACATACTGCAATTTTAGGTCCCAATAAGAGATATCTAAGAACCACTGGCATAAGAAGTCCTTCTCCATTTCCAAGCCTCTGTCAAGAATTATACTCTGTGGCTTTCTTAATCGTAAGCAAACACCAGCTTTCTCTGACACTTCTAATACTGTATTTCATCATCCAGTACATTGGCATGTTTTTAAAGTTTCTGCTCATTACAAAATGACGAGTTACTTCTATTGCCTGCTCATACAGCTGGTAACTGGATCATTAGAGTGCAACAGAAGAAGAGCCGAAAGCACATTATTCCCTGCTACCAAAGTGACATACAAAAAGTGTAAAAAGTGAGTGAGCATGTCATTTCTGTATATGCTACTGATTACTTTTTATTCCTGTGCATAAATGAGGTTCGCTCAATATTAAGTACAAACCAGCCTGTGTATAAACAAGAGCTCACAGCACTGGGGCTATAACAGGAGTTCTTCGTTATTTTCATGCTTTTCAGATATCTTCATATGGTTTGAAAATAATTTGTGTTTAGATTTTAGACTAAAAACGAAATTAAAATTTAGGTTAAATTTAGGTTAATTGTGACTATATCTGATTAAGTATTTTTAGGTATTTTTTGACAAATAATACAAAAAAGATTTTTTGAATGTACTTTCTTTTGTTATAGTCAAGAAAACTCACCTATAATCAACTACTGGAAGCAGTAAATTGTCCACAAGATAGGTAATATCTACTGTAACATATATATATGTAACAAAAAAGTATGAAAAAAATCATAGAAACACTATCAATTTTTACATCTATTTGATATCTGTATGGTTTATTTCCATTAGACTACTGCACAGCAGGGGAACTTTCAAGGCAAGACAAAGAATTTATGCAATGTATTTCAAAGCACAAATTTCAGTCATGAAGCAAGCTAATACTGTAGCATTACTGAGATTAAAGGAGGAGCTAGTCAGACATTTTGGTTAGAAATGTAACATGATCACTTTAAAGAAAATAAACATGTAATGCTATAGCTTAAAATAAATACTAAAATCAACAATAACAGCTTAAATGCTTAAGTACCCACATTTGCTGACTCTTAACTCAGGATTTCTTTACCCAATGTGCCCTTCTAGACAGAAAGCGTGTGTGGGAAAATATCTGGTTTTGGTTTCTTTCAGGAAAAGGTCAATACTTGATGCATAATATTAGATGCAAATAGACTGACTGCGTTGGGCTTTTTCAGTGATTTTTAAATGTTCTAGTATATTTCAGGAAAAAAAAATTGTTTGAGTACTTGCGCATATTAACAGCTAATCCTATCAGTCAAGCAAGTATTGTGCTGCCTTTTCCAATACAAACCACTACATTCTATGACACGTGAACTATTGTTACAGAATATAACCGTCATTTTTAAAACTCAATGATCAGATAATACATGAAAACAAATCTAGAGGTTGCTAGACACAAGCCAAAGTTTCTCAACTAATTCCTCCCTATGATTTTTTCCACTAAAGTCCTACAGAAGCTAGAAGGAAAACTAAGGATTTGTCCTACAAAATCTGGAAACAAAAATAAAAAAAAAAAAGCATTAAGATAAGCTCTGATCTGATACATACTACTTAAAAACTCTTGTATTTTGCCAAACGCAATTTCCCATAGTATTATGTAGTTTTAAAAATTACAAAAACAGGAAAAACTCCTGGCCTAGCTTGAAGATTTCATCCACAAACCATATAGCTGGATTTTTATTCTTCAGTATTATATGAAATCAAAAATTAAAGCTGCACAGAGAAACAAAAAAAAAAAATTCTGAGCATGCAGGGAACAGACTGCATCTAGAATCTATATGTGAATGTGTACATCCACACCACTGCTTTTATTTAACCTAACTTCTTTTTATTCACAGAAGGAAAATAAAGATTTAACTGATTGTAATAGTGTCTTACCAATATCACCAGTAATAATTATGTTTTGACAGTTCTGTATAAAAAGTTCAGTCTTAAAACACAAGCAATTTCAGTTCATTCTCCATTTTTACCACATTTAAAAACAAGACATCTTCCATCCTTAACAATAAAAATATTATTTAAGCATACGCAAAAAGGTATTAAGGTCTAACAAGAATATTCTGAATTTCCTTTTCAACCAACAAAGTATTTGTAAGACATTTGGCAAATATATATTTTAATTTCCCAAATGAAGGAGTGGCAAGCTTCTTTTAAATATAAAAGCTAATATTTACTTTTGCTAAATATAAAACTAATTCTCAGCATATAGGTATACAAAACCAAATATTCAGGAAGAATAAGTTTTGTGTTATACTACACTACTGTATATTTATCAGAGGGTTTCTGTATTTAAAAAAATCTAAAATTTAAATATACTGTAACGTGATTCAAATTATTTTTAAACACAAAAATCTACAGACAGTGATGTAAACAATTGGGAAGTTGTGACTTAAAGATCGTATCTTTTAATCAGGGCGTCTCATAAACGCTACCCTCAAAAGAACCCCATTTGCTACAAGAAGCATCTGCATGGTTTTAAGGCTTAACTATGCAGACTCCTATTGCCCCAGGGCAGCGCTGCACAAGTCTATTGAAAACGATCAGACTGCAGAATCAACACCTCAGATTTTCCCAGAAAACCTCCAACAAATGTTTAATGTGCATTATGACAGAATAGCAAAAGAAAAAGGGATGTTACAAAAATTTAAGCATGATAATTTTTCCTAAAACTATTTTCCTGCCACATTTGGTAAGCAGAGAACTAATCCGATCAACTGTCTACTCTTACGGTAAGAACTGCAAACTACAATTCAATATAAAATACAATAACCTTCTATAATAATTATGTCCCTCTCAGAAAAAAGATTAAAATAAAGTTAACTGTGCTGATTCATACTTTCCATAAATTACTACAAAGGTGAGAGATTCAGACATTTTGCTTCTGGATAACAAGCCTAATATCTGTATCGTGTGCAAAAGTGCAACTGTGTTTTAGAACTGAGGCCCAACTGAATACAAATTTGTTATTAAAGAAAATATACCCGAACCCACTTAACATGGAAAACAGTGGTTCCTGGTATGTTTCAAAGTTATGCTTTACGTATTTAAACCTGTTGTAGAACTGCAAGTTAGTAAAAATACAAAAAAAAAAAAAAAAACAAAAACAAATTAACAGAAAACAACAAAGCTTGCATATAAATTGTTTTACAATTCAAAGCACAACAGTAAGTTTCAAATAATTACATTTCAGTAACACACAAAGAGGTGGGCTGATTTACTTAAAATACTTGGTTATCTCTGCTTTATTCTTCAGGATCTGATGTCTGTTTAGCTGCTCGCAGTGTGTGTGTGCATTCGTTTTGCTACATCATAGACATAGGTTATGTCTGGTCGCTTCTCTGGATCCGGGTTGATGCACATATTAACTAACTGTCGCAGCTAGGAAAGGAAAATAACATGTAAGAAAGCCAACAATCCTGTAAATTAGTATTTGAGTATTATCAAATTCAAATTAATTAGAGTGGCAAACATTAGCCAAACATAGCAAATCTGCATAAACACACACACTTAGCCCACCCTCTCTCGACGCACACTGCACACAGTTCTATGCAAGCGTTTATGCAACATACTCCCAGGATTTTTTTAGTTTGCACTGTTGTACAGAAAAACTGAGGAGAAGATTTAAGTTCTAATCCTTTTAACATACAACTTTAGACATGCATTTAGTCCCAATATACATCATTTAAATGAAAATTTCTGTGCTTTTGCACCCAGAAGGTAAATGGAGATTGCTTGCTTGTTCTCTCCCGATACAAGAGTTAGCTGGCAATAAACGGCACTGCTGCGTGACAGGTTCCAACAAACAAAAGACAGCGACTCTCCTTGTGTTGCACAGTTAACCTGAAGAATCTTCTCTTGCTAGAAGCTACCGATACACACAGAGGCAGAAAACAGCTGAGCAAAATAAACCCACTGAGGACTATTTAATATAAAGCCTCTATCTCTAAGGAGAACTTCCAACTCAAACCTGGAAGCTGGGAAAGTGTTCCGGGGAAGTACCATGTTATGCTGGCCCTGTTAGTCCACTTGCCTAATGTTGGAAACATGATACTGGAATAAATAACCTTTGGTCCATGGCCCAGTACTCATTCTTGGGATTAGGTTACTGATTTTTTTCTTTACAGAAAGCAGCACATAACCAACAAATATGTTCATGGAAGCCTCCATCTGGGAATAAACAAACGAATATGACTAGAAAATCCCACGTATCCACAAATACCATAATTTATTGGGCCAGTGCACATACTCAGCAGAAGCAACCCCAAAGAGCTTCTGCACCACTTGGACACTTCTCATCGCCTCCACAAACTGGCAAAACAACTACAGGTTTATCTTCCTCCCTTGATATGCCTGAGGTGATACTAGAACTTAACGTAGTCTGGACAGCCTTCTGATGGGTCACCTTTTTTAAACTGTGTATATCTCCTAAGCATTTGTTAATGTGGACACGACAACTTATTAAAATGTTTACAATCCTTTGCAAGAGCACCTTAACCAACCTTGCAGCTCTTGCTTCTTTTGAGTAGCTTTGCCAAATCCTCCTGAATCTCTTATGGCACTGCGGGGGGGGGGACCCATAAAAAAGCCAACAGCTTGCAGTCTGCCCTTCCATGGCAATAGTTAAATTTGATCGAGTCTCCCTCCCAGTACTATTAGGTGCAGCTATTGAAAAATTCTGTGATCATCACAACTAGCAGAGCAACCTCATCACCATGATTATTCAAAAGTAACATAGATAGCCTATTCAAATCCGCCATCTGAGAGTTTCTTTCCTGCTTTTAATAGAAAGACCAAGAAGGATTTTAAATTATAATTACACTCCTTTCACTTTTCAGAAGATTAATTTAAATGCACAGAAACAGGAACACCAGAAGTTAAGCAAGAATCATTGTATATTACTATTCAAAGCCTTGTCCGTTAGCCCTTGCAGAAACATTGTAAATTGTATACAATGCACCGTTTTTTCATATTTAACGGTACAAAACCTATGTCACTAGACATCTCCTTTCTTTAGCAAGAAGAGCTTAATATTGAAAAATGAGATCACGAATTCTGAACGTAGTGGTCAGATTGCTGGACTGAAAAGAAACATACTAAATCAAAATTATCTGTAACAGACTTGCTATTTGAATCCTAAATATGCTAAGTATATTTTGACTAAAGGAGTTATAAAAGCCATCATATTGCTTCTGGCAGCCAATAAATAAAACACAATAACACTGTCAGGAAAAACTCTAAGCCTGTAATTACTCCCAATCATATATAGAACAGAATGCTGGAAATCATGAACTGCTGTAAGTAATAATAATTGCCAATGTGTAATACAAATAAGCAAAGCAAAACAATCTCCTGTAGAAGAATAAGGTGGGACACAGTGTAAGGAACAGGCACAATTTATTAGCAGAGATGAGCACCTTGCTATGCAACATCTCAGGCAGCCTGCATGGAAAACAGGAAAGAATAACGAATATCCAAAAACCCGAAGCCTGAAATTAGACTCAAACAAGTAAACATTTTGCAAAGAGAATACAAGTGTGATTTATCTGGAGAATATGACATAGCATCTTGTGTGTATACACCCATTCAACAGAACTGTAATATAGTACATAAAGTCTTACTAGAAGACCTTGAAAGATTGACACCTATAAAGCTATCATCAGAGGGGAAACATGTATTCTTTCTCCTGTTTTTACTAGCTGTATACTGATAACTTGACTGTGGGTAGAACAGCAGAAGCAGACCTTCAAAAAAATTTACCTGTGAAAAGCATGAGAAGCCTCATTTACCTGCAGCAGGCTACTCCATGTCTTTTCAATCCTGGCCTGGGGGTTTTGTTTTCTAAACTGAACTTTATCGTGTTAAAATCAATTTCAGGCTCAAACTGTTAAGTCATTAAACAGAAGACCTTCCTTTCGAGTTACATCGCTACTTGTTACAGCATATTAAAATTCAAAGATTCAATAAAATGACCAAGAAGATTCCTTACTAAGAAAGCCACTGTAGCAAAACATAGTCATTACTAAAAGGTCTAAACGCATGGAAGGCTTTAGGTCCTATTAATCCCTGTAAGTACACTTGCAAAATCCATTCACCCACACGGTGTCTTGACTGGTGGCATTTTGCAGCTTCTTATTTTTCGCTCTAACCAAAATGTATATGTAGCTACTACTGTTAGGATGCAAGAAAGGTTCTACAAGACTGCGTTCACAGTAAGGGACGGTCACTTTATCAGTGTACTCAGAAATTCCCTTCCCAACATAGTGCAAGAGGTGAGCTCAATTAGTGACAAACCTTTGCTTACTGTAATAAAATAAACCAGAGTCACAGATCTCCTTTGGCTATGAGTTTTAGCATTTAAATATTGGTCACTGCTATTACTGCAAAAATCTCCTCCCGTCCTCCCATGTCCAGAATCTCAGCTGTAATGCAGGAACGCTTGACCTGACAATGCTTGGGACACTGCACAACAATGGTACAGATCCTGAGCAAGGCTCAGAAGAGCTCAAGAATTTTGAAATTGCTATTGAACAGCAAACATTGGGAGAAGGCAAATTAATTTTGCTCTATAGGATGAAAACAGTTACACAGGAAGACAGCCTTTCAGGACTGAAACTGGGATCATGCTGGATGTTAGTACGTGGTTATACCAATATTCCTCTAACTCCTACAGGAATATTCATTTCAATAAACCTGAAATCCATTTGTCAGCCCCTCTAGTATAATAAAATTTCTAATGTAGCAGAAGAGCTCAACAGTATCATGGGAAGAGGCACTGGGATTCTAAAGTCAGACATTCATTAGAGACAGAGTAATTTTTTTATTATCTGGCACAAACAGGCCAACAGGCAGAGCAGACTTGTGACTGAGATGGAGGGACCTCCTGTTGCATCCCCAAGCTCCAAACTTCTTCAGCTGCTTATTGTTCTTAACCTCCTCTGTGCACTTAGCACAATCACTGTCTTTAGGCTGGAGCTTAGCCTGACATCGGAGCAGTGGGACACGCTTTCTTTAACTTAAGTAGGTTTTTCAGCTATGAAATAAATAACTATCACTCAAGTTAAGAGGAGGGGTGGAAAGACATAACTATGACAGGCAAGTACTTGGCAATGCTAGCCAGTTGAAAAAGAAAACACTTCTTACAGGAAATTTTGGATAGGGAAAAAACCCCAAACTCTTCTTAAACTGAATAAGAGACCTGACTGAAATACTCTTCCAGTGCAATTCTCAAGCCCTTCTGCTGGTAACTAACACTGCCATTCCAGCCTCGTAGGCTCTGTCAGGCTTCCCATCTGGGCAGGAACTTGGCTGCCAACTTTTGAAGAAATTCACCTTAATGAAAGGAAAGATTGAAAAACATCTATCATGAAAACAACACGATACCAATACTGGCTGACAGTATTTTAAGAGTATTGACTGGGGGTGGCAAGGAAGCCCCATTTGAATTCCCTAAAGCAGAACCACTTTCACTAAATGCTGAGTATGCAACCCTTCAATACCAGACATCCCTTAGGAATAGTCAAAAACTGAGACATTCGAAGTTGTTCAGTATTTGAAAACTTGGCTCATGACTATTGCTAAAGGAAGTTTGTGAAAATGCATTTTAGGCTATTAGAATTACTAATCAAAGGGTTTTTTAAAAAAAATACATATCCACCCATCCATCTACCTTAAGGTGCATCTTTCTGCCACACTGTTCAGTGAAGACATGGATGTGATGCATTATTAAAACATGAGTCTTACAGAGTTCAAAATTTAGAAAATTGTCACATCTTAAAACCCATTAAAATCTCCTTACAAAAAGTTTCTCTAAAAAGCTCGTGTTGTATTTTGTAACAAAAGTATTCACACTCCTGTATCAGAGGATGTAGAGATCAACACTCAATCAACACTCAATGATTTTTCTTTTTTCGTAAAATTCTTTGTTATAAAATATGAAGTGTTTTTTAATGTTCAGTGATTCCTGATCTTTGCCACTCGGTGAATGTGCTTCCAACCTGGTCAAAAGTTTGATCTCTACATTTCCAGTAGAGATGAAACATTTAGGACAGTATCCTAATAAACAAACAAGTGTTACCTGTCATATTTTTACAGTTCATCCCAGCACAATGTTATTTTCATGCAAGTAAAAAAAGGTATAATTTGGTGCAACAACTAAAAAAAGATATTTATTTTTCCCACTACCTTAGTGAAGACACAAGTCCTCATATTGAAACCTAAAAATGTCCTCACTACAATTTCCAAAATTGATTAGTTCTTTTAAGTAACCGTTTTCATAACTTTCTCCTTACCTTACCTATCATCACTCTGATTCTCTCGTTATGCTTTAAAATAACTTGTGCATTTTAACTTGTGCGTGTAAATGGTTTATCCAAGGCAGAGAAGTACGCGTCTGCTTTGAAATAGAGAAAATGTAGCATGTTGAGTGCTCTGCATCTGTTTTCAATACTAGAAACTATACAGATGTAAGTAAAAGGTGGAATCTCTTTCCCCATCCAAACTCTCAGACCTTCTATGTGTGCCAGACTTTGATATTTGCCCCTTGGCTGGGAATCCGCATATCCAACTTCACACTTAGCTGCAGTGAAGTAGCCCTGCAGGCAGGCCAACTTCAACGAACCACTAGTGGCATCATCATTAAAATCCTGCTGAAGGTCACCATGGAAACCGCCTGCTGAGGCTTCACTGCTGCACTCGGCATCTCCTAATCAGCTACCATGTGAAATGCAAATTCAGACAGTCTGAAAATTAGTCAAGAAGAATAGAGGATGAGGATGCAGATATGTGAAATATTCATGTGCTTCATGGAAAAAGGAAGACAGTATGAATGACACAACAAAGAACGGCCCCTGACATTCTTGCTATCATTTTGCATTATTGTTCACACCCTACTGTATTTCCAGGCCTCCAGTTCTGAAATTGGTTATATGAACTGCCGTATTTAGAGTCTACAATAAATAATAATTAAAAACAGCCCAGGTAAAATGACTAACTGGAAAACCCACAAAGAAGTACAGTGCATAAATTACACAATAGCTTATTCTTTCGTTCTTTGTAA
Organism: Phaenicophaeus curvirostris; assembly: GCF_032191515.1. NCBI lineage: Eukaryota > Metazoa > Chordata > Aves > Cuculiformes > Cuculidae > Phaenicophaeus > Phaenicophaeus curvirostris. The sequence goes on along the minus strand of NC_091399.1, from coordinate 13,610,371 downwards.
CATCACCAAATTATCTTTTCAGGTCCTTTATTTTTTTCATAAAAGGGGAAAATTGTCACTATAAATACCAAACAAAACAAAACATTGGGCAGTTATCTTTTATTAATAGTCCAATCACTGTCTTTGAATGTAAAAGACAATTAAGGTTCAGAACTACAGCCCCTATTCTACAAGTGAAACTGCACAACATTGTTTATTAAAAGTATTTCAGTGCTCATGTTTATTTGCATTTTCAAAGTAATCTTTAATTCATGTAGGCTGAATTCAATTAGAATTGGTTACTAATACCTGTTCTTTGGTTTACAGCTTCTATCAGTTTCCCCAGTTCTTTTCAAAGTAGGAAAGCATTTCAAAGCTGGCATCTCAAAACATTACCAAGCAAGCATTTATATTTTCCCATTCTGTTACTCACACTAAGAAAAACACTTATTTAGGCTTTTTTTATTTTAGAGCTTAAAAAAGCAAGTGCCTCCCCTTAAATGCATTAATGACAGTAAAGAACTGTTACCTATCAGCTTAAAACAAACAGTGCCATGATATGCATGAGTATATTGTTTAAATTCAATTATATTATGTCTGCCTATATTTCTCTAAAACGTACTACTAGTGTTGTCAAGAACCACTCTTCCTTGCAAAAGAACTGCTGTTCAATTGTATCAAATGGCACATTGCAGTTTTATAATGCAGACAAATGGGAACTAAACAACTCATTTTTACTAGTGGGTTATATTACGTCTCTTTTAATGCAAGCCCCTGGAGAAGCAAGGCTGTTGCACTAATTTACTGTGCAATATAAACTTGTATAGCTGTGCTTTTACAAAAAACATCCTACAGATGTAAGACTCAATCCCATTCTGGCACATAGAACAAGCATTCTGGGAAAGCTTTTTCTTACTTGCAAGGCAGCTCAAAGAAATTAACAAGATAACAGTATTAGGTTTCCATCACTAGTACCCCAAAATTCAAAATTGTATCAGAAACTTGTTTTGACAAGAACATTTGAGCAAGTTCAACACGCAAACATTATGGGCATAATCTGCAAATAACATAAAACCACACAAGTTCATTTACTTCCCTGGAAGTGTGCCAGCTTACATAACCTGAGGATCTAGCCCATGAACAGGAAAATTACTTACTTCCTCTGAGTAGTGATCTGAAGGGAGAGGTGGGTAGTCACACTGTTCTATCTTCTTGCACAGGGAGTACAAGTTCATTTTATCACCATAAAAGGGACTCTGCAGTGCAGCCATCTGTTTAAAGAAAATGCAAAGTTTTCTTTCATGCTTAGTAAACCTGTCTTGTCATAAACCCTACAATATTAACAAATCAAAAGTGATTTTTAATGACTCTTGATTCCCTGCTTGGAAGCATCACAGTGCTAAAAAGAGAAGTTCCAAAACTATTACTGTAACTACTGTGTGTATTTATCATACGTCATATAGTCATACCTGTCACGGTCCTTGTATTGCAATATTTGCACTGTATGCCATAATAGTTTCATTAACAGAGTATAAGAAAGAATTGAGTAGTTTCCGATAGTGCTACGAGCACTAAGCATCCTTGCACCACGAGGGAGACAAACCCTAAACCCACAATGTAATTTTCCTCTGAAGACCTTTTAGGAAAAAAACAATAATAATTTATTTAAAAACACTATCTGATCTAAAGTAATATCGTATGGTGAAAATGCTGGACAACAGTAGCAGATTTTGTAACCTTCCACTCCTATTACACTACGCTTCAATAAAGTGGTTGTTTTAAAAACAGAAAACTAAAGTTAATAACATCTGGACTTCCAAAACACCCAAAAACTTCATAACTCAGTTTGTTATTCAAAAATGATTACAAAAAAAAAAAAATCCCAAAACATCGTCAGAAGTGCAGAACTGGTACTCGTGACTTTCATTTACAATTGTAACACAAAAATAAGACTATCTGTTGGAGAGCGCTTAAATAAATGATCAGCTTAAAACCAGCATTAGCAAACTTACGTTTTATTTCCAGACAATGTTACAACTTGACATTTAAAGTGGAAACAAACACTCTGGTTAGCAGGATTACAAATTTAAAAATTCATTTAAAATCTCTCCATTCTGTTCAAAGCCTTCTAAGTCTTTGAACCGCAGCAGCACGAATGCTGCTTTGAGTGCAGTGCTGCCCCAAAGTCAGTCACCCTTTTCTACATGTGCTAATAAGTTTGATTTTGGAAGGACAATGTGTACATTCCCTAGACAGGCAGAGTGTGTGTGAAACACGGTAGTCCATGCTGTGCTACTCAGTGAGCTTCAGCAGGGACAGGACAAGCTGAAAATGGCTCTCATCTGTCTTGTGGTCTTCCAGATAGCAATTTAACTCTTTCATGTCTACGCACTGCTATCACTGGGGGAAAGTGCATTAATAAAATTATGAAAAACTCTTACATTTACTTTACATCTGACAAAAATGTTCTCAAATGGTTCAGTACTTCTTCATATTACCTTCAAGTAATAATAAATAATGTTAAAGCTCCCAAAACAAATACCATACTACATTTCCATCCTACACTCCTCCCAAAAACTCTGTATTACCAAAATAATGTTAATTTTTTGTATTTACATGACATTGTCTCTTACCTTAAAAAAAATGTTAAAAATGCAAGCTAAAGACCAAAAAAAGGGAAGAAAAAAAAAAAGAAAAATCAACTGCAGGATCTATATACATGCAGAAATTCTAGATAAATGCATAGATACTCATTTTTGTACTCTAGGTGTTCATTAAAAAGTACTTTTGTTTGAATGCTGTGGAGTGTTAAAAAAATTCTGAATGTCCCCTAAGGAGTTAAAACAGGAATACTATATTTTCATGCATCTCCTGCTTTGACAGATGAAAAATGTCAACTGTCCTGTTTTTATTTTCAAGCTTTTGCACTATTCATCTGGTTCATTAGTGCATCTCGCTGCTGCCCCTGACAGCTGCTCGCCCTCTCCTCCCAGCAGCTGAATTTTTCAGGCTAATTTGATCCTCCACACTGAGACGATCGCTAGAATGATTGACTTGCTCCCTGACCTCCAGGGTCTGACTTTCCTGATTAGTATTCTGGGGGTGTCTGAGGGACGAAAGCCCACTGTCTGTCTTCAGGGCTGGTGGCAGCTCTCTTTCTCTCTTTTTTTTTTTCTTCTCCTTTTTTTTTTTTTTTTGAACTGTAAGCCACCAACCTACAACCCTGTAAGGATGCAATTGCTACGCTGAACAATAAAAGGAAATGTGTAAAACCTACTTTTCCATGTAAAGGTCCATGTAGCAAAAGCACAGCATCTTGATTTTAATTAGTAAAGTCTACTTTGTTGCATATCAATTAAAACTCTAGTGGTAGTGGTTTTGAGGTTTCAGGAATACCTGGGGCTCTAAAAAAATCAGACTTTAAAATATGCTTTTAAAAATCTTACTGGCCACATTGTTAGCATTGAATAATAAACTGTAATATACGTTAGAAATAATTTTTAGAAACAACATACAATATAGCAAATTACTCTAAACTTAAATTAAAATATAACTAAAAAGAGTTTAGCGGCAATTAAGCATTTATTAAGAAGTGATAAACGTGCCACAGATTTTCTCCAATTAAGCTGGAGAGAATCCAGAGCACATATCAACATGAAATCGACATAATAAAACATGCTAAAAAGCAGGCAATAGACAGATCACAAAAAGATATCCATCATAAAACTGCACAGATAACAAAAATACCATGCATTAGTCTATGCGTGCCTTTAAGAGCCTTAAGTAACCATTTTCAAATAACAAAAAAAAAAAAAGAGAGAGAAAAAAAGAGGAAAAATGCTAAACATGCATTTTGAGTTTAATATACCTAAAATTTTAAAATTACATCTCAACAATCACCAAACAAAAAAAAAACATCTCTCCAAAAACCCCACCACAAATATTGGGTATGTTGCAGAATTAAGTAAATAGAATAAATGCTCCTCTAAAAAAATGAAAAGCTATAGATGCATACACTTCCATATACAATAGCTGTAGAATATGTAGAAACAATAACTATCCTAATAATCACTCTAGTCTTACATTAAGAAAAAATTCAAACATGAAAAGAATGGTACTTAACTACACTCAGTTAATCAATGAAATTAAGGTATTTGGCTATTTTGAAATTATTTATCAAACCAAAGAAAATATTAATATTCACACAGGTATTTAATAAACTGTACCAGCATCAAAGCAGCAAGATCAAAAAAAAAATCTTCAGAAAAGTGCTATAGATTACTATCCAGTAATTTTATTTCATATAATATAGTAGAAGAATTAACCTTAAAACAGCTTTATTTTATATAATAATTATTGATTCAAGGATTTTATTTGTTTCTGGATTAAAAAAATCCTCAAAAAAAAGGGAAAAGCAATAGTAAAACTGAAAAATCCTTATCTACCTTTACGCTATCTTTAGGCTTTTGCTTGCGCAAGTGTGTAAAGCAGAGCATTGAAACTGATGGCAGTTGCCATAGTCAGTACTAAGGATTCCCAGTTTGGGATTAGGTTTCAGTTCAGGATTCTAAATGCTTGCTTATCCGGTATCAAGACTTCATCCCAGCGAATTGTCCCAAAGACTTCGAAGCAACCACTATACATAGATGTGTAAACACTGCAGAACTGCAATATAGCTATTTGCCCTTTTAATATTTAAGGTACCACGTTAGTGATAGAAAACAAACTAATATTACCAGAGACAACTCACCTAGTAGTAACATACAACTTAAACAGGCTGGCAATGCTTTATACAAAGTCCTAATATAACAGGAGGTGCAAATCATGTTTAATGTGTTAAATGAGTTCTGCTGACTCACTGGGGCAGGTGGCTTCCAGGTAAATGAGAAGAGAGCTGGGTATATTAGTTTTTATCTGGAACATGACTAGAAAAACTTCACTGCTGTTGCTGATAGAAAGATTTTTTTTCCAGCATCGTTCAACACAAGTGTTTAGTCTTTTGATCAACAAATGATATGCAAAGAACTTTGAAGATGTAGTTGCCTTAGAAGCCTACCTGTTCTTCACATCTTCACTCACCCCAATTTCAATTTGCCCTGTATCTTCATTTTTCTCAGAATATACTATCATTCAAAATTATGTGTCTCCTACCAGTCTCAACCATATTAATAAAGAAATTAACCAATAGTTTATTGAACTGGAAGAGAGGAAAGAGTAGAAAAATTTCATATACCTGTGCAGAAGTCATTACCTTGAAAGTTAACCCAGGCTAGTAGTAATAAGCACACAGTGACTTTTTTGCTTTGCTTGTCCTGGCTGACTGGGGCAGTTCCATTGGACTGGAGGCTGGCAGATGTTACACCCATTTACAAGAAGGGCTAGAGAGAATATCCAGGAAACTAGAGGCCTGTCAGTCTGACCTCGGTGCCAAGGAAGGTCATGGAACAGGTGATCTTGGGTGCCATCTCACAGCAATAATAGGACAACTGAGTGATCAGGCTCACTACTCAGCACAGGTTTATGAAAGGTAGATCCTGTCAAACTAACCCAATTGCCTTCTATGACCAGGTGACTTCCTTGATGGAGGAGGGAAAGGCTGTGGATGTAGTCTATCTGGACTTCAGTAAAGCCTCTGACACTGTTTCTCACAGTATCCTACTTGAGAAACTGGCTTCCACTGGCCTGGACAGGCGCACCCTCTGCTGGGTTAAAAACTGGCTCAATGGCAGGTCCAAAGAGTTCCGGTGAATGGAATTAACTCCACCTGGAGGCTGGTCACAAGTGGTGTCTCCCAGGGCTCAGTGCTGGGTCCAGTCCTGTTAAACATCTTTAATAACGACCTGGATGAGGGGATCAAGTGCACCCTTAGCAAGTTTGTGGACAACACTAAACTGGGAGGAAGTGTTGATCTGTTGGAGTGTAAGGAGGCTTTACAGAGGGATCTGAACAGGCTGAACGGATAGAGTGAGGCCAATGGGATGAGGTTCAACAAGGCCAAGCACAGACTCTTGCACTTGGGACACAAAAACCCCATGCAGCACTACAGGCTTGGGGAAGAGTGGCTTGAATGCTGCCTGGCAGAGAAATACCTGGGGGTGTTGGTCAACAGCCGACTGAACATGAGCCAGCAGCGTGCTCAGGTGGCCAAGAAGGCCAACAGCATCATGGCTTGTATCAGAAAAGGTCTGTCCAACAGGACCAGGGAAGTGATTCTTCCCTCATACTCAGCACTGGTGAGGCTCGGCTCCACTTCAAGTACTGTGTTCAATTTTGAGCCCCTCACTATAAGACAAACATCAAGGTGCTAGAGCGCATCCAGAGAAGGGAAATGAAGCTGGTGAAGGGGCTGGAGAACAAGTCTTATGAGGAGCAGCTGAGGGAACTGGGGTTGTTTAGCCCGGAGTAACAGAGATTGAGAGGAGATCAACAACTGCCTAAAAGGAGGTTGCAGAGAGGTGGGTGTTGGTCTCTTCTCCCAAGTGACAGGACAAGAGGGAATGGTGTCAAGCTGCATCAGGGGAAGTTTAGATTGGACATCAGGAAAAACTTCCTCACAGAAAGGTTTGTCAAGCACTGGAACAGGCCGCCCAGGGAGGTGGTTGAGTCCCCATTCCTGGAAATGTTTAGAAGGCAGACAGATGAGGTGCTTGGGGACATAATTTAGTAGTAGACAGGTATGGTTGGAGTCGATCTCTAAAGTCTTTTCCAACTTTACGATTCTATGAAACTTGTATTAAAATAACTATATTACAGTTTTTGAAAGCATTAGTTGTGTATTCTCCTTCTATTTCTCAACACATTTACTTTAAAAACATCTAGAACAATTTTAGATGTGCTTGCCATTATCCATTTCTATATCTTCAAGGTATTGCTGTAAAAGCTTTGCAGCAAATCTTCAAGAAATTGCTGTAAAAGCTTTGTAGCAAGCCCACTGAAAAGCAAGTCTTGAGTAACACACAAATAAGAGTTATTTCATATGCTGAAGTTGCATCACAGTTCTCATTGCTAATATGAAAGACAGACATGTAATAACTGAAAAGTAACTTTTCCACAATGCTATATACTTCTCAGAAAAATAAAAATACAGAAATAGATCCTAAAACAGTATTCAATACATTTGGAGGGGTGGCAAGGTGGGTGTGCAACCATGTTATTAAGTTCACAGTATATATCAGTATTACCTCATACAGCAGGCAGCCTAGAGACCAGATGTCAGACTTGAAGTTGTAACCATTTTCGTGTATTCTCTCTGGAGACATATAGTAAGGTGTACCAACTGCAATAAAATACAGAAACATTTTTGAATGAAAATTTCTGTTGTTAGATAGCAGTAAAAGTACAGCTTTCCTGGCTAAAAACCTTTTTTTCCATCTTCTGTATTTTTCATTTGGCCACGCATATAACTTCAATTCATTCTTATGACTCTAGAGTTTGACAGAAATACACGTTAATTAGATATCTATTTCATCTAGTGCAGCTTTGTTTTCAGTTCTGATATCCAATTACCAGAATTATTCAGTTGTAGAATACTTGCAATTTTTGCTATTAAACAAGCTGGAAAGTAATTATTTCCTTCTGAAGGAAACAGAGTACAAACACACACACACATATCCCTGCTCCTTTCCAAACTGTTATCACTGTGGCTGGAAATAATAACTAGAAGTTCTATTCCAGGGCTTGAATTCTTTTTTGTTTTTTTTTATTTTAATAAGATGCCTGTTCTTCCTTTCGAGAATATACAGATCTGAAAAAGCTGCTTTTGAAACTAACAAATACAATTTAGTTTGACTATCTGAAACTAAAATTGAGCCTGAAATCCAGGATCTTCAAGCTTCCCAGAGAGGAAGTCAGGAAAACCTGCACGCCCAGCAGAAGCCAAGGTTCCCAAGAGTGACTCGGCCATCTGCTGCAGGACTAGACTCTGTGAGGGCTTTTCAGCTCCCAAATCTGTGACTGTCCTAGCTTAATCCTGCCTCAGAGCTCTGTAAAAGCATTAAATACTCCAGGACATCTCTCCTCTTGATTTTAATCAGACCCTACCCATCTGTGTCACAAGTTACTTGGAAAAGAGAAATTCAGACGGATGTTTCAGATCTGTAAAAAAAGCCATATTAAAAAAAAAATGTGAGTGATAGGTACATATGTGACATTAACAAAGAAAAAAGTTATGAAAAAGAACAGTAGAGGCAATTTTGGTGCATCACCTCTGAACTTTCTCCCTATATCCCCACAGACAACTGCCTAATAACAAAGAGTCAAAGGTCTGTGTTAATTTTTACTTTAACTTTGTGTGGAATATTTTCTTAAGCACTGAATCCTGAAGATGAAAACCAACTAAATTCTGTCAATTCCACACAAGTTGACCTTATATTGAAACTAAACATCTTGCAACACGTCCAGAGAATAAAATCAGCATTCTCACTACAAATTACGAAGATTATGAGTCTCACGCTTCCGAGACTCATCTATTCAAAATTCATTTCTGTGAATACCAGAAATGGAGATATAGTGAATATGTTAAGCAATCACAAATCTCAATCATCAGGTTAAGAGATCTAATTAATAAGATTAATAATTGTACTCTAAATTAGTTTCCAAAAATTGAGGGTATTCCTTTGACAATGTGCCCCATCTTTCAGAAAGGCTGACATCTCCAACTATTCCATACTTTCTTAGGGAGGTGCCTCTCAAACAGATATGCAAGGATAGAAGTCCCATATTGCATTCTACAATTTATTGGGCCCCCTAAATAATTTGCGGGAGACTTCCAACCCCAGGAAAGCAGAGGGTGCCACAGTCCTTCTCCCCAGAGACTTCCTTAGCACTAGCCTGAGGAGTCACCACTGCTTGGAACTAAGGCTGTGAAAGATCAAGAGCTTAAAAGGAGAAAGGCTGGGGAAAGGCAATTAAAAATGCTGGAGTACTGCGAAAACCATTAACTCTTACAAGATACCCAAATTCACCCATAACAGAGAAATAGTCAAGAAGGATGGTCTTTTCCCTGTGAAAGAAGAGGCACTTCAACACCAAGATAGCCACTAGAATATCCAGAAGCAACTCTGTTAGTCTAATGTATCAACAGCAGTACTTTAAGGAGTGTTTAATGACAGCTATCTTAAAACTGGAAGCTGTAACTAAACAACATTTGGCATTACACAGCTTTCATATTTTTATTATCCTTGCTGTTGTGTTTCCCTCTTGATTTTTATTTTCTTCTTTATCCCGAGGACTTGTGAGCTTGGACATCTCTGAAAACTTTCATATGTATTTTGCATCCATTAATTAATGCACTTGGTTTAGTATATTCTGATGCTTTGTTGACAGAATTCATCTAAGCACACAAAGTACAGTTTAACAGTAATCTGGTTCTTAGCTGGTTACAGCAGCACTGCCTTTGCTGCTCTGAGACATCACGCAAGTAGCTGGCAGTGAATAATGTGCCAGAAAGCGGCTTCACAGAATCCACAGGGGGCAGCTGAAAACACAGAGGTTTGAAGGTTCATAGTTTACCAAAAGCAAAGGTAATTTTAACCAGTAGCTCTGGGAAGCCTGCTGATACATTAGGGGTCTGATATGACTGTGAAAGATTGATGATAGTGAAAAGGAAGAACAAATGCTATCATTTTACAGTGTTTAGCCTAGTATAACACCTTAACTGCAATACAACCTGAATCCCCCAATGATCAACAAGTGAAAGGAATTACAATTACAGTTATGCTAGCATTGAATCACAAAATCAACCTGAAGATCTAGACGTCATTGCTATTTATAAATTGGTTTTAACAGAACATGGCACACAAGATGCATTATTCTCACACTAAGGAACTAGTAAAGGCATTGCAACAATTCTTTAAAGTGGTGAGCAATCTCAGTACATAGCACTGTACTGCTGGCAAGCAATTACTAGATGTGACTATATGCTATGTTTTTTTCCTGGATTATTATTTTCTTCCGTTAAGAGAAATACAGTACCAAAATAGATGTGGGATAATACAAAACAAAGATGTAACGTATGTTTTTAAGAACAACACCTATAACTTTAGCTTTCTGTTCACTACATTTGCACATCTCTGATAACCTGCAGGTCTGAACAGAAATCTTGAGAACAGCCCAAGTCAAATAAACTGCTTCCTCAGAATCTGTTGCTCTTCTGGAACTCCCTCCCTTTAAAATTGCTGTAGCTCCAGAAAAACATTGTTACTTTAAGTGAGCTTTCTGCTATTGGGAGAGGCAGACACAATGGAAATAGTGGTTATCAGGGGGCAGGAAGCTGGATCTGAAGGATCAATGACAAAGAAACTCAGATAACGGAAGTCAAGTTCATCTTATTACCTGCATAAAGGCATAACTCACTGCAGCTGAGAAAGAGGAGAGTGTGTTCACCAGAAAATCAGCAATGCATGGAGGAGTTGAATAAAATACAGTAATTAGTTATAAGTACTAAGAAGCATTTTTAAGCTGGGAGGAAAATCTGCATTGGAATATGTAACTATCAGAATTCAGGAAGGGAGCCAAAGTCACTGATTTTCAAAGAAATCTAAAACAATACTTAGCTTATTTTTTTTTAAAAAAGGCCAAATTTATTTAAGCAATCAAAAGATAGTTTATGACTTAATGTCCATGAGATCACAGGAATTTTATAATACAGAGACCAACACAATTTACAAGTGCTTATCAAGGTGAATGGTTGATGCTGAAGACTGAGAAACGAAGTTACAAATAAGCTGCAGTTATAGTACAAGTGAGGGTAACAAACCACTGACACAACAAATTCTCCATAACTTTATTTTTTTAACTTATTTCAGTATAGCTGTAGGAGATCTTTAAGTCATAGGTTTGTTTTCAAGCACAGATACAGAATCTTAAATACTGCACTTACCCAAAGTAATTCTGCAACCTAGCCCATCCTCAGAAATCAATCTATAAATATCTGGGGTTAGTTTATAATGTTGCATTATAACAGCACAATAATTTATCTTCAGCTTTCAGACTACTGTAAGAGAACTCAAGGTTTTGTACATAAAGTAAGAGCTGTTTTAATACAGCTCCTTTCAGGACTGTGATGAATCAGCTGCAAATTGGCCTGTTAACCTTCCTGTACACTGAGGATGCAGGTTCTCAGAACAGTTTGGTTGAGAGCACAGAAGTGGAGCTTATTCTGCTCCCAGCAAAATGGTGCTGCATGCCACCACCTCAGCATTGGCTTTGATACCCTCTGCTGGGTTAGAGATCCCTATGCAAGAAGAATGAAGAGCATTGGCACGCATTTTTATAAGGTATTTTATTGCCCAGAATCTGCATAAGTTTACAGTCAAATCCCTCACAACATCACTCTGTGCTGGGGACAGCAGCACCATGGAATTGACAGTAGTTGTCAAACCACAAAAGAGACACCAGAATTCAGTACTGATGATGCTTTGCTTTCAAGCATTTTCAGATTGCTGATCTGCTCCTTTGCCTTGCAAGAAGAGATTCACATCATGCAGTAGCATCTGCCTGGACAGGACACTATGCAACCCTTCAGCACAACCACACCAGGAAACTAAAGTGTTGTGTTTTTAATTCTTCTTTTTGTAACTGAAATACTAAAATACGGACTATCCTTAAACCCACTGAATGGCTAACAAAGATTAAAACAAATGCACATTTCCATGAGCTGGCCTCAGAATAGCTGTTTCAAAGAGGATAAGGCCTGGCATTCAGCCAGTAAAAACCACCACCAAAAACACCCACAGCCATAAGGAAAGGAATAAGAAGCCTTTCTTGGATCATCTTCTGTGGGTAATCTTCCCCTTTACTAACACCTTGGTTTCTGAAACAAAGAAATTTTGTCATGTTTGTTTGAAATCAACAACTCTGAATACATCCATTTCCTTTTCATTTTTTAATAAAGATTTTCTATTTTCAACACGGTATATACATACCACAACAGAAAATTCTACTGGTTTACTACAGCTGTACAGAAAGAATTAAAAACATTAACAAACCTTGTCCAGTGCAGTATTATCATTTGTTTCAACTGGACCATCAGGAAGTATTCTAATTAAATCAGTATTATTCATAATTAGCATTAGAAGCTGTAGCTAATGAAAATTTTAGTACATTTCTTTATCTCTGAAAGCCTGAAACTAGTTTGCTACTGAAATTTTTATAAAGCCTGTAAACAAGTATAAATTGCTACACATAATACATTTGTAATTCACTGGGTTTTGCGCACCAAAGGTTTATGGAATCATAAAAAAACATGCAACTTCTTAAAAAAAATCAGGAAAACCAGCATCAGAAACTGCACGAGCAATCCATTTTAAGAAGTGAGCTCTGCTAGTGACATTATAAATCAGAATGTCACTGTCTCCACTGTAGCCTGAGTTAACAGCTGAACAAAACCTTTTTCCTGGCTGAATTCTGACATTAGGTCACAATTAAGAGGGAAATGGAAGAAGATGAGGAAAGAAGAAAATAAAAAATAACAGCACCTCTACCAAGACACAGCACCCAACGTAAGGAACAAAGCTTCCATCCCCCTACCCTCTACTTTCACACTGCTTTTACCTCTAGCTCAGTCTTCAGTCCCTTTGCAACCATTCCCCTGCAACGAGCCAAAATAACCCAGAGCTGAAGCAGTTTCTTCCTCCTTAACTTCCTGACTTCTGCCTCAGAACACAAGTCTAGGTCTCCCACCTTCACAACTGACTTTTGCCTTCTTTGTGCACTCCTATGCACAGATTAGGGTTTACAGCTTCCTGCAAATACAGTCCAGAAGAAACTCCCTCTTGACACTGTTTTTACATCCTTCTTCTATTTGCAGGCAGCAGCAGAACCCAGCTATGACAAATAAGGTCTCCACAGTGCTGCCAGAGCAGCCACTGAGCTACGATGGCAACATGAGCAGCAGCACTTTATATACCACATTTACTCAGGAATTGGTATTAGATTCTTAGGGTTATATCTGAACTTCGAAGCACATGTCCAATCTGGTCTCCCTGCCTCTCCACTGTGTCCTTCTTCCTCTTTTTTATTAATGCAAGATTGCACATCTGTGTCCAAGTTTCACCTCAGTCCTACTAATATGTCATTGTTTTGACTATACCAGTATCAGTATGCACCAAATGTGATAAAAACAGGAAGGCACAAAAGAGTGACCAAAGGCTTTCTGGAAGAGAAAGAAGTAAGGATCAGATCAAAAATTCCCTTTCTAAAATAGGGGGATTTGGACTGTTAACACAAGTATCACCCACACCTCAAATGTGGAACGTCCATGCCAAGCATCAGTCATCTCTTTCCACACTGTACTGATCATAGAATCATTGAGGTTAGAAAAGATCTCTAAGATGATCCAGTTCAACCATCAGCCCACTACCACTGCATCTACTAAACCGTATCCTGAAGTGCTGTGTCTACACATTTTTTGGACATGCTCAGGGATGTTGAGAGGATACACAAAGAATTGTCTAATTAAAAACATCACCATCCGAGCATTCTTTGTGTATCCTTCCATAGTCCTAAGACATGGACTGTAACTACTGCTAAAGCATTCTTGGTCTTCTTGGCTATTATCTTCTTTCCTGTGCACTCCTGTCAAACAAAATTATTCAAATGTCTAATTAAAGAATTGTCACTGCCATTTGTTAAAAATTCTCACTCAGCAACATTTGAACTGATTTTACCTATCTGTATTCAGGTCTCAGTAAGGTGCTCTGCCTGCCTCAATACTCTTTACAAGGAACAGAAGACAATTCTGGATGCTGCCATCAACGGCCCTGCTCTTCAGGTATTTACAAGTGCGTTTCACACCCTTTGCAGTCACTGAACAGGCTTGAATTCAGCAACCACTAAACATGGCCACTTCAGGAGGGTAAAAGAACTTTTCTTCTTAACTAGAAAAAACCTACATAACTGTAGCATAAACACTAATTCTTACACTTCCGTTTTAAGCAGATGCTACTCCAAAGGAGAAAACCCTTGTAAACAGAGAGATCCTCCTAGACCCTGTCACTTATCTATTCCCTACATTTAAACTATCTGCGAAATTTGCACTTTTTCTTCTCTAAAAGCTTTTTAATCATCCTAGTCTCCACATGCTTCTCAAAAGATACAAATTATATGAAAAAATTATTTGTAAGAGAATAATAAGCATTTCAGAAAGTTTTTTTTACAAAAATTTCTACAAAAAATAAATTTTCTGAGATTTGTTTTTGTTTTTTTGTTTGAGGTTTCGATTTGTTTAAGTCTTTAGGTTTCATAAAGCCTAATTCTCATCTATCCTTACCTTATTTAGCTTATATTGAAAAACTCCATCTTAAAACAGGGAAGCTCCCTTGCTAGCCCTTTCAAAGCACATAACCAACATCTCATCAATACTACCCCTACAGGCACACAGAATTACCAGATTTTTTCCAACACTCATTAAAGTTCAAATGAATTTTAAAAAATGCATCCATATTATTGATCTTAACTTCTTCTAGCGTTTCTGGAAAACACTACTGTCCTGAAGACGTGTTTTGAGCCAGGAATGTATATTAAATAATTCAAACAAAAGGGAAAGAAAAGAAAAACACCCCAAAAAATCCCCAACGAGCTGTGCTGCTGCAAGTGACCCTCCAGAATTCGAGCATCTCCGTATTTGTCCATGGTGCTGATCACTGGGTTATATCATTGTTATTTAATAACAGCTTTAGCTGCATCTAACTTTCCATGCTCATGACTGGGGACATTATTGCCACTATATTAAAAGAATCCACCTCCCCAACACTTGTACCTCAGCGAAAGCTTACCTAAAGAATGTGCAGCTGTGGTTTTGGAGCTGAAAAATCGACCAAGTCCAAGGTCTCCAAGCTTTACTACCCCTGTTGCTGTAATGAACACATTAGCTGGCTTTATATCTGGAAAAAAATAAAAAAGACAGTTAAAAGTCACAATTAGGTTGCAAGAAAAGCTACCGCTCTATTAATAATAGAGCAAAGAGGCTTTTATATATTTACAGCTAAAACTAACAAAATTTGACTGTGCTGTTCATAAAGAACGAGTCTGGGATTTGGAATTTCAAATTAACTATTTTAGTAGTACAAACATCGCTCAAGCAAAAAATTAAGAGCCACTGAAAGTGTTTTAAAAAACAAGCAAACAAACAACAACAAAAAACAACACAAACTACTACACACACACCCTGCACCCAAAGAAGCATACACAGGGAGTTCCTTACTACTTTGTACAAGCTCTGTTTAAGGACTTCCATTAAAACTAGAAAAACTGTTACTGTGTCTTAGGTAACAGACCAAAAATGTTTTCAAGAACTGTAAAATACATTTTTCATCACTTCTGCTGATCAGATTACCCACAGTGGCACGACAATATTTATTTGAAATAGGCAACTGATTCTCTTTAATAGCAGGCATTAAAAAAAGAAACAATTTTTACTCAGGAGAATGGTTATTTGAACTCGTCAATGGAATTGGGCTAATCAAGAAGAAACAAAGAAAAATAATGATGTATACCCCAGACATTTATTTTTCACAAGTGATATACAGTTTAAGTTTTAATCCAACCCTTTAGAGACAACTGCAAAGGTTTTTATTTTACGATTTTTAACAAGGTACCTATCCAGTTAATCTTGTAAATAAATTGAGCGGCTACTTGTTTGGCAAGTGTGTTTAGCTCTTACTCAGCTCAAAAGCAATGCATTGCGGCTCTAAACCTAAAGAAAATCATTTAACTTTGGTAAGAGGGGATGACATTTTGCATAAGATATGGGTACAGAAAGAGGAATGGTTAATAGTCCTTCAAAACACCAGCAATATCAGGATTCCAATAAAAAGTTCCAAAAACTTAGAAGCTTTAGAGAGGAAGACAGAACCAATTACATTATGTTGCTATCTGACCTAGTTTTCAGGAGTATGTATCTCCCTTTGTGAAACAATCCAACGTGAATATCAGCTCACTTTAAAAATAGCTTTAATTGTCTTTGGTTTTGGAGTGTAAACATAGAATTCTTAGTTTTGCCATAGGTTTGCCAGAAGCTTTGAAGGTAGTATTTCAGCTTAAGGAGTTTGAATTTATTTTGGTTTTGAGCTCAAATAGGCTAAAATAAACTACTTTAGTCATAAAAGCATTAAAGGAAGATGCCTTCACCCTATGGAAAGAATCTGCAATTTCACGTCCTTCTCTTTCTATTATTTACACTTGCAGATATCTGTGCAAATACATAAAGACGCAGGGAGGGCGAGGAGGAAGGAAGAATGACAAGAGAAAGCCATTTGCAGGGGCATCGAAGTTGATCTGCTGAAGGGTGCAACATCTCTAGATGCAAGTGACAAAGCTCAGCAGAGATCAAGAAATTTTTGCTTTCTAGGCAGCTATTTGCATCCCAGCAGAAGGAAGCCACCAACCTAGAACAGGTAATTCCACCTGACCCCAGATACAGCCCATATACAAATTGCAACTCATAGCCAGAAGGATATCCAAGGCAAAAAAAAATTGTAGTATAGCTGCTTCTCAGATGTACCATCTGTTTTCTTTGACTCAGAGTTACAAGGTGAAATGAAGACAACATACAGAGGAGACAGCAGTACAGAGGTTTAAGAGATTTAGCACCTGACAGAGATATCTGGCAACTACAAGGGCTGTTGGGACACAGTACTTGACACAGAGACTGGAAATAGTGGAATTGAGCAGAGAAGGGGAGAAAATGCTCATGGATGTACGTATTCCAGTTGATAAGGGAGTGGGATAAGGGCCTGTACATCACCAGAAGGCGTGGCAGGAGGCAAATACTTTTGTAAGAAAAAAAGGTGAAAGGTGAAAAGAATGGATGGATAGCTGTGCAAGAATGCAGTTAACAATACTTGGGAGAGACAATGGCAAACAGAGAAGAGTAAGAACAGGACAGAAAATAAAAGCCAGCAAAACGAACTGAGCAAGCAAAGAGGTAGCAGCGCCAGGGTCTCCTCTTACAGAACTATCACTTATTTTGAAAACTTGAAATCACAAGCCACTGCTGCAAACAAATGCCTACCACAACAAATGTACAACCATAAACCTCTGTCATGCTCTTCTGTTACTTATAAAACATTATAGACACATACACTGTCAGCTGTCAAAATTGATTCCATTATGACATTATTTGGTGTCATTTGCATTGAACCAGCTTAATTGTACTAAAAGGTTTAGTAAAGACAAATCATCTTTAGTCCTTCATTACCTCGATGCATAACACGACGAGAATGCATGTGTTCCAAGGCACTGCAAAGCTGAACAAAGTACTTCCAAACTGTTCTTTCAGGAATCAACCTCTTCTGTTTCTTAAAATGCTTAAAGAAAAAAGGATGGGCACAGAATATTAAAATTTAAAACTTGCATAAAATGCTTGAAGAAGATAGAAAATCCTTTATTTAAAAACCAAATACAAGAGTCTCATAAGCTAATGAGAAAGGTTTAACATAATTTCTTGACACAGAAAGCAGAAAGCTTTCCCCTTAAATATTAAACACATATCATCAATGTAAGTGCTTAACTCAGTCAACACACAGCCACAAATTACGCTAATAAAAAAACTGCTATCCCAAAAGAGGATTTACAAGTGTTTAGTAATTCTCAGTGCAGGATTAATGTGGTCAGAATAGTCTAGCATAGGGTAAGCAGCCACAGGACAAATAAAGGTCAGATACAAAGATATGTGCCACAGAACTTTCCAAATGGAATAATTCCTCACACCAACATTGATTTCCAGATCATAATTTTCTAAATAGAAACAAATAGTAGTGAGACACAATCACAATCAAAAATCACATAACAAGAGATGATCAGATTGGTCCTAGAAACTTCTGCAATACATAAAAGTGGACTAGAAGTGCTGTAATTTCTAAAGATTTCATAGTTATCTAACTCCCATTCAAATATTTTCCATCCAGTGTAAACAACCATTGCCGATCACCGGTAACAGTTCAATGGCCTGTTAAAGCTTACGTGAAACAATTATGGTCTGATACACACATCTCCTTCAAGTACATTCAGGGACTGGAAGAACACAGTCCTCCAAAAATACATACTGAAAACCTGGAATTCAGCCAATACAGAAACGTGCAAGTTTGATCATTATAAATTTTGCAGTTAAAGGTAAAAAGACTAAAAAAATCTTTGCTTGTTTAGTTTCTCTTTTTAAGAATTTGTATTTCAACAGATGATAAACACACAAAGAAAATACATGAACAACATTCATGCTAGCAAAAATTCATATGGAAGGCAAAGCACTTAGATGTAATTTAATAGTACGTGTATACACACACACTTCACACTCACACACACCCTAAGAAAAGTTCATATAACAAACATTTATCACTCTGGAAAAATAAAAATATGTTCATGTACTATGTTAAAATATGCCACTGAGAAGCTGACAGCTGCATCTACACATTACAGAGATATGCAGGAGTATGAGAAAGATGTTTTTAAACTAGCTATAGCAAAACGCATCAGTCATACAAAGGATCATAACATTTCACCAAAATGTTTTTAGTTACAGGAACTATTTCAAAATGTATTTTCATTTAAATGAGGCAAAGCATATAAATTACTACTTTAAACATAATTTTCTTTCAGTCTTGGACTGAATCCAAATAAACCCTGTGTATCTGTTCTCCCCATAGCTGGATTTGCATATCAGAGGATTGTTTGATGTCAACAGGAAGATGGAGACCAGGTTTCTTTTCATTTAAAAACAAATACACAATACATGTAAGTATGTGCACATGAAAGCATAGTTCCTTGATTTAAAATGTATTCTGGAATTACCATAATTATAACTAGGTACTTTATTTAACCATTCTGAATTATTTTTTAACTCAAATCTAAGCACAAGCAATGATGAAACACCATTCACAAAATGTTTGAAATGGGAAGGCTTTCCATTACAGATTCCATTCCAATGTATTTAAAGTACATTGATGTACTTTCAAAGTATGTATTTTAACATTTTATTCATTTGCTATCTATTACACTGCAGCTGACCGCACACAAAATCAGCTTCAGTTCTTACAGTGTAACAGTTTTTAAATGTAGTCTCATTCTACTGATGGCATTAATAATTTTGCATGATAGTAAAAACTACTGAAAGCATCAATAATGTTAACCCTGCAAATTTATCCACCTACAGAGGATGCAAAAGAGAGCTGCTATATTTGCTAACAGATCTAACTAAACAAAGAAACAGGCACCATTTTTGCTTGTATAGGTTTAAAAATCATCCGACATCTTTAAAATAACTGAACATTATTTTCCGTAGTAATGAATTACACTATCTTCTTCCATCAAAATCCTCAAGGTTTTCTTGGGCAGATGTCCACCAATAGCCGAATTAGCACTGAAAAACCTCCACGACCAAAATGACTGATTATACAAAACTAGCTATTGAAACAAGTTGTAAGTTTCTAGGAAACAGCCCGACAGACAGTGATAATTCTGTGAAGTCAGTAAGGAAAAGACATCCCATTCCTGCTTAAAAACTTACCTCCCAACAAGAAATATAAACTGATGGAAAACATGGTCAAACCTATTTTATGCCTAACAACATAAATAAGTTCATATAGAATCATAGAATCACCAGGTTGGAAAAGACCCACCAGATCATTGAGTCCAACCATTCCTATCAAATTTAGCACATTAATTCTATTCAAAGAAGTATCCTTTTCTCTCCTCCATTTTGAAACAGCCCACAATGCTAAATGCAGTTCTAATGGTTGTGGGGTTTGTCCCTTCCTACAGGGAAGCCAAAATGCAGAAGACACGATACGAAAAGAATAATTTTTAACCTCTCCTGTAGCAGAGCATAGTAGCTCTGCAAACAGTATTGAAACTAATCCACTGCTTAGTGCTGTTATGTTTTAAGCATCTTAACGTCCAGTTAACTTAATACACTTATCTCCTACTGCGTACAAGCTGCAATTACCTGTCCAAAACTGACTCAAAGGCAGACAGCCTGACACACAGCTTTCTAACTACTCATTTTCCACATTCTACTACACTGCTTTTTCCACCCATCTGATGCTCACAGGACAGTCCTGATGTCCTTCAGACCACTGACCTTCTAGGAGATGATGGGAAAAAAAAAACCATAATCCCGTTAGAGGTGAAAGACCAGTCTCAAAATAGTTGAAACTGGATAAAGAGGGAACTGCTTGTACATGTGCATTAAAAATTTGGGTAGTGTTGCAGGCTAGAGTTTAATCAGGTAAACAGACACTACCAGGCATGCTCAGGCAGCAGGCTGTCTCCCAGCAAGAATTATTTGTTCCAAAAGCCATATCCCATGAAATTTCCATCTCTGTCTTTGAGAACAGAATCACAAAAAAATTCCTTTGAAGAGTTTTCACAATGTCAGTACAGATAAAATTGCAATTCAGTCATTTAACGCAAGTGGAAATTTTTGTGGTCACAAATTTGCTATTCAAATGCCTTAAAGAGCTTTAAGGTAGGCAGGTTATATCACCAGTTCGTCTTTTCATCCCTTTTTACAGAATGACTGAGCAGTTTCATTATAGGAAAGTGAAGCTTTCCTGGTTTTCTCTAATGAATTGCTAAAAGAAAAATTAGATATTCCCCAAACGTTTCCATCCTAGTAAAGTTAAATATAGCTGCCCTGCACCTAAACAGCATATGCCATTTAGTTTCTTGGAGGCATAAAGAAAAACTAACTAAAAGATAGACAGCAAAAAAAGTTTAAAGTCAATATAAAAGCACAGAATTATACTGAATTTCTAAAGATGATGCTTTAAAGGTCAAATTTCGAAAGCAAGACTGACAGCAATTAGCAAATGGTCTTAGCTAAGCTTAACAAGCACAGTTCAGAGAATACTCTTAAAGGAAATGTGCAGGACTATGTTTGGCTTTTATAAGAAAGCTAAGGATTTCCTGCACATGAGTAAAGTACAGCGAGCACAAATTGTTTCAATACAATTGGATGCGACTGCCTGGCTTGTAAAAAAATTAGCAACCAGTTCTGAATTTAGTGTCTCATAGAACTCACTAAATGGGAAGAAAACAGGAATAAATAAAGATTAAAACAAACTGTAAGTGTTTAAAAAGCAAACATAGAATCATAGAATAACCAGGTTGGAAGAGACCCACAGAAGCATGAACAACTCTTTTTAGAGGGCATCTCTTCCAGAAAGATGATATAATGATCATCTAACCAATTTTACAGAGTCATTATTTAAATTAATTAAATAAAATGTGTGAAACTGTCAAACAAGCCCACGAAAACGTACATATGGATTTCCACTCTGCATGCTCTAGGCTAGAGTTGCCTTCTGAAAAACAGGATCTGGGGGAAAGGTAAAATAAGAATGATCACTCCCTTACTCTACATAGACTTCTTTTCCTTTCTTTCACATTTTGATGAGGATCTCAATCGTATCTGTCTGTTCTTAGGACTTCACTTCTGGCTCACAAAAATGCAAAGGGTTGGGGTTTTCTATATGGATTTTACTGCAGAGACTTATTAGAACAGTGGTTCAACAACAGGATACTCGTGGGAAGAAATCTCAACTTCATCAAGAGGGACATGATGCAGAAAGGTCTACTACAAGGAACTTCTCAGCAGCAGGTAATGAAGTTCTTGAGCACTTCTGCCTGTGTTTGTTTGGGACTCTTATCATATGAACTAGCAGAATGAACAGACAAAGGAAAGAGGAGGTCAGGCATCTGTTAGCAGGAAATTACAGAAGCACAAGATTTCTCATTCTGTGAATACAACAGAAAAACCAGAATTGTCAAGGGCATGCAGAGTCAAAATGACAGAATGATGAAAATGGACCTCAAACATCTCTACATTTCAGAGTCAAGATCAGACACTCACATCACAGAAATGAAGTTTCTACGTAAGTCTTACTTTCTGTTTAAAAGGCTACAAAATTCTAGTAGGAAAGCAGTGTTCCAGGAGTTTTGTCTGGCTCTGTTCATTCACTAATTCGGCTGCCCATCTCTTCAAATAATGGTAAGTTTTCTGCTGTTTCTCCTTGCTTTCTACTCAGGACAAAAATAGATTTTTCCACCACATCTTGATTCACTTACCCAATTTGATTACAGAAGTGATCAAATCTGTCTACAATTCAAGACTAGCAGCTGTCTCTTAGATGTAAAATGAGAACAAACAAACAAAAAAAAACCTGAAACAATTTGGCACCTACCAACTGAACATAAATAAAGTAACAAGTACTTGGCCAATAAAGTGACTAATAATAAAAATATTAAATAAACAAATATTTACCTGGTTCTTTTTCCAACTCTTCTTTACAGTTGTTTACATCTCCAGTTACTGAAGATGCCATACATTTATTTACCCCCTTCCAGAGTCCACAAAAAAGCATTTAAAAAAAAAAAACCCAGTCCTTCTCTACTAGTGATTTCTAGTACACAAGTAACTTTAATCAATAGCTACAATAGACTATGACACAGTACAAAAACTAATGGACAAAACTGTACTAATAGAAGTACCTGCTAGCATCACAAGGCGAAATTAGCAGAATGAAACTACAGTCTTTCCTAAAATAAATAAATAACCCACCACACACAAATCACAGAACTGAGATAGAAATATCTTCTCAAACATAATCTTCTTTCCCACACAATCAAAATAAAGAAATCTACTTACAAGATAGATGAAGCCTTGTAAGGAAAACACAACCCAAAACCGTCATGTTTTCCATTTTTAGTATATATTTTTCATGCAGATAATCTATTAATTAGATTTTATACCGTCCCTTGGAAAGCTCTGAACAAAGTCACTTTATATGTATTTTTATCCAATTCCCTTTGTAAGGACTAAATTCATTTTTCCTTACCGAGTAGTCTACCTACAGTCATTATGTTCCACCGAGTATTTTTCACTCATGCAAAAAAGCAAGCAAACACAGTGTTCGGTGATAAAGACCACCTACTGAAATCAGATCTGTTTGCAAATCCACTAAAACAAAATGTCCAATACTGCATCATTTTCCTTATCTTTGCCATTACCACTGCGCAGGGCTTCTTAAAACACACAGCCACATGTTCAAATTCAATAGTATTTGTTTACATGCAGCTCTCCAACAAACCCCAATGGGAAAACTGGTGCAGCACAAAGAGGTGAAACTCATGCTTGAATCATTAACTCTACTTTCTAATAAAAAGCAATAGCGTGACACAATAAATACAGAGGCTACCATCTTAAATTTTTCTTTTTACTACAAAGAAGACAGACAAATTTGAAATCTTCTCTCTTTATTCTCAGCAAGTTATTCATACAGCACAAGCACTGAAACTGAAAATTTTTCAAAAACTGTGTGGAAAATTAAAAATAATCTCATAGTACTCTTTGCAGGGCGTTTTAAACCAGAAAAGCACCCAGAACTATTATTCAATAAAATCTTCCTATACCCCCTGCTCTTTAAAGGTTCACAGAGCCAGACAATTTTAGCATCAGTGGGCAAAGGTGGAGATGAAATAACCAAGCATTCCTGCCCCAATTAAAGATATTTGACAAGCGTATGTAATAGTTACGTGAAGTTTAACATCAAGTTAACTTTCCATAGCTGACTGACAGGGTTGCTCTCCCTGCAGTACAGTCATCTCACACAATGGCTTCAGGTGTGATTGTCTGAAGGGGATGTCCATAAGACAAAAGTGTTGATAGTCTAATTATTTTAGCAGAAAGCTTATTCTCATTGTTCCTGTGGCAGACAAACAATGGTCGATTCACAGAAAAACTAACAAGGCCGCCTGGCAATTACCCAGCCCAATTACCCCTCAGGTTATAAGCTGCAGAACCGGTCAGCTTTCCCTCAGCCAGCACATATACCTAACTTGCACATGGTAAACTGCTGCTACTGCTGCCCTTCTGGTCCTTCTGCTGTGGTTGAGAGCAAAGGTGACAGAGGACAACCTGTCAAATACCCCAGTTACACACAATTATGGGGAGCAAAAGCTTATAGATGCAGCTCTCCCACCTTTTCAGGATTCTATGCCTTTATTTTTTTTTAATTTTAGGACTCCACATAGTGGCCGCTTCCCCCAAGAACACCCAGCCCCTCTTCTACCCACTACGTAGCAAGCACATATATACAAAGCTGAATAAGAATGCTCTATTTTTTTAATTACGGGGGTAAAAAAAAAAAGTTTAAGAAAAAGATTTTTAGTAGCACTGCAAAAGATTAGTGGTAAAATTAGCCTGACTGGTTCAAAGCCCCAGGTTTCTCCTTTAGGAAAAGGCATATAAAAATAATTTGGCTTTGATCTGTAATTAGCACATACTGCATTACAGTATCCTAACACATTATATACTTCTTCAAGCTACACTATCTTTAAGCCTCTTCAAAGATGAGTACACAAAAAAGCTCAGAGAAAGAATGTGAAAAAACACTGAGGAAAAAAATTTTTAAGCTTTTAATGTTTATCAGTGATGTAGCTTCGGCAAGGTGGCAAACTCTTCTATATTATAAAATATAACCATAAGCTAAACAAAAAGACTATGAGTCAGGAGGTTTGGCATTGGAGGGGGAGCTAGGGGATGGGCAGTGGGGTTTTTTGTTATTTAAATTGAATCTAGCAGTCACAGAAAAGAGAAGAAAAAAGCGCAAGAGACAGATACTGACTGACGAGAAGCAAAAGAACCGAATTCTACGTTTTAAAATTTACCTTTATAGATCATGATAAACCAGTACCATGCAAAGAAAAGAAAAACATGCAGAAAAATTACTTTAAATATACTTTTTCCACAATCATGTTGTCAAGTATTTGGACATAAATATATGTATAAGAAAAATCACAGAATTAAAGCCATCGTAGTTTCTCCCCCTTGAGAGCATGTGCGTGCACACACACAGTTTTCAGTTCTGTTTTCTTTCTTTATGTCAAAAGACCCTTTTCTCATTCATTCATGACACTCAGCTAATGAGCAGTTTGAAAATGTCTCTAGGCTTTATTTATTGTGCACTATTCAAAACCTATTATTAAATATAAGTTTCATGGAGGGGTACAGCTTCCTGGCATGCATCACTGGAATATCAAATTAATAAAATAAATTTTGTGACGTTTATCTTCACAAACGGCCTTAGAAATTATAAGGTAGTAATATCCCTATTTTACAGATGAGAATAGGGGCAAAGAACTAAGATCAAAAGTGTTAATTAATTCTGGCACCAATTTAAGCACCCTTTTCAATGTACTTAGCTTTATGAAACAGTTCATCTTCAAAGCACAGTTTCCACTCAGAACAGATGAAGCTGTGAACTCTCAATACTTCTACGAAATAAACCCCAGAGTTTTACCTTGATCAGAAATATAGAATAAGCAATTACACTTTCCACCAAAAAAAAAGTGGTTGAAGCGGTTTATACAGCATCCCTTAGGAATAGTACCAGAGACTGTAAGAAAGGATGGCCCTTGGAAAAGCATTCAATTGTGTTAACCACAAAACCTTCATCTTTCTTGAATTCCCTGCCTTGAAAACGAACGCTGCAGCAAGGAAGGCAGCACAGATGGAATGAAACGCCATGCACCTACTGCACCACCACGACTCCTACCCAGAGTAGCTGCACTGTACAGAGTGAAGGTTCTTCAGCAAATACAGGTTTATTTCTTCTTTGGAGTGCAAGATATTAAGCTGTAGGATTTTTCTAGCCTTTGAACTCTTGATTTTACAAAAACAATTTCCTAGAATCAAAAAAGCACACAGATAACTAGAGAAACCCAGGCTCTCTATTACATTGCTACACACAGCTTACCAGAGTCGGCACTTTTACAGCTACAGTCGGTATTGAAGCTGACTGAGTAACTTTACACAGAGTACCATCCTTCAGCAGGCAACAGATGGGTGCTGCCAGTGGACTTCATTTACATTTGCTGACAGCAGCAGAAAAGCAACACTCCTGAACCTTGAGTCCCATTCTACACTCTACATGGCTGTACACTGCAGCATAAGTTCTTCTTTGTGTTCCCCTGTATTTGATTTTAATTCCTTTGCAACCTGTCTCTTTTGTGCCTCCATCCCAGATCTGTCCCTTCCCTATTTCTGTCACTTCATTACATTTTCTCCATTTACACAAGCACAGCCTGTTCCCAGCCAGTTAGAGTTACCCCATGCAGCCTCTCTCCCTACTGGCAGTCAGGCAGTCTTCCAGGATCCTTGCCCAGTCTGTCCCGTTCTCTGCCAACACACTAGTTGTTCTCTAATCTCACTGTGCTCATGCCCAGTATTGGGACTCCCATTTCATAGTTTCCCAATCCATTACACTTACTCTCTTACACTCCTCAGTCTCTGCTGCCTTGTGTTGTAACTTCCTGGTCTACGTTCTCTCAAAACTTGCTCACCCACCAGCTAGGCCCAGTCCACTTGTCTTTCCTATTCCCAGTCACAACCTCTCTTTTCTCCTTAAAAATCACCTAGCTGCTCATCCCAACTTACTTCTGCCTGCCCAGTCTTATGTCTTCTCCACATTCATCTCATACTACTCCCTTCCCTGTGTTGCTATAAAGAATAAATACCCTCTGAGAGACAGGAAAGATTCAGATCATCCAAAGCATCTGGAAAACACTATCACTGGCAAAGCCATTTCAGTGACCAAACTATAGGTTTAAGTATTCAGATAGTATGCAGTGCTGTCAGCACTAAGACATGCAAGAGGTTCACGCAGCTTTACATGTACACGAATCCTCTGCTTTAGCAGAGGATTGCTCCAGCAATTTCTGTTAAGCACATACAAACTCTTGTGTTAGAAGAATTTAACCTCAGGTGAGATTTCACAGCCACTATTGTAAGAAAAATCCCCCACTCAAGTTTTAAGTCTGTTTCAAGGCACAAGAGTCTTACAATATATTAGGTACAAAGGTTGATATATTTTAAAATAGATAGATTAAAAACAAACAAACAACATGCATGTCAGCAGAATAATGCTTTTTTCCTTAGCCATCTACTAAATCATACAACATTTTTGGAAACATACATTCCAAGCAGGCAGCTGGCATGCAGCATTTTAGTATGAAACTGTGATATTTCAAACTGAACACACATTCTCCCACAGCTAAATCTTCAGCAATTCTAACAGCAGAGTTACTGTCCTGCTACGCATGCATGCACAGCAGAAAACAGTTTCTGCAACACCACCATTCAAACTACATTGGAGACATCATCATTGTCTCACTAGCCTTCCAAATATGAATGCCAACCATCTCCTACAACTGCTAAAGCTGTAAATCAATGTTTAGTATGATAGTTAACCAAATAATATAGTCAATTTATAGCTGCAGGTTTCCCAAAAAAACGGGTCATGCCCTGGAAAGCAGTAAGCACATGACCTGCTAAATTCTGACACTTCACCTCTTCATTAACTTCATACTCCCAAAATTCTATTATCACAGCAAAAGAAAATGTTAACTCTTGCAACTAAACAAAACTATAGTCAATCCATCAAAAACAGTTTGAAAACGCACATGGGAAGTATTCGTACTCAGCAACATCACTGCAGCGAGAGAATGGTTAATCACAGGCTAATAGCCATCCTGCAATCCAAGTCAGCTAGTCTGCAGGCAGAAAAAGTAATCAGCTTCTGTAGCAGTACGTGCCCCCTCAGCTCTCTGCACCATGCTGCAAATTCAGTGGTGCAAGATGCACTGCTTAGTCCACAAAAGAAACCCCTGCGGAAGTTTGACCTGCACCTGATCACCACCCGTTGGAAATGATGAGAATAACCCTCTCTTTGGTGGTGTCCAGCCTCACAACAAACACCACTGAACACTTAGAATAGGGCAAATTTTAATAACTACCCTGTGCCTCTGTGTTCCTTCCAAATCTACTGTCATTACAACATGTCTATAAATCCCCAAAGGCTGTCATCTCACCCTGTAGCCACCTCACGCTGTAACACACTCAGGCTGCAGTCACGTAGATTCTGCAACGGGCACTGTGGTTGCTTCACACAGGCAGGAGCAGCAATCTGGGCAGGCAAAGCTGCCAATGACTGAAGTTAAAATTGCTTCCTCTCTTCAAGCCCTTATATAAAAAGGCAAGCTGTCCTATGGGCAAGTTGGTCAACATGGAGTACTGCAAATAACTTAAGAAACCCTCACTACTAATATATTTTGAGATAGGGAGAGAAGGGAGGGTCTGCATTCCACCCCATGTAGAAAGGAGAAACAGCCTGATGCAATTGCAAATAGTGAAGCCCGAAGTCTCCACCACTAGAGAACATTAGAATGATAGTCAATGAGATTTCAAACAAGCCTCAACAGAGCTCCAGCTACTGCAACAAGTAATTTGGATATACATCAGTCGTTTGGAAAGAAGTGACTATCCCTGTTTTCTGTCCTATAAAAACCAAGTCAGTTTAAAGACAGAGTTCACTGTTCCCCTCTACAAAAACCTGAGATACCGATATGATCTTCATACTGATGAGACATTTAAAGATATTTGTCTTATAAACATCCTATCTTCAGCTAGCTAAAATCTTTTTCAATTTAAAGTTGAGCAAAATACACAAAAAATGTTCTCTGAAGAACGGGTGAAGTACCTAGGTGACATTTCATAGAGTTCAAAATATTCTCCATCTATCATGAGAAAGCTGCAAACATATTTTCAATTTTTTTAGATGAAAGCCTTCATGCTTGTTCCCAAAACATGATTAACTTCCTTAAGATCTGCATGACATATTCAGTTTAAAGTTTGCCTTTTTTTTTTTTTGGTGTGCTAAGATTATTCACCAGAACAACTAAAAATATCTGCAGAAATTAAATAGACCTAGAAGCTTATTGCTGATTTAAAAAAAAAAACCACCACCTCACTTCAATGTCTTGATAACATACCTTTTAATAATCTTATATTTCATCTTAAATAATACACCAATTATTCCACCAGATAGTACCAATTCTCTTGTTCCAACATCTTCAGCACAGACTTTGCTAAGCAGTTCTTCTCACTAAATCATTGTAATGGATTTCCTTGATTAATGCAATTAGTAGATTCTTCTATATTGATGGTATTCTGTTTATCCATCCTATCAATTGTTGTTTAAAAAAAAACAATTTAAAAAATACAAACCAAAGATGCCCACAGAAGTATCTTTGCCCTGTTCCTGTCTGTGGTGGTGAAGAACCACGACTAATAGAAAAACGGAGCAAGCTTCAAATCTCCTTCACAACTTATTTTTGTATTGCAAAAGGAGATGGTATTACAAGGGACCAACAGGAGTTCTCCAGACCTATCCTTAGCCTTGGTAGCTATGTACTGTCACCACGTTCTATTGTCAGTGTCTGTGGTATCTACTAACAACAGAAAATGAGCAACTGAGAAACAGCATAACAGATAATAATTATTACTTGTAAAATCTTTGATGTAATAATATCTAGCCACCTAATTCACAGGTACAGAAAATAAAGAATTTCTACTTCTTTCACCATCCCTACAGGTTACATAGCACTGAGGTACAGATTCTAGTGCAAAACCAACTGTACGTCAAATGCAAGTATCTCCTCTTCACTGACAATGTTTGCTTCTCAGTATTACTGACAAGCCACATCCAAGAATTCTACGCAGCCATTAAAAGCTGTAAAACAATAAACCCTCAATCTCAGATCCTTCGTTTTTGAGAATGGAGGCTCTATTGAAACATCAGCCTGGGACAGAGGTGATTATAAAAAATTAAGGTAAAATGGATTAAATCTGTGTATGTACATACATAACCACACAGAGGGGACATATGAGATATCTGATTTCATCATGCAATTTGTAAACACCAATGCACGGCTGCTTTTTTTTTTCCTCCTCTGACATACAGCAGATTTGATTCTATGAATTCTATTGCGATCCATCGGAGTGCACCAAGTGATTTTTCTCAGTTGTCTACTCAATGGGGACAAAGACAGTATTATTCACAGGTAACAAGAGGCATGGTATAAAAGCTGGACAGCAAATACATGGTTCATTGTGAAACTGAAGAATTCATTAAGGTGCACTGTGAGGCACTGAAGCTTTGCAAGTATTCTCTGATGTGTCAATAATGTCAAAACAAATACCCAAGTAAACTAGTTAAGTAGTTGCCCCTCACATTAACATTGGCTTCAGTGTCATTGAAGCTGTGGTCATTTACAATTTCAAAAACATGCTTGATCCTTTCTACAAATTACATAACAAGCCTGGTACCCAAACAGTCTTCTGGGGGTGCCTCAACATCTTTCAGCGTAATCAAAATAGAATTCTAGCAAGAATGCTGGAAACCAAAGCAGTTTGTTTGTTTTAATATAACAACATAGTCATTATATTTACTTCAGCCATATGACAGGCAGTCATTCTGCTAGGAAGTTTCCACACCATTACATATCATTTATTTTTCAGGCAATTTTAAAAGTACTTCTTTCAGATGAGGCTGTATAAGTGAAGTGCCCCACATTTAAACTCATACCATCCAAGTAGTCTACCAAATCATTTCCTCCACCAGCAGCGTGAAGATGGAGTGCATTGTGACACCTCATACATATTTAATAATAGCCTGATAGGCTGTCATTAACATCAAACAGCAATCTAAGTTTGTTACATTAAACATGATCCCTGTGTTAAGAGGACAATCACAAAGTGCCTCCAAGATGAGCCTGTAAAAAATACCCACCAATTTGGACAAGGTGTAATGAGGCCAACTGTACTGAAGAAGCTATTATTCACACACTGGATTTAAAATGGGAAAAAAAAAAAAAAAAGCGGGGGGAAGCAGGGGGAAAAAGAAAAAGCTTCAATGGGTCATAAGACCAGACATGCCATAAGGCAATCTGTCACAGAGCACTCATATTAATAACTGTTGTGTCAAAACTGAACATTCAAAAGAAGAGACAAACCTTCCTTTATGTTTTATGAAGTGTAAGCCCACAGAATTAATAATTCATGAGATGAAGAAAAATATCAGGTTTGGATATAAATATTAACAGAACACTGTCAGCCTGCTTAGAACCAAATTTTGACTGTCCTACCTTACAATTATCAATCTAGAAGGAAATATTCTTCAAAAGCCCTCCCCAAAAAAATCAGCATAAAAGTCATGAATAGAGAATGTTAATTTCTTCATTAATGTAGTGCCTAAACAAAACAGCAGAATTCTTCTGTGCTGGCTGTGGCTGAGGGAACGCTAATTGCCCAACTTATTTGTTCCCAGAGTTATGCTGTGTTGACAACAATAATGTTGGTGTGCACAAAATAAAGTACACTAAAGGGACATAGTAAAACCAAGACCCAGTGGAAAAGGGATAGGCAAAGAGGAGAAGTAGTGATCAGATGACTAAGATACAAAAGCCAGTTTAAAGTTAATGTAAGTTTCACAATCCAAAGTTTATACAATGGGTCTTGATTAAATTTTTCTTATTAGCTGAAGAACAGCATTTAAAAACTACAAAAGACAGCAGTTAACCCATAACGCACAACCACATATCAGTAAATTCACTGAACGTGATTTCAATCAAATATGAAATCTACTTTCAGAATACACTAGTCTCAAGATAAAGAAGTATTTAACTAGATGTAAAAATTGATGCAGTTATTTCCATTTTAATCTTTATTTTGTTAGCTAAAGTGGTTAGCATGTGAAGTTCAAGATCTAGAATAAACTTCTGCCTTAGGACACCAGCCCTCCTCTGCTTTCACTATTATTATAGACAACAGAATATTAGAACACAAAATTGTGCCAAAATTCAGGAATGTCATTAAAATGGATTGTTCTAAATGGTGGTCACAGTGCTCTATTCTTTACAGCTTTTTTCTTCTCCCTAATGGTAATACAATCTCAGTCTAGTTATGTCCCCATCCGCACTTACATTCTGGGCAATAATGCTAAAAATACTTACATAAGCACCAATAGTGAGCATGCATTAAAAAAAAAATAAGTCAGCCTAAACTCTCCACTTTTCTTCAGTTATTGACATTTTCACTGCATTTCAGCCAGTGATGAGGACACAGAATGAAGAGTCAAACAAGTTGAATCCTACAAGCTTTTAAATTTTTAAAGAATTCTTACCTTTATCATTCTAGAGAGATCCCCAGCATCAGCCAATTCCAACACTATGTTCAGTTCATTGTCTTCAATGAATGAGGCATAATATTTAATTACATTTGGATGATTCAGTTGCTAAGAAAACAGAATAATGCACATGTTAGTGTAGAGTAAGTCTTATAAGACTGACATACAAAACATTATTATTTAGGAAAACAAAACAAACCCTAAAATCTATTTCAGTGTAATACAAAAAGTATATGCTTATGAGAAACATCAACACAAACATTTTGCAAGAACTTGATGGCACCTTAGGATCAACATAATGCCTGAAGTTGCAATTTGAAAGCAATTTTGTTTCAATGAATTTACGCAATCACATGCTAAACTAATCTGAAACAGCTAAGTCAATTATAAAAATCAGTACTTTTCTGTACATAGAAAAGTAATTTACAACGCTGTGGCTTTAGCAGAAACATCTACTTGAAAAGTTACCCAATTTCCTACAAGATTCACTTTTCATTGTTAATTTCTAAAACAATAAAGATTACAAAATTCCTTAAGTGAGGCTTATAAAAACTCTACACAGAAAACAGTGGATACCTCAAGTATATTTAGGAAAAAACTTGACCTACTTTGATGATGGCTGCACAATTTTTAACCAAATATTTTACCTTAAGAAGATCTATTTCTTTGATGCAGTCAGCACGGGCTTTGGCATCCATTAAATCAAATATCTATACACAAGAGATAAGACACTTTTATTACATGTTAAAATATAGCAAATTGAGTGTTTATCATTATTTCACAGTATTCATAAAGCAACCTGAGTTATGCATTTCATGGCAAGATGTAACATTGCAGTACATAATGTGTGACCTGATGTACTGATTCACTGCTGTATTGACTATTTTAGCCTGCTCATGGGAAAGATGTCCATTGTTTTCCAATTACTTAATTGCCACCTCCTCATAGCTGTTCAAACACATAGCACTGTTAAGCACATTTCCTTCTAGTTGGTTCTAATCCAAATGTCAGCTTCCTCTCTGATTCCTGCCACACCATTATCACAAACTGATTCTTTCTAGTACTGAGAATACCTTTCCTTCCTAGTCTCTTGCTAGTCTTCCTTTTGTATTCTAAATAATAGACACACTTTTACTCTCTCTCTCTCTCAGGATCAAACTTAATTGTCACCTCCAATTCTTCCTTTCCCATTTCCCTCCTTTCAGCAAGAGGAGGAGCGATTTGGATTCTGTAATTTGTTTACTAGAGTACTTTTTTCTAAGCCCTCATCTGTTACCTCGACTTTTACAGCCCTTTACAGTTAGGCATCTCTGCTCTTCATTTTTTTTCCCACCTCCCATCTGCTCCAAATTGCTTTGCAATATATCTCATTTTTGCCTCCTCCTATTAACCACATTACTCTCCACAAATTTCAATTTTGGTTTGGAGTCATTTTTTTCCAGCCATTAGATCCCTTGTCCGTATTCTACACATCTATATTTCACCTAATGTCTTCCTATTTTCACTCCCTTTTTTCACCACCTTTGAGTTCCCTTCTCACTTCAATTTCTTAGATGTGTACATT
The DNA here is from genome assembly GCF_032191515.1 of Phaenicophaeus curvirostris. Classification (NCBI taxonomy): domain Eukaryota; kingdom Metazoa; phylum Chordata; class Aves; order Cuculiformes; family Cuculidae; genus Phaenicophaeus; species Phaenicophaeus curvirostris. Next base: position 13,576,810 of record NC_091399.1, on the reverse strand, counting down.
AACTGAGATCATAGCTGTCCATCCCTGTAACCTAAGAGACCCGCAAATGGCAAATTTTAAAACCTCTCTCCCAAGAACAATCAATGCAAGCTCATACTGGGGAGCAGGGAGAAAGGGGGCAGGCATAAGGGGCACATCTTGAAGCTTGATATTTTTGCTAAGTTCTAGATAATAGTGACAGAAGAACATTCCTCATAATACAGAGGTTAGATATAGACAAGAGAACTCCAGACACACTGGAGAACCTAATCAAAGCAGAAGACAGGATTTGAGACTGAAAACTGTACATGAATTATCTACTTGTAACATCTGGAGTAATTACCCGAAGACAAATTTCAGTAATCAAAACCAAAAGAGTGTCATCCTGCGTGAAAAAACAGGGTGGTTTGCACGTGTTAATGACTGTTGCCCAATACACCAACAAACACATTAACTAACCTACACCAGAAGTGTTTCCCTACACACCTGAACAAGCAAGTTTTGCAAGCCATTTTGATATAAGCTATGCTTCTGATAGGGACGTAAATCAGTACCACTCAGAGGAATAACTAAACAATAAAAATAAAGCCCTAGACTCAGGACTGTGATAGATCTCGGCTCAAGGCAGGGGAAAGTAAAACAAACTTCTGTTTGTGTATTCTGGCTGGTATTCCCAGTACTTCAATTTTGTTATTAAACAGCCTGGACTAGACTAGGCCAAGCGGCTGCTCTCAGGAAAGGTCAGACTGAATTTCTACCAACATGACTCCTATAACTTTTGCTACATTTCATACAGCAGGGTGGCAAATTTGTCAAAGCTTCAGCTAAATGGACTATTTCAAACATTACCTGAATGATACAAAGCAAGACAGAAAAACTGAATCTTTTTTGATGCTTACAAACACGAAGACAGACAATCTGAAGATTTACTGTGTATTCCTAAGGTTCTCCATTAGACTTTAGCCCAGATCTAACCTCAAAAGACACGCATAGTGTTTCCCACAAATCCAGAATTTCAGTTTCACAGACATTAACCTCCTCCAACAAAAAGACTGAAAAGAAAAAAAACCCAACCCAAAACAACAGCAACAAAAAAAATCACCTAATCCAGTGCCTCTGAAGAACCTCTGCCCTATCGCACCAGATTCAAACAGCTTGCAGAGATTTCCTTTCTGAATAGATTATCTTTCCATTTTGCCAAACCACTTTAGTTTGGATCAGAGGCCCCTAGTGTAATAAGCCATGTCAGCTCACAAGGAGGCTACTGCAAACACGAGAAAACCTCGACTGCTCACCACAAGAAGATGACTAAACACTGAACAGCATCTTACACTGAAAAATTAGATATTTAAAGAGCTTAAGAACATCCTTTCAAGTGCTTGTCAGAATTACACATGGCACCTGGCAGCAATCGGAAGGCTTGTTTTGCAGGAGCTGCCACATACCAGATGACAGTGCAGGAGAAGCTGTCCTTCACTTGTGGTTTACTGCAGACTGTCCAATATGAAGAGATGTCAGTACTTCCATCACGACTGTAACAGCTCACAGCTTTGTGAGCAGACTAATTCCATCTTCGGCTACTATTACTCACTCAGCAAGCCAACATGAAAGGCCAGCTTATACTCCCCCCTCTCCAGTATGTGTGTTCCACATAGATTTATCTCACATACACACAATTTGTGGTCCTATAAAGACATTATTGCCGTTGCTATCAGCAGGCCACAGACCTGACAGCCTGAGAAACATGAGGCCTCAAGACTTTCCATGTTTTGGCTGGACTTCTCTTGGCCTGCACTTATTTTTTTTAGCTCAGATTCAGCTGTAGCAGCACATGCTTTGCAGTTGAGAGACTTAATTGTAACAGTCATTACAGTCAGATGACTTGTATCTAACTTCATTTTTAGATTCACCTCAGCTTTGTGCAACTGAACAGTCTTAAGGATATTAGAGAAGATACAGTAAAAGTTTAAGAAAACAAATAATTAACACGGGTATACTTCTGGACTAACACAAAACATTAGCAATTGACTACTTGAAAGCACTCAACATATCAGAAACGTATCAGAAACGGCGTGACCAGCAGGTCCAGGGAGGTTATCCTCCCTCTGTACTCGGCACTGGTGAGACCGCTCCTCAAATACTGTGTTCAGTTCTGGGCCCCTCACCACAAGAAGGATGTTGAGGCTCTGGAGCGAGTCCAGAGAAGAGCAACAAAGCTGGTGAAAGGGCTGGAGAACAGGCCTTATGAGGAGCGGCTGAGAGAGCTGGGGTTGTTTAGCCTGGAGAAGAGGAGGCTGAGGGGAGACCTCATTGCTCTCTACAACTACCTGAAAGGAGGTTGTAGAGAGGAGGGTGCTGGGCTCTTCTTCCAAGTGACAGGGGACAGGACAAGAGGGGATGGCCTCAAGCTCCGCCAGGGGAGATTTAGGCTAGACGTTGGGAAAAAATTCTTTACAGAAAGGGTCATTGGGCACTGGAACAGGCTGCCCAGGGAGGTGGTTGAGTCACCTTCCCTGGAGGTGTTTAAGGCACGGGTGGATGAGGTGCTGAGGGATATGGTTTAGTGTTTGATGGGAACGGTTGGACTCGGTGATCCGGTGGGTCTCTTCCAACCTGGTTGTTCTGTGATTCTGTGATATCCTCTGCAGAGTCACCACCAGCATCCTCTTCCCAGCACTGCTCAGGACACTGGAAGGGTGAGCCTAAACGAGGTCAATGTGAAGAAGCTTGTGTACATCGATTATTATGAACCAGCAGTAATTGGACTACAAGTGTTAGCATCACGGTAACTGGCTAACAATAAAAACTGCTGCATTAGACTAACAATAAATTCTAATTCTTGACTCCACTTATGAGGTCAGGATCACAGGGTGATTCAGGTCGGAGGTGTGTTCCTCTAGTCAGCACAAATTGCATAGACTAATGCACTTATTTAAAATTTTAATTATTTTTTCCCCAATTTCTATTTTTAAGAATTATGATAACTATGGTAAGATTAACATTTCTACAAAGGAATTTTGTTTGCTGTGGAACACCTAATAATAAGCAAAAATTATATTAAATGTTTTTATGATGTGGCAGTTTCCATGAAGAGTGTAATCAAAAATTCCCATTGAGGTAAGAACTATACCTTAGTAAGCAATTACTGTGAAATTCGTGAAAACAGGCAAATAAAGCTGAAGAGACTTCAGAGAGCATTCTAAATGTCATTTGCAACTTTTCTTTCCATTTAGCAAGAATGCCAAGTAAAACACAAAGTACATTTTTAGCTCTCAGGTTTTCATCTCCCACAGAAGGACAAACACATTAATCGTTATTCCAAAATATCTCCCTCTGTGTACTATGCAGCTAAGGGACCTCTGATAACTTTGAATTCAATTAGTTCTCCAGTACCTTCATGTGGGTGTAAATTGTAATTTTATTCTTTCATCATTCTCAGAATATCAGTTGTAAGTACTATCAGGAGATACAGGTATTTTTAGAATAGTTTCTCAACTATTGTAAGCTACAGAGCAGGAACTGTTCCCTATGCAGGGACTGCAGTACAGTAAACCAACTCCCAAGTGAAGTTCTTTTCATGCTCACGCATGCTCCTATACGGCTGCAGGCATAGCAAGAAGGTTTAGCAACATTTAAACACCAGATGGAAAACATCAGGCCTTTGCTTCTAAGTGTGTACTGTAGCTGATCAAACACCAGCTATAAATGTAAATCATCAGAAGTAACATGGCTAGTAAGGAATCTACTCAATTCCTCTTGCTCTGAAATCCATCACTTTTCCAAGTTTTCCTTTTCAGTGCTAAAAAGTATATAAGGTCTTTCTAACCTCACCATTTAAACAACAATTGAACCTATCTCTGCCTGAAATTCCACATAACATAAAACTACCAAAAACCATTTCCAAAGCAAAACACAAACATGACTGCTGTAAACCTATCGACAGGCAAGCAAAATAAAGACTTGAATGCACAAAAACATTAAGAGCTATGATAGATCATAGCAACTATGAGCATTAGAGTATTTTGCCACCACAGCACTGCTGTGCTGAGACAATAGTGCTTCATAAAATGTGAAATTACAAGTACTTTCCTAAGATTAATTATCTCTAATTCAGGCACAAAGTAGCAATCCACTGACAATGCACAATGAATAATGAATGTATGTGCTAGATAAAAGGATTCATTGTCTGAATCTCTAACACAGGGGTCTCCCATTTTGGAATGAAAGAGAAGTAAAGGTGGAACAATGTAAGGCAGAAATGTAATGAACCTAGAATTTTATTGAAACATGCAGTTTCATACAGCATTTTGAATTTTGAGGTTATAAGGTTTACTTAAAAAATAGCTCATAAAGTGAACACATACAGCTTTACAGTCACTGATGTTAGAACTCTTTTGCCCTTTAAGGGTGTTTTGTGAGCATTTATTCCAGTATCTAGCAGTCACTTACTTCCCCCTTGGAAGCAACCACTAGAGCGCTCATTGCTCACAATGCTGCACCACAGCTCCAGGTGTCAGTGGTTCTGCAAGGGTTACACAGGTGGCAGTAGCAGAGATGCACTGCAGCCCTCTCAGACATCATCCTCCACCACAGTTTGGACCTCAGACTCTGGGGTTTTTTTTATTTTAATTTTATTTAGGTAATATTTCAACAGGATCTCATAAACACAGTTCCATGGAAAAAAGAGAACCTAATTATTATAACTACCACTTCCCTAATTACATGGCAAACCACACATGGGAGGATGAAGCACAAAGGGTACAACAAGAAGAAAAGACTCAGCAAACTCTTGTGTATTCTGCTGGTTAATTACAAGAAAGAAATTGCAAATTAAACATTTTTCACTCTGCTACATATTCTATTGGAAACCAAACCAACTACTTCTTCATGTTATCTGGACTCAGCAGCAACTACAAATTCAGAAAGAGTGGTTTCTGTCACCATCTGCTTGTCCTTCCTCCCACAGCATCTTACTGCCACTTGCTTCTGCTCACATTGAGTTCCACAAACATACATTCTGTACACACTAATATAACATTTATCAATATTGTACATATTTCAGCCAAATAAAATTTTAATAGCAGAAAATAAACATTTTTGTTGGAAAGCTTCAGAAGAACTCAAAACTGGCAATCCTCAGGAAAAAATATGGCCCAAGATCCAGCAACTCTTAAGAGAGGATAACTGAAGAATTCTAAGTCATCTCAGACCCTGAAGGTAGAGACAAATGTAGGGGACCACTGAATGAATACACATGAAGAGAATAGGTATACACCCAACACATCCAGAAAAACAAAACAAGGAGCGAGTGGAACAGACTCAACTTGCAAGAACAGAGGGGAAGGCTAAGATATGAGATGACAAAGGGTAAAACATGGTGAAGTAGAAGAAAACCCAGATCTCAGTTATGTTATTTAACACAAAATACAGAATTTAGAAACTGTCTCTGTGTGGAAATGTGGAAAGTGATATATCCATGTTCAGGTCTAAAATAGAGAAAATACAGCTCCTCCCTCAAGACAAAAAGAAGTATTCTCCGTTTTGTCCATGCTAAGGTTGGTATCAGAAAAAAAGGCAATATTTTAATATGAATAAAAGAAAATACGCTTAAAATTAAAAGCAAGAAGCACCATCACAGAGAAGACCCACAAGAGCTCCTCGGAAAAGCAATTACTTCCTACCAAAAGACATGTATGAAAACAATTTTTTTTTACTGAAAATAAGCATTGTGACTACATTTAACAAACATATTTCTAGGGTATCTCAGGGAAGGTCACAGAAGCACAGTAACAATCAAGATGTTCTTCTGTCCAAATGGAAGAGTTTTATATGTCAACTATGAAAGCTCAGTGCTGCTGTAAGCCTTTTGAACTCCAGGAAATACTTCATCATACACGTAGGAGTTTTTTCCCTTACAGGTTAACCAAATCTCACTTTCCACTCAGACAGCAGTCATCTACACACAACCAGCCTTCATACGGAAAGTGAGTTTGCAGATCACAGAACATACCCCTCCCTGAGGTGTACTAGGCACTAACATTCAACAGAAAGACAGCAGAGTATGTTGGACATATTAAGACAATCAGAACGCTATCAGGATAAAGCCATTTGGGAGAGTCACAAAGTTTTAATCCCATTTCCTACCAATCACCAAGCATACCACTAGAAATTTATTACGTGCTTGGGGAAGAATGCTTTTCTGCTTTAGAATCTATAACCCACATACAGAAAGCATGACAGCTCCTCCAGTAACCGAAAAAAATCTTTTGGCAAATTAGGAAATCTGATGTGAGAATACAGCTACAAATACTGACTTCTGAAATACTATTAAAAGCGTACATGCTATAAGACCTCTGTATTCTTAATGCAAACACTGTTATAAAAAAATTCATAATTAACAGTGAAAGGCTGGACTTCATGACTTTCTTCCAAGTACCCAGGCATTCCACACCCACCTTAAATGACATGCATTTTGAGTCACATTTGACCTTTATGGTTACTCATGCACTAAAAATGAAGGAAGAATTAGCTTAATGTTTTAAGACTGTTGATCAAAGTTCTTAGGATATATTTCAGCTTTTGAAGTAGTACATTTCTGGCAGTTTTCCCAGAAGGGGGAACCAAGTCTCTCTTTTCATGACTGCCAGGACTGGCCCTGACTCCTGGTGCTGCAGAGAACAGGAAATCACATACATGGAATTGTAAGTCAAGATACAACAGAGAAATTTACACCGCATGCATTA